>NC_133287.1:18489964-18835930 GCF_005239225.2 Populus alba | reverse complement strand
ATAATATTTTGGATGTTCGTCCTTTTAAGGATTTCTTCATCCAAACATTAGCGGTGAACAATAACCACAACTTTCTCCTCCCAAAATAAGATTTTTATAGTTTTTGGAATATTGGCCAATACCCTTTGGAGTTTTACAAACAGGTTGTAAAATCCACAAATGCAAGAAAATGATTTTGTGTTTAAGAATATCTATGCGAAAACACATTTTCAAAACTTCCAATATTTTTTTTTTATATATAAAAAGAACATTCAAAACATGCTAGTGTATTGGCCGTATGCATGAAAACGAAACATTTTTTTTTTTATAAACTCTTTATTTTTTTTTTACGAAAACAGGTGTTTTTTAAATACTGAAATTATATCCCCATAGTATAAAAAAATGCAAATCAATATATACCAAAAACAACAATATATTTTTTTTTACTTTTTCAGAAATTTTTTATTTTTTATTTTTTTATTTTTATTGAGAAAGAAAAAAAAATATACATATATACACACACATGCATAATATAATAATAATAATAATATAATATAATATTAATATATTAAATGGGCTGGGCCGGCCCAATTAACTGGGCCGGACTCCAGCCCCAAAAATTGTTGGGCCGGACTCGGCCCAACAGCAACCTACTTTGGTCTGGGCCGGACCGGCCCAGACCCATATCATTGGGCCAGACACTGTCTGGCCCAACAAAAAAAAGAAGAAATGAAACGGGGGGGGAATTATTTTCCCCCCACCTCCTGCATGCAGAAACGATTCTGCATGCAGGAGGCCAAAACTTGCGCCCGGATTAACAAGAAAGTGTGCAGGGGGGAGGAGACGTACCTGGCGCGGCGGAGACGATGGCTTGCTGACGGTGCTGCAGTGTCGTGGCTTCACGGACGGCGGCTCCAGGGCGGCGCTGCGGCTGTTTTCTAACGGTTCGTCGTCGTTCAACCGGTTCGTTCCTTCTGTTTCAGCTTCTTGAGTTCCCTCTCAGTTTCAACTATCCCAAGCTTCTCAACTTTTGGGTTTTCGGTGGCTGTTTCTTGAGTTCGGTGGTTTCTCTCTCTTTCGGTCTCTCTCTCTCTCTCACTGTTTCGGTTCTTCTCTTTCTTTTGCGGGTCCTCTCTTGGTCCTCCCCTCTCCTTCTCACTCTGCTTCCTCTCTATTTATAGGCAATATCGGGGCATGCATGGGGGAACAAGGCGTGCTGGTCGGTCGGTCGGCAGGCGCCGCTGCCAAGGTGCTTCTCTCGGGTTCGGTGGCGCGGCGGGTGGTCGGCCAGCGGCTTCGGCTTCGGGGGTCCCAAAGTGTGGGGCGTCGGGCCATGGCACGTGAGGAGAGAGGCGGGGACAAAAACCCCGGTTTTCCTCTCCTCTGCTACGCCTGCGGGGGGGAAGAAGAAGAGAAACAGTGCCGTTCAAAACGGCACCGTTTGGTCTTTTTTTTTTTTTTAAAAAAAAAAAAAAAAAAAAAACGCATGAAACGGCGTCGTTTTGGAGAAAACGCGCCGTTTCATTTAAATTTGGTGCCAGAAATGCGCCAACGTTCACATCAGTCCCCCAATTATTTTTGTTCCTTTCAATTGCGTCCCTGACAATTTCGGTCTTGTCCGCCAAGTTGGCCGCCTTTTCCACTTTGGTCCTTGGCCTCTAAATTATGCAATTTAGCCCTCAATTGATCAATAAACTTCCAATTTCTTCAATTAGGCCCCTCAATCAACTCCAAACAGCCCCCCTATCTTTGCGCCTTTTCCAAATTGGTCCCTGGTTTCGGATTTTCACAATTAAACCCCTAATTGGCCATTAAACTTCAATATTTATGCAATTAAGCCCCTGATTTGACTTAATAAATTCCTAAAAATCATAATTTGGCCCCAGAACTTTAATTTCTTCAATTTAAAGCCCAAATTGACTTAAAAAATCAATTTTCTTGCAATCAAATCCCCTATAAATCCAATAAAAAATCAATTAAACCCATAAACATCCAAATTTGGGCTTCTCTCCTCAAAATTCAAAATTTCCTTCTCAATAGGGTTCTCATCCTTCCCGAATATATTGTCAAAAATCCAATCTTTATACTCCTTGACCAATTTTCTGACCATTTTCTGAGCGCTTCTGCCTCTTGTCATTTTTCTAACCTTCTTTGGCTATTTATTTTATTTTTTTTGCGGGGACCCAAAAATGGGTTACAACAAAACACTCCCTCTCCAGCTTTGTTATCCCATTTCTGCCTTAGTGATGATGGGATATGTGTGTAACACAAGCAACCAAACACCTTCAGATGCTTGACTCCTGGCTTCCTTCCCCTGAAGGCTTCAAAAGGAGTCTTTTTAGTAATAGATGTTGTATAACATCTGTTCTGAATATACACAGTTGTATTTACAGCTTTTGCTCAGAAGATTATTGGCATTCCTTTCTCTATCAGCATGGATCTTGCCATTTCACAAATTATTCTATTTCTCCTCTCTGCAACTCCATTCTGTTAAGGAGAGTATGCAACTGTCAGTTGCCTCTCCATTCCTTGTTTCTCACAGAATTCTTCAAACTCTTTTGAAGTATATTCTCCACCTCTATCACTTCTCCGCTTCTTTAATTTATATCCACTTTGCAACTCAACGAATGCTTTAAATTTCTTGAACACATTGAGTGCATCAGATTTGTTTCTGAGGAAGTATACCCAACACATTCTTGAGTAATCATCAATGAATGTGATGAAGTATCTGTTCCCTCCCACAGATTCATTCTGCATTGGTCCACACAGATCAGTGTGGATTAATTCCAGTGGATAGCTTGCTCTCCACGCTTGCTCTTTGTCGAATTTCTCCCTGTGATGTTTGCCTGATGCACAGCCTGCACAAACATCTTCTACTTCAGTCAGAAAAGGAAGTCCACATACCATCTCTTTCTGCTACATCTTCTTCATGCTAGCAAAATTCAAGTGTCCTAGTCTTCTATGCCATATCCAGGAATCCTCAGTCACTGAGGCTTTCCTTGCTGCGGGTGTGATGGACTCAAGTGAGAGTGGAAAGCATCGATTTCCTCCCATGATCACTATTGCAATAACATTGTTGAGGCTTTCATCATCAAATATTACTGCTTTGTTGCCTCCAAACAGAATGTAATAACCATGCTCCATCATCTGGCCTACACTTAGTAGATTTTCATCCAATCCAGGAACAACCAATACCTCTTTTATGTATCTTTTCCCATGCTGAGTTTCCACAACCAATGTACCTTTTCCAGTTGCTTGCAGAAGGTCTCCTGAGCCTATCTTTACTTTGCAGGTTACTGTTCTATCAATGCTGATTAGTTCAGATTCTTGAGAAGTCATGTGGTTGCTGCAGGCACTATCCACAAACCATATCTTCTTGTCTTACAAACTTGCATAATGGCAAGCATAGAACATAGTTCCAATGGTGACTCTTTCTTCTTTGGCATAATTTGCTAATTGTTTGTGACTGTGACTTTCACAATCTTTTACAATATGACCAAACTGATTGCATCTTCCACATCTTGGCTTTCCTTTGTGTCTGCATAATCCAAAGTGTTGCTTCTGGCAGGCTTGGAATTGTGGCTTTATACTTGCTTGACTACTTCCCCAAGCAGTGTTGTTCCAGCTTGAATTATTATAGTTGGTTCCAATTCTGTTTGGAAATGAATTTGGTCCTATCCTGTCTTTTGATTGCCATCTTTGAAGGGGTCTGCCTTGGAAACCCTTGTGTGAGCTGTAGGCTTGATTGTTTCCAATCTTTAAACTACTAAAGGCTTTCTCTGTTCCTGTTAGCTTATCCCTTTCATCATGTAGATCCTCCCTCTTATCATAAACTTTAATAGAAGCAATGACTTCTTCTGCTCTCAGAACATCAAGATCTCGTGTCTCCTCAATGATTGACACAATGGACTTATATCTTCTACTTAAACTCATTAGCAGTTTCTGCACAATTCTATTTTCTGATACATCTTCTCCTAATGATTTCAGGTTATTCACAGTTGCAAAGAATTTAGCTAGATATCCATCTAAGCTTTCACTTTCTGCCATTCTCAAGTATTCAAAGTCAGCTCTCACTACTTGAAGTTTTACAGCTCTAACCTTTTAATCTCCTCTGAATTCTCTGCTCAAAATGTCCCAAGCTCCTTTTGCAGTCTTTTCATTTCTTATTCGTGGGAAGAGGTCGTCTGTTAATGCTCCTTGTATGAGGCTTAATGCCTTTGCATTCTTGATTTTGTCTTCTCTGGATGTCGTGGATGCATGCAATGTAGTTTGCTCAGCTTCACTCTCTTCATCACTTGATCCAGTTGCAATCTCAGGTGATTGATGAGATTTTATTCCAACTTCTATTACGTCCCATAGATCGAATGCTATGAGGATTGTCTCCATCTTTACAGCCCAAAAATCATAATTTGTGCCATTGAACTGTGGAGTTCTTAAATCTCCTCCAGTAGAGCTTGATCCTACCATTTTGAGTAATTAACAGTTTCAATCAATCTATTTTTCACAGTTTACGCCCCTCTTAGGAATCAGTTTGTGAGCTCTGATACCATGTAGATTTTCTGATGATTAAAAGAAATGTTTGTAGAAGAGTTTTATAGAGAAGATGAGAAGAGAATTTTGTATTTCCTTTTCTCTTTTTTCTTACTGTTTCATTAATGCAGAACTCTGCTTATATACATATTACATGTAATTAACAACATAATTCTTGATCAATTCATCTCAACCATTCATTAGTTGAGGGCTACGATTCTTACATATGTAAGAAACGGTTTGTAACAGAAAAAACAGTTATAACAGCTATAACTACTTTAACTGTTTTTTAACTGCTGTAGCTGCTTTGTAACAGAATCTTCTTCTTTCATCCATTCTTCATTCTTCTCGTTATAACCACAGTATTTACTTCTGAAGCTTTAACAACTAGTAATCAGCTTAACTTCCAACAAGAACTCCTTCAATCTTTGCCCAGGCTCTTCAAGAAAAAATTAAAAATAAAAAGATTAATACAAGTCGTTGCTCACCTCATGTGCTTAAATGTGGCATATACTAATTATTTTTTACCTTTAGGGTTCCAAACAAAGGTAGAAGGAATCATTTTTCACCCCTTTATCTAGATATATCCTTCAGCATGCAGATATGTTTATCATGCTTATAGGGTTCACCCTTCCCACCATGACACTTTCCTAAACTCTGAATCTTCTGACCATATAAAATCTTAAGGGCCTTAGAAGTGTACGAGTCCAGGACACATGAAGTTAGAGACCTCTCATCAGAGAAGCACAAAAGAACAATGAGATTAAGGTTAACCTGGTCTACCAGGCAAGCAAACATGGCTTCAAGTGCAATAACACATTATGGGAACATAACACATACTGCTCAAAATATCATAATATCATTATTCTTATCTAGGTGAGGCTCGATTCCCTTGTTATTTACTAAAAGACCCAAAAACTTTCCTATGATGGTAAAGACATATTTAGAAGGATTAAGCTTCATTTGATGATGATCAAGCATATAAAAGGACTTCTTCTTGGTCTAGGAAATGTTACTTAAAAGTCTTGCTCTTTACTAACATGTCATTAACATATCCCTTCATAATCCTCCCAAGTTGGTCCTTGAATATTTTTTTTTACCATCTACTAATAAGTGACCTCTACATTTTTAAGCTTGAAAGGCATAGCTTTGTAACAAAATGTTTCCCTTTAATTATAAAGCATGGGAATTTGGTGATAGCTAGAGTTGGCATCCAAGAATCTAAGTTATTCAAAACTTATGGTAGAGTCAACCAATCAGTCAATCTTAGGAAGATGATGGTTTTCTTAGTGAAAAAATTGTTTAAATTTGTGAAGTTCACATGCATCTACCATTTGTTGTTGCTTTTCTTGACCATTGCCATATTTTCTAGCTATATATGGTACATCACTTCTCTAATGAAGCCAACAATTAAGAGCTTATATATCTCTTATGTTATTACTTTATGTCTTTCACCCCTGAAATTTCTCTTATTTTGGCGGACTAGGTGAAAAATCGGGTCTACTTTCAAATGATAAGTGGCTATTTCAGGACTAATTCCTGACATGTTGGAGGCACCCATTGTAAAATTGGATCTTTGGATATGGAGGAGCTCCGTTAGTTATTACTATTGTGTTGGTGTTAGAGTGGAGCCTGTTTTCATTATTGTTTTATTTTCTTCTAAAGGGACATCCCTTGATTTTTTAGTAACTTCATTTCTAACCTCCACCTTTTCTTTCAATGACCCGTGGTGATCCAATGCTAGGGCCTTTTTACCTTTCAAGCAGGTACAAACACATTATCTTAAGGTCACTTGATTCCCTTGCACTGTAGCCACTCTTTTTTTAGTTAGAAACTTCAATGCCAAGTACCTAATGTTGATTATAACATTGATTTGATATAGAAAAGGTCTACCCAGAATGTTGTTGTAAGCCAAGGCCATATCATTGACCATAAAGGTTTGCTAGAGGGAAACACACCTAAAGGAAGTGCCAAGAGTAACTGGGATTTCCAGGGCGCCTTTTAATGGTATGCCCGAGCCTTCTATCCCAATTAGGAGAGTCTTTACTAGAGCCAGTCTTGAGGGGGGGTATTTGATTAGTACTTAAAAGTGCATGTTTATCAAGGTTTTATATCATCATTTTGCACTTGAAGTATCAATAACTCCTTAACTAAAGCATGTTTTATAATAACAAGTTTGATATTATAAGATACCTTAATTTATGGTAAATGCTCATTTTAAATGCAGGACTATCACATAAATAAAAGGATTGATTGATGAGTTTAAGCATTGAAAGTTAAGGGACAAAGAGATGGCTAAACTTAGAAAAGAGATGTCGGTGCAGTCCAAACCGGAACATTGCTCGGTAATTGGATCATATCTGGAGCTCTAGATTTCGGATTTAGGTCCACTTTATATGGATGGAAAGGTAAGACAAAAGCCTACAACTTTCATGAGGAGCCCAAGATTTGAAAAGGTCGTTTTGAAGTCCAAATTGAAGGAACAACGAAGAAGTCCGAAGCTGTCCTGCAGCCCAAACACTATTTAGTGTTCAGCCCATATCTTGAGTTCTAGAAGTCCAAATGACCTCATCTTTTTTTTGTTGGAAAGCTGAGACAATTTCCTAGAACATTCTTGAGGATTCTGGGCAAATTATGATGTTAGCAATGACGTCTTGATCAGACAAGAAGATAAGGATTGTTATCTAGTCAAGATGTGGCCACCCACTCATCAATTAGTCAACAAATCAATAGTTCCAAATTTTGGCCTATAAAAGGAGGCACTTACCATGTATTGAGGCATCTTGGTTTCCAGATCAAGATCATGTTATTGCTTTCTCTCTTTGTATTGCTTATGTTTTGCTTTCATTAATATCAAGTTTAAGCACTTCATTTCCTTTCTTTTACTTAGTTAACTTCTTTCTCATTTATGTTCTTATCTTGTTTATTTATGTTTCTTTCTTTCATTATGTTTAGCTAAGTTAATTATGTCAAGGTGAAAAGGGCACACTAATGGTGTAAGAATAAGTATAATATAAACTTAACATGGACCTTAACGATGGATACTAACATGTTTTATATTTGTTATCTTGTTCACTTTTAATACTTTGCTTGTTAAATGGTTAATCTAGATTTATGTTGTATAACACTTGGTACAACAAATACTTGGTACTTTCATAGCTCATACTGTATGGTATAACCGACACCTGAGCTATGAAAGGGACTTGATTTGTTGTTAACATAAGTTATAATCATGAACGCCTGCCAACATTTACAAGTATTAGCTTTATTCGAATAAGATAACTAATGTAATCATGTTAACAATTTATAATCTGATTGGAACCTCCTTTATGTGTGGTTTCCAATTGAGTAATAAGAGTTTATATTATACTTGTTTGAAGTACCATTAGTGGATCCTCTAACCTTGACATTCGTTTTCATCATTGTTTAATCCTTACATTAATCTTCCAACTCAAAGTTCTCATTAATTTCTTCATCTTCTTCTATTACTACTACTACTACTATTGTTATTATTATTATTGTTATTGTTGTTATTTACATTCTGTAATATATCCCTTTGATCTTTTCATAAACTCAGTATATAGGCTGGAAACCTGTGACCCGGTCTTTTGGATCATTCTCAGGTGTAACAACGCCACGTACTGAGTATTGTAATTATTATTGTTATTATTATTGTTGTTGTTGTTGTTTTGTTATTTATAATTTATACAATTAACCTCTCTGTGGTTCGACCCCGGTCTTGCCGGGTTATTTATTACTTCGACACTCCTGCACTTGGGAAGAGACATCAAGCTTTTGGTCGTGTCAAGTTTTTGGCGCCGTTGCCGGGGAGGTAAATTCTTGTATAAATTATAATATTTAATTTATTTTCTCTTTTCACTTTTCATTTTATCTATTTTTGTTTCCTTTGTTTTGTTTTGTTTCTTTTTCTTTTATTTTCTTTTCTTGCTTTTATTCTCTTCTTACACGTGCATGAGAGTTTGGTCACGTACATTAAGTGGTAGACTTTGTAGGGTATCCTCATCATTTTCAGAAAATATGGCCGAAGAAGATAATCAATCACTTCATAATGAGAATAATGAGAATAACCGTATGAGAACACTTAGAGACCACATGAATCCCACAAGAACAAGTGCACCCTCATGCATAGTTTTCCCTCCTGATGCATCTCATTTTAATTTTAAGCCAGGCATTATTCAACTTTTACCATCTTTTCATGGCTTAGACTTAGAAAATCCATACTTGCATTTAAGGGAATTTGAGGAGGTCTGTAATACCTATAATGACTCAAATTGTAGCATGAACACCATTCGATTAAAGCTTTTTCCTTTTTCATTAAAAGATAAAGCTAAAACATGGCTACAAAATTTGAGACCAGGATCCATTCGTGCTTGGGATGATATGCAACAACAATTTTTTAAAGAAGTTTTTTCCATCTCATAGAACAAACTCTTTCAAAAGACAAATCATCACTTTCACTCAAAAACCAGGAGAAACATTTTACCAATGTTGGGATAGGTATCGAGATTTGCTTAATACTTGCCCACATCATGGTTTTGAAACATGGAGATTGGTTTCACATTTTTATGAAGGTTTAACACCTAGAGATAGGCAAATGGTTGAATTGATGTGCAATGGAACCTTTGAAGATAAAGACCCTAATGAAGCAATGGAGTACCTAGACTTGCTAGCCGAAAATGCTCAAAATTGGGACACCACAGGTACTTATGAGGCACCAAGTAAAACTCAACCTCATACATCTAGTGGGGGTATGCACAACCTTAGGGAAGATCATGACCTCCAAGCCAAGTTTGCATCTTTAGCTAGAAAAGTCGAGGCACTAGAATTGAAAAAGAGTGGTCAATTAAAATCTGTTCAAGACATTGTGTGTCAAATCTGTGAAACAAATGAGCATGCAACCAATGATTGTCCAACTTTGCCTTCTTTCAAGGAATGCCTCCATGAACAAGCCCATGCTTTAAACAGTTTCCAAAGACCCAACCATAACCCATACTCACAAACATATAACCCTGGTTGGAGAAATCACCCAAATTTTAGTTGGAAGAGTGATAGCAACAATGCACAAACTTCACATCCACCGTTTCAAGCACACCATAATTTCCAAAATTCTCATGGATATGCACCTCCTTATGCTCCACCTCCTAGAAGAAATTTTGAGGAAACATTGCATGCATTCATTGAAAAGCAGGAGACAATCAACACTCAACTTGCTCAAAGCATGACCGATTTTAAAGATGCTCTTGCAAAATTAACATCTGCTCTCAGTTTCCAAGAGAAAGGTAAGTTTCCTTCTCAACCACAGCAAAATCCAAAGGGGCAATACAATGCAAATGCAAGTAGTTCTGGAAGCCAACACATGGATCAAGTCAAATCAGTCATCACTCTTCGTAGTGGTAAGGTTATTGAAAAACCTATTCTTGAACCTTGTGAGAAAGATGATGAGTCTATCTCTGAGGGTAAGGAAGGGGTTGAACCTGAACATTGCAAAGAAAAGGCTGATTCCCCGCCAGCACTTCCATTTCCTCATGCCTTGACCAAACAAAGGAAAGTTAGTCACAACTCTGAAATCTTTGAAATTTTCAAACAGGTAAGGATCAATATACCTTTGTTGGATGCTATTAAACAGGTTCCTTCCTATGCTAAATTTTTGAAAGATTTGTGCACTGTGAAGAGAAAATTGAATGTGAAAAAGAAAGCCTTTTTAGCCGAACAAGTAAGTGCCATTCTTCAAAACAATAATGCTTTGAAATATAAAGACCCTGGTTGTCCTACAATTTCTTGCTTTATTGGAGAACATAAAATTGAAAGAGCCTTACTTGATCTTGGAGCTAGTGTGAATTTACTTCCATATTCAGTCTTTCAAAGTCTCAATCTAGGTGAGTTAAAACCAACTTCTGTAACTCTTTTACTCGCTGATAGATCTGTAAAAGTGCCTAGAGGAATAATTGAAGATGTGTTAGTACAAGTCGATAAATTCATTTATCCTGTGGATTTTATTGTCTTGGACACGCAACCTGTTGAAGCATGTAATTCATTTCCTATTATTTTAGGACGTCCATTTCTTGCAACTTCTAATGCATTGATTAATTGTAGGAATGGACTCATGAAGTTATCTTTTGGAAACATGACATTAGAGATGAATATTTTCAACGTTTGCAAGCAGCCTGAAGATGATAATGATTTACAAGAAGTAGATCATATTGAAGAATTAGTTCATGATCAACTTGAATCTACTTTGAGTAAAATTGAGTTGGATGAATATGAAGATTTGCAAATGATTTATTCTCAGGAAGAAATCACGGATGAAAAAGGCACCGAAAATATTGATGCCGATCTTTTGTCAAGAGTGACAACAGATTTGATATCTGACATCACACCAATCGATGATTACTTTCCTGAAGAATCCTTACTTTCTCTCAGTTCAATGCCTTGGTTTGCTAAAAATATCAATTTTCTTGCAACAGGAGATTTGCCAGCTCACTGGAGTACCGAAGACAAAGGAAAGTTTTTGAACGAAGTGAAGAACTTTTACTTAGATGACCCTTACTTATTCAAAAATTGTCCTGATCAAATATTTCAAAAATGCATTCCCGACAATGAGGTAAGTAATGTCATTAAACTTTGTCATTCTGAAGCATGTGGGAGTCAATTCTCATCAAGAGAGACGACTGCAAAAATCTTACAAAATGGATTTTATTGGCCCACCATGTTCAAGGACACACATGCATTCTGCAAAACTTGTGAAAATTGTCAAAAAGTTGATACTGGTCAAAAAGTTTTGCTTTATAATTCTCAACTCCATTTATTTCCTGAAAAACTAAGATCAAGATGGAGCGGTCCATTTATTTTGAAACATGTGTATCCTCATGGGGCCCTTGATATTGAGAATCCAAAGAATGACAATGTTTTGAAGGTAAATGAACATCGTTTAAAAGCTTACTTTGATGAGTTTCCTAGTGAAAATGAATCCATTGGTTTGAATAATCTTATTGATAAAGGTTGATTAATTTGTTTTTCTCACTTTTTTTTTTTGTTGCTTTTTAGTGTGACTTTTGTTTTGCTAGTCTCTCACCCCGGTCAAATGGCGGATAACGGTACTCCGTGACTCTTAAGTCGGTTCTTTCAGTTTCCCAAATAACTGATATCTGTATATGTTTGTATAATTCTTAGCTCTTTCTTCTTTCTTTGAATCTCCCATCCAATTCTCATTTAAAAATGGACAGCACTCTTGATAAGTTGAAAAGGTATTTTCCTGCTCTGCCTCAAAATGCGATTACAAAAATTTACCGTGCTAGGTGTGAAAGATTACGGTTGTTAATGAATCATGGAATTCCTGAAGATATTCGCTGGCTAATTGAAGCAAAGGTCCGATTATCAGGTGAGTCCTCCAATTCTTTCATTTCACACATGCCTGGAACAGGTAAAAGCACTTTTGCAAAGAAACGTCGTGCAAAACGACTGAAAGTCTGTCATCGATGTGCCAGATGGACTTGTAATGCGACATGTCGTTCTTTAGGAATGGTATCTGTAAACCGTGAAGATAAAATACAATTCATTAAGGATGGCCTGAGTAAGGGGTCTTTAGATAATCTTTTGTTGACCCTTGAGACGCATCCTAGTGGAGATGTGCATCGTGTAATTCATGATTTATGGCCACAATTCCATAAAGAACATGATCGACTTAGTCTTGGGAATCTGACTAAAAAAGACCCTGTTTGCCAGTTTTTAAGAAAACTGGATGGGAAGCCTATCCCCGACCCATAGAGGGCGTTTAAGCCGTTCTTGGACGTAAAACCAAGGGAAAATGTGAGCCACAATCACAACTACCTGTACATACATGCTTTGTCAAAATAAAGTAAAAAGCTTAGATTAGATTTGAGCCTTCATCTGTGAAACCTTGTGTCTTTTGGTTTTATTAATAGCATATTATTTTGTTTTGTTACTTCTTATGTTTGCTTAAGTGTGTTTCAGGTTTGTCATTGTTCGCTGTTTCAGGTGATGTCTTCTATACTCTATCTTTCTACCTTCGAACATTGAGGACAATGTCTCGTTTTGGTTGGGGGGAGAGGGTAGTAGTTTAAAAAAAAAAAAAAATACTAACTTGCTAACTGTTTTTGCTATTATTAAAAACCATTTGACAAAATTGTTATTAGGATGGCAGAGTATGGAATCAATTTTATTGACTCTAGAGACGCATCTTAGTAAGTTTCATTACCAAGGTCTATCATAATACTTCTTGAAATATTCAGGTTTTCAAACTCTCACATTGTTATCACTTGATTCTGCTCCTATACTCATTTAACAAGTATTATTAAACCTTCATTTTCACACACACACTTTAACATATGATTGTGGGTTGCACATTGGATTATTACATTAATTATGTTCTTTTGTTGAAGGTAACAACTAAGGGAAAAGGATAGTATATAATTTGAAAAGAAAAAAAAAAAAAAAAAAAAAGATGGTATTGATGATAATAAAACGTGGATAAGTTTGGTTTCGTAGCCTCCCTAACCTAAGCAATTAAGCCCGAAGGGGTGTTTTTAACACCTAATACCCTAAAGTCAACTGACTTGGGAGCTATTGGCCCAAAGCTTGTTACATGGGTTAAGGAGAAAAGCTTAAGGGAATCAAACATTGCACTATCTACGTATCAGTATCTGCAACCCGAGTTGTTAAGCTCGTAGGGGTGTCTCAACACCTAATGCCCTAAGACCAACTGGTCTGGGAGTCATTAGCCTAAAACTCGTTACATGGGTTAAAGATACATTGTGTTTTAAGTTGTATGTGTATATAAAATAAAAAAGAAAATAAAAAGAAAAAAAAAAAGAGAAAAAAAAAAAAAAAAGAAGAAAAAAAATCCCAACCCAAGGAAGTTCACCTTAAACATTTGAACATAATATTGTTTTCTTCCAACAAAAGCCCCATCATCTATGTTTTCATTGAGCACACAAAAAGAAGGTTTATTAATATCTTGTTTACGAAGTATGAAGCAGGAATATAAATTTAATGAGAGTTTGTTTATCTGGATAGATTAATGGAAGTTGAATGATGAATGCCTTGCTTTGTGGAACTTGCAAATTGTTTCTCTATTTTAACGCTTTAGATTACTAGGGACTAGTAATAAGCTGGTTGGGGGGTGTGATTAGTACTTAAAAGTGCATGTTTATCAAGGTTTTATATCATCATTTTGCACTTGAAGTATCAATAACTCCTTAACTAAAGCATGTTTTATAATAACAAGTTTGATATTATAAGATACCTTAATTTATGGTAAATGCTCATTTTAAATGCAGGACTATCACATAAATAAAAGGATTGATTGATGAGTTTAAGCATTGAAAGTTTAAGGGACAAAGAGATGGCCAAACTTAGAAAAGAGATGTCGGTGCAGTCCAAACCGGAACATTGCTCGGTAATTGGATCATATCTGGAGCTCTAGATTTCGGATTTAGGTCCACTTTATATGGATGGAAAGGTAAGACAAAAAGCCTACAACTTTCATGAGGAGCCCAAGATTTGAAAAGGTCGTTTTGAAGTCCAAATTGAAGGAACAACGAAGAAGTCCGAAGCTGTCCTGCAGCCCAAACACTATTTAGTGTTCAGCCCATATCTTGAGTTCTAGAAGTCCAAATGACCTCATCTTTTTTTTGTTGGAAAGCTGAGACAATTTCCTAGAACATTCTTGAGGATTCTGGGCAAATTATGATGTTAGCAATGACGTCTTGATCAGACAAGAAGATAAGGATTGTTATCTAGTCAAGATGTGGCCACCCACTCATCAATTAGTCAACAAATCAATAGTTCCAAATTTTGGCCTATAAAAGGAGGCACTTACCATGTATTGAGGCATCTTGGTTTCCAGATCAAGATCATGTTATTGCTTTCTCTCTTTGTATTGCTTATGTTTTGCTTTCATTAATATCAAGTTTAAGCACTTCATTTCCTTTCTTTTACTTAGTTAACTTCTTTCTCATTTATGTTCTTATCTTGTTTATTTATGTTTCTTTCTTTCATTATGTTTAGCTAAGTTAATTATGTCAAGGTGAAAAGGGCACACTAATGGTGTAAGAATAAGTATAATATAAACTTAACATGGACCTTAACGATGGATACTAACATGTTTTATATTTGTTATCTTGTTCACTTTTAATACTTTGCTTGTTAAATGGTTAATCTAGATTTATGTTGTATAACACTTGGTACAACAAATACTTGGTACTTTCATAGCTCATACTGTATGGTATAACCGACACCTGAGCTATGAAAGGGACTTGATTTGTTGTTAACATAAGTTATAATCATGAACGCCTGCCAACATTTACAAGTATTAGCTTTATTCGAATAAGATAACTAATGTAATCATGTTAACAATTTATAATCTGATTGGAACCTCCTTTATGTGTGGTTTCCAATTGAGTAATAAGAGTTTATATTATACTTGTTTGAAGTACCATTAGTGGATCCTCTAACCTTGACATTCGTTTTCATCATTGTTTAATCCTTACATTAATCTTCCAACTCAAAGTTCTCATTAATTTCTTCATCTTCTTCTATTACTACTACTACTACTATTGTTATTATTATTATTGTTATTGTTGTTATTTACATTCTGTAATATATCCCTTTGATCTTTTCATAAACTCAGTATATAGGCTGGAAACCTGTGACCCGGTCTTTTGGATCATTCTCAGGTGTAACAACGCCACGTACTGAGTATTGTAATTATTATTGTTATTATTATTGTTGTTGTTGTTGTTTTGTTATTTATAATTTATACAATTAACCTCTCTGTGGTTCGACCCCGGTCTTGCCGGGTTATTTATTACTTCGACACTCCTGCACTTGGGAAGAGACATCAAGCTTTTGGTCGTGTCAGTATTCCCATTTATGCAATCACATCACTGGAAAGGATATTAATGGCACTACCATCATCCACCAACACTCGATGGACTTGATAGTTAGAAAGGATTGTTCAGATGACTAGGGTATCCTAATGTGAGAAGGTTACTCCCTCTCCATATTCTAAAGTGAAGATGATGGGCTCATGCCACTGGTTCAGAATACGTGCAGTTATAAAGACCTATTTTCTATAGTTTTCTCTTTCTCGTATTGAATCACTCCTTGTTAAGGTGTAATCTAAGATCACATTGATTTCAATTACTTAATTACATATATTGGTTGAGCTCGTCCTTGTTTTGGCCAAGATAGGAATCCCTCTTCAAGAGATGGTGAATTATCCTTTAACTATCAATCTCTTGATTTTTTTTTCAAAACATAACACTATTTCGTGTCATGTCCTTTATCCATGTGGAACATACAATACTTTTTGAAAAAGCAAGTACTGGGTGGTGATCTCATACATGGAAGGTACTGAAAAAATTCTTTACCCTTGATGGTCGTGAAGACTTATATGAGGGTGCCATTCAATGAAATAATATGTATTTTAAAGTAGCTCGTGTGTTTCATGATCGATCTTTTCTTGTTTTTTCTAGGGTTATTATCTCTCCCAGAAAATCAATCCCACTCAAAAGACCTTTCTGCATAATTTTCCTTAGAGAAACAAGGAGGCCCATGGTGCAATACATTTGCCTCTTCCATTTTTATATGGTTCTTTATGGCCTGCTTTACTGTTAACATGCTTTTATTTGGTAAAGTGTAAAACTCCTTCCACAAAGCTTTCCTTTATACTTCACTTATCAAGGTCTTAGAAGCCATTAACTTAATTATCTCCTTGACCTTGAGTATTTTCTCTTTAAACCTCTTCAGTTATGTTTGTATGAACTAGTCATCTGCTTGAGTAACCCTAAAAAATTTTATGGAGCTTCTTTCAGCTAGAATGCTCATGCGAATTGTGCCACCAGCTTGGAACAAAGGTTGCCAAAGCTTATAATAGAGTCTAGATCCAAATTACTATATCATGCATGTATTGACCCTCTAAAGGTTGTGGGAGGATCTTCCATATGGCATAGCTTGTAACAACCCCAATCTATGTGTGTGTGTGTGTTGATTTTAAATGGTGTAAAAGTTTTAATAAAAAAAAATCAAAATTTCAGTGAAATCTCTTTTGTATTTTTAATACCAAGTTATTGACTCAAAGAATTTCTCAAACTGCAATCAACAATCGCAATGCTCATCTCATCACATAGGACTTCATAACTCAACCATAGTCTCAACTTCCCTTCTTCTTCTTTTTTTGTGTGTGTAGAATTAGCATATAATAAAATTTTAAAACTAATCGGTTCACAACAAGCATCAATTTTTTTTAAAAATAAATATGTTTAATTAAGCATACAACAAAACTATATACTAACACAATAAGAACAACTTCTTTCAATTACATCATCTAAAAAAGATAATTTAAACATTTAAATTCTTAAACATAGAAGTGTTCATAACAACAAAGTATTAATTCTTCCAAATACATAATTAACTTAACAAAAGACTTATATCTATATGTCTACTTCCTAGCTCGAGGGTACGAGGTACTTAAAATAATATCCATATGTATATATACTATGTAAGATTAAAATTTACACTTTACAATAAAAAACAAAAAAAACAAAAACAAAACAAGGACTTTTTAATTCATGCTTAATAATTCATTCACCGCATTATTTAATGGCGTAGCTTATCACTAATTTGTTAACGTTTTCGACAATCCTTAACTAAGGCATTATTTCCATTAACCAGGAAATAATCTTCTTAACTCGTCTATTAGTTAGTGCATTATTTTCCTTGGCCAAGTATTAATCTTTGGCCCACCCATTTAACAAGATATTATTTCCATCAATCCGAAAATAATATTTTTATTCGCCCATTCGACAAGTTATTATTTCCATTAATCAAGAAATAATCTTGCAACTCTCCCACTCGGCAGAACATTATTTTCATTAACCAGAAAATAATATCTCAACCTGCCTATTCGATATGGAATTATTTCTATTAATTAGTAAATAATCTTTTGATACCCTCATTTGACAAGGCATTATTCTATTTTTTTTATTTCACAATTTTACACTAAAATTACATTCAAAGGAAATTGATTCCAATAATTATTGAAATAGACTGCTAGATTATTTCAAGGTGTTGAACACCTATGTAATGTCTTTGTGCGTGATGTGTTTTGTTGTTTCTAAAATAACTCCACAACCTCACTTGTATCACCAAAACTAACAAATCACTAACCGTTTATTTTCCATAAGAATCAATCTTATCTTCCATATAAATTTCAATTTCAAATCATCAACTCAATACGATTCATGTATTTTCCCGTGCCAGTTCTGGGTTTGTAACGGGAATGCTCCCATGTCATGCACTCGGTCAGCTCAGCATTTTCAAGGTAGTATAATATGCAGAAGTTAGGGCACATGTTAATTTTCTGGTATTCTAAACTGATGGATTTCATTATGGACTTAGCAGCATAGAAGTTCTCTTTCAGCCTATTCTCTTAAGGTAAAATACTTCTCGTCCATTTGATAATTCCATCATAATCGACCTCACTCAATTCACAATCCAACTTAATAGTGAACACCTATGTAACGATCGATAATTTACTATGATTCGTGCAGCCATCTCGTAATGGTTCATCAAAATCTTTCAACATATCAAAAAAACCGGTCGTGTCTGCATTAAGTTCTTCTATAATTGGGCATTGACTGTCATTATCTTTATTCATTCTCATTGCATCCATAACCATATTCTTGTAAGGATTAATGTTGTCATTTACAACTCCATGCATGTTTCTAACACTAGAAGTTGATCCAACCATTCTTTCTATCATGCTCTCATTACAAACAAATAGTTCTCTGTGTGCATACCAACATAGATAATTCTTCATGAACCCCCTGTGTAGAAGATACATCGTTATAACATCTGAATGCAGATACTTTTTATTTTTACACTTCCTGCATGTACACCTAATATCGCCTCCACTAAAATTTCTTGGAATAGATGTGTAAAATTAATAAAACCTTCAACCCCTTTACAAGAATCCATCCTCCACAATCCTTGTGATGAATCTAGATACATCCATGAACGATCATCCATGACTTCTATCGAACCTCTATAAAATAAAAATAAAAACATGTATTAATTCACTACGTTAAGTAAATAAATTTGCAAAAATAGTGGTTTAACTCGAGATTATCCAGCAAACTAATTAAAACTTCTTTAAAATATTCATTATCAATTATCAACGTCCATACAAATTTATACACATAAATTTATGAAAATTACAAATCATCAATAGCATTGATAAAAAATTAAAACGGGCCTGTTAAACAAGCTATTATTTATTTCATCTCAATACATCTAATTCGGTAATTTGACATGAGTTTCAACAAATTAAAAATAAATAAAATTTTATAAATACTAAAACAAACCATAACAAATACAAAATTATGCATTCATACTACAAGTTTGTTTGAGAAATAACAAATAAAACATGTACATGCACAAACAAAATACATATACTAAAAAAAACATTAAATAATAAAATTGGCATTTTAATGTTAAAATTAAAAAATATATATATATTTGATTACAAAGATGACAAAATTCACAATAAATCAGAACACAGATGTTGTGACTATAAAAGTTAAAAAAGGATGACTTATGTTTGCAGTTGGGGGGTGGGGGAAGAAGAAGGAGAAATAGGGGAGGGGAAGCAGCATGGTGATATATTAACCTTTACCGATGGAATCACCAACGAAAATATTCCATCAGCGATTATGACGGTGAAGGGGTCACGTCATTGTACGGAGATCCCGGCTTGAATCCCTCGGTAATTCTATCGGTAAAATCACCGGTAAAATCTTCCACGTCAACGACCTGATTTTTTTAAAAAAAAAATTCTATATATTTCATCTATAATTTTGTCGGTATATACCGACAGACGTATTCCATCAATATATACCAATGATTTTACCAGCTGATTTACATCCATCAATAATTATCACCCCAAATTGTGTTGGTTTAGTCAAATTTCTTATTGTGGTGAATTATACAAAAAGTGTTGAGTCGAGGCATTATATCATAGCTTTCATCGTGCTATATTGTGGTTTTGTTGCTACCTTGAGTAAGGAGTGCGAGCTTGCATGCAAAGCATGGGTATTTATAGAGCATTTATCCTTTGCTTAAGTTCTTATCAACAATATAATACTCAAACATTCAAATTTGACAATTGTATGCATAAACACTAATACATGTAATTAATATATTTAATAAACAAGGAAACTTGTGATATATAAACAACAATATTAATAATAAGGATGACGACGATGACCTGGGAGCTTAATTACTTATGACTAACTTCTGGGGGGGGGGGGTTTGTGTGCTTGTACAAACACTTTAAACCCCTTATTGGTCAAAATAATTGCTTTTTAATTGCGTGGATTAAGAAGAAACCTAATCTTAATTATCTACCGATCAAGAATTTCTAGATTCTTCAATTTTTATAATCTTGGAGAGAACGTCTTCATCTTGTAATCTTCGTCCTCTTGTATTCTTCAAGGAATTCATGATTTTCATCCATGAAAAAAACAAATACCCAAAACCATAGGCCCTCTCTCTTTCTTTGTTTCACGGATTAGATTGCTTGTTGTGTTCATTAATTTAATTTTTTGATATATGGCTTTCTGATGGAATTCAAGTCTTCAATGATCGTTTCCTTTCATTAATATTTCAATTCAACTTAAGACCATACCGAGTTAAGTTATTGGGTTATTAGATGAATTCAAAGGTTATCGAGTTAATTCAAATTAATTATTTTATTAAAATAATTTTATTTAAAAAAAAAACTTTTTAAATTCAATTAAATTTAATCAAATTAATCGAATCAATATATTTTTCAATTCAACTTTAGAACATCCTGACTTAAGTTTGGAATCATATATTTTTTAAAATCAACCTCTCAATCTCAAACCAAAACAGGGTTTATCAAATGTGTTTTCAGCCCCTCATTCAAATGATATCATTATCCATCTTTCCCTCTTCACTTTAAGAGTCCCTAAAGTCCTTTCACAGATTAAAATCTAATATTTAACAAAGCTGCATTTCAACAAATCTGTATTTTCCTTTAATGTTGCCACCTATTTTGAAAATCAGGAATTTCAGAAGCTAGAAGTTTTGCCTATTTAATCCATGTCATTCGTAGAGATGAACACGTACCCGAAATTATTGATTTTTTAAGTTAGCTATATATTTCGGAGTCCATCTATTAGTTATCTTCTTCCTCTAAGATGTGTACTCAAAACTTGGCTGAAGAACTTAATCCCATCTCTAAACATCACACATGACAGGGACAAGGAGCTGGTTAACTTAACAAAACCTTTAGGATTATAACGTACACAAATACACACACAAAGAGGTATACAACCACTTCCTTATTACATCACAGCATGGTAATGGCATGGAGCTATATATGCAGAGACCAAGGCTTTGAGCACTGCCTTATTATCAAATAAGGGAAATTCACAAGGTATTTATGTAGGGTTCACCCACTCTTGAGTCTGGAGATCCTCCACAAGTTCTTTATCCAAATGGAATGCTGTGGTGATGACAGCAGGATTAATAGAGGGACTGGCTCCAAAGATTGCATTTGCTACTGTATTTACTCCTGGATTTTGACTTGTTAACGCAGCGATAGCAACTGCTGGAGTTTTTCCAATATTCAACTGGAAGTGAACGAGGCCAAATGGAAACACAATGAGATCTCCTGGTTTTAGAATCTTTGCAAAGAGACGATGATCAGGGTTTGACGTGACAAAACCAGCATAAAGAGTGCCCTTTAAAACCAATAGAACCTCTGACGCTCTAGGGTGATAGTGTGGAGGGTTCAGGCCACCATTTGGAGTAAAATCTATACGTGCCATAGATACACCAAGAGTGTTGAGTCCTGGCATTAGATCGGCCGTCACTATATTAACATGCACTCCAAGTTGATTTGATGTGTCTCCAGGAACATCAAACCCTGAAAACGAGAAATCATCTGGAGTGTAAAGGCTTGGATTCTTGCAAAATTTCCCATTGACAAGCACTGCACACACAAACAAAGCCGTATTAGTTGTCATGTAAATTCAAAATGAATGATATATATAAAAGTTCATCACTTGAAAATATCATATATAATTAATTTGACTGCATGGTACCGCCATGTCACATGCATATTTTATGTGCTCAGCTATATATTATATATTGTGATCATAGAATTCGACCGATACAGTGAATATATGTAGACTCATGTTGAATCGGGATCGTGAAATTTAAATGAAACAGTGAAAAATGACAAAAGAAAGAGAAAAATCAGTATGTAACCAGCAGAATCAGTATTATTTATGGCTACACATATGTCTTGAAGGGGGCTGGGGTCATAGGCAGTGGCAAATGAGGAAGACAGAGCCAAGAGAGCAAGAGCTCCTAGCAAATTAGCAACTTTCATATCGTTCTCTCTTTTTCTAGGATTGTCTTTTGGGTGTGGAGTGAGAACTTGCATGCAGAGCATGGGTATTTATAGATGAGTTATACGTCGTTTAAGTTTTGTTTTTCAACAACTTATCTTTGATCTTTGACCAGTCAAACACTGGCATTTGACAATTGTATGCAGAAACCCTAATAGACCTTCACTAGTTAAATATACATTTTGGCCCAAACAGAGCACACACTCATTATAAGCAATGGTGAGAACCCGGCCAGGAGCCTGATGATGACTAAGTTAAGGCAAAAAAGAGTTCAACAACTACTGTAATGTCTCTCTATTGGCCAGAGGTGGATAAAGAAGAAACGTATAATCATAATTGCTTAACTAAGTTGACTAGGTTTGATGCTAATAGGCCTGAATGGACCATACTCGGGGATAGAGGGATTTCAAGTGACCATTTTGGTGCATGCGTTGTCAATTTTAGGGGACATACGAGACATTAAATGTACCTGCAAAATTGCTACTTGGGCAATGTTCATGGAGAAGATGATGAACCGTGACAAGGCGACGTGTCACTGGGTCTCTGTTTTTTTTTCTTTTTAATGCAAAAACGATGCCGTTTTGGGTTAGATAATGGAGTTTTGTCAAACGTCAATTGAGTCCTTTCGCATCCATTCAATTGTACCCCTAATTAACCCTAAACCTTTGATTTAATGCAATTTATCCCCTACCGAAACTTCAATTGGAACCCTAAGTTTACGTGCCTTTTGCAGTGTAGTCCTTAGTCTCGGATTTATGCAATTTCACCCCTAGTTGACCATTAAACTTTCAAATTCTTCAATTTCACTCCTGATTTTTTGTCAATTATACCCCTATAGTTTGGCACCTTTTGCATATTGGTCCTTGGCTACTAATTTTATCAATTTATCCCCTAATTGACCAAAAAAACTTCAATTTTCTTGCAATTTAACCCCTGATTTCAATCAATTGACTTGGTAAAAAATTAAATTTGGTCTCTTAAAATTCAAATCTTTCCAATTAAGCCCAAATTAGGCTCCCGAACTTAATTTTCACCAATTAAGCTCCAACAAAATTTAATTTGGCTCATGATTAAATCAAATTGGCCTATTAAAAATTTAATTATATCCTTGGATTTAATTTTTATGCAAATTCGTCCAATAATAATTTAATTTGACATTGAATTTGTACTTGTTCATTTTTGGATATAATGGGGTACAGTTAAACCTTGAATTTCCTCCAAAATTACAGCTTGGTTTTTTATGTATATATATTTTTTGGAATGCTTCCATGTTTGCTTGCTTCATGTCGTCAACATTTATTTTATTTTTTATTTTTATTTTGAAAAAAAATGAATTTTAAAGAATAACCTAAAATTAGGTTATGACATATACAATCATCAGAGTCCAATGTTCGCTTGATAATTGGGTCAGGGAACTTTTTTAATAGCAGTCATGACATCTAAGGCAAGATTCAGAGGCACTTGACTTGTCACGGCAACAATGGAAGCACCAAATGTAGCAGCTGACATTGGTGGCGGCGCAAGAGAGGAAGAAGAGTGAGTGATTGGTGTAACAGCAGCAACCCGTTGAAGTTCCTGATTATTCATTGATAGATGAGAAGGAGAGCAGAATTTTCCGGAGGAAGAACAATATAAAAAAAAGGGAGAAAAAGGATTGGACGTGTTGAAGTTTCTAGAGAAAAATGAAGTTGTGATTTTCCTGCTCTAATACCAAGTTAAGTTAAAAGATTGATTATATATGAATTGCAATGATTGTTAAAGGCTGCAACCATTTTTTGTATTTATACTTTTAAGGTTGTGTACAATACAAGAATGAAATATACTACACATGAATGTGTGTGTGTGTAAAGGAGTCTAGCCTCTTTCCATAATAACCCCTTTCTTAGTTTGAACTAGAGTTTGAATCCAAGACGATTAGGAGAAATAAACGCTTTGTTATACGTGGATGATCTTCTAAAGCCATGCTGAAGAGATTATGAGAAACAAACGCTTTATAATTAAAAATAGAAATTTGAAATTAAATGAAGTCATGCTGAAGCCGCACCAATGAGAAGACCCGGCCTCCAATCACTGTGCCAATAATTAAAACTATCTTTCAACATTCTCGTCAGAAAAAAAAAAAAAAAATTATGCTTGCAGTGGTAAAAGTTAATTTGACATTGAGTTGGAAAAAATGAAAAAGAAAAAACAATTGAAGTCCATTAACCTGCAAAAAAGAATGAAGAGGTTCTGCCCAAGAGTAGAAGAGTTGAAAAATCTAGAAGTTCTTGATGATTGAGTAACTAATTGAGATCACATTCCTTCTTAATCCTCGTGATTCAACACCATTTTACTGGCCAATTAAGAGGCGTAAAGTATCTTGCCTCCATTTAGTCATCGTCACTGTTGTTAGTCTCTGCTTGGTTATTTAATTAATTAATTATATTGCTCCAAAAATGTAGATTTAACTAGTGAAGGTGCGTAAGAGTTTCATCGTATATACAATCGTCAAAGTCCAATGTTCGCTTGATTGAAAAATAATAATTACTTGTTGTTGAAAAAAGAAATTAAACAACCTCATAGAGTTTCATAACCTATAAATACCCATGCTCTGCATGCAAGCTCTCACGCCTTACCCAACAAACAACACCCAAAAAGGAAAAAAGAAGAGAAGAAGAGAATTCAAGGTAGCAAGCCAAAGGAAAACCATGGTGAAAGTTGCTAATTTGATAGCAGCTTTTATTCTCTTGGCTCTGGCTTCCTCATCTGTCACCGCCTATGACCCCAGCCCCCTCCAAGACTTCTGCGTAGCAATAGATGATGCTAATTCTGCTGGTACTTTCAAGACTGTGATATTTCCGAATAACGAACTACTATATGATTTCATTTTGAATTCGCATTCCAACTAATTACATTTTGCTTGTGTCTGCAGTTCTTGTTAATGGAAAATTGTGTAAGAATCCAAGCCTCGCCACTCCTGATGATTTCTCGTACTCGGGGCTTGATGTTCCTGGAAACACATCAAATCAACTTGGAGCACGTGTTAATATCATTACAGCCGATCTAATGCCGGGGCTTAACACTCTTGGCGTGTCTTTAGCAAGGATAGACTTGGCGCCAAACGGTGGCCTAAACCCTCCACATTATCACCCCAGAGGATCGGAGGTTCTGCTGGTTTTGGAAGGCACTCTTTACGCTGGCTTTGTCACCTCAAATCCTGATCATCGTCTCTTTACCAAAATCCTAAAACCAGGAGATCTCTTCGTATTCCCATTCGGCCTCATTCACTTTCAATTGAATATTGGAAAGACCCCTGCCGTTGCTATTGCTGCATTAACAAGCCAAAATCCAGGAGTAAACACCGTAGCAAATGCAATCTTTGGAGCCAGTTGGCCTCTTTATCCTGAAGTTCTCACCACAGCATTCCATTTGGATAAAAAACTTGTGGAGGATCTCCAGAGTCAAGAATGGGTGAACCCTACATAAATACTATTTAAATTTCCCATATTCGCATAGTTGATATGCGATAATAAAGAAGTGCTCTATGCCTTCCCCTTTTAGAGTCATGTTGCTGAAGGGTTTATGCTCTTCAGTTGAGGTTTCCCTTTTGGATTATCCACGTCCGCTCTGTATTTTGATTAACTTAAGATGGCGAGCTGCCAACTTCTTTTCATCATGTACCAAGTTTGTCTTTTTTTATTGCATGTTGTCACTTTCTTTCCTTCTCCTGAGGTTCTTTTCTCTTGTAGCTTTTTAGGCCTGTTTGTTTCTGAATTTTAAAAATATTTTTGAAAAAATTTAAATTTTTTTATTTTTTTATTAACTTAAAAATTAATATATTTTAAGTGTTTTCAAATCATTTTGATGTGCTGATGTCAAAAATAATTTTTAAAAAATAAAAAAAATTATTGGCATACATCTTGGCACGAGATGTTATTTGAAAAGTAACCGCAATCATATTACCAAACAAGCTTTAATCTACGTACATACCTTGGCATACCAAAAAAGGAAAAAGGTATCAAAAGTTTTTTTCACAAGTAATCAAGAGTCAAAATCTAGACCATCACCAATTAAAAAGAAACTCAGCCTCGAATTCGAACAAAGATGCATTTAGGACATAAAGGTGACCTTCAAAATCTAAATGTAATTTATTTGTTAATGGTAAAAAAAAAAAAAAATCTGATTTCCTGTATGCAAATAGGATAGTATTCATTTTGATGAAGCTCACTGGCAGAGCCAACTCACTAAACAACCGCACCCCTTGTGTCAATGCAAGGATCTGAATGAAAGAGAAGCTGCGCGGTCGGGCTAAATTGTACCGAAATTGATATAGACCGGGCTGGTATTCGATGACATTAAGTTTTTCTCTCTTCTATGACATAAGCAGTAGCACAGTTCAACTTATAGCCTCAGATTGGTTTACCTTTTCTGGAATAAGAACTGCGGCAATCGGCCGAAGCACTCTTTACTAGGAGAAATTCACTAGTAAAGAGTGAATAAAACTTCTATGACATAAGCAGTAGCACAGTCATATCCCATCAGCGATTATAACGGTAAAGGGGTCACATCATTATATGAAAATCCCAATTTGAATCACTCGGTAATTCTATTGGTAAAATTACCTGCAAAATCTTCCCCATCAACGACCTGTTTTTTTTCAAAATTTTATATATTTTACCTTTAATTTTATCAGTATATACAAATAGATATACCGATGATTTTACCAGCTGATTGACATCCATCAGTAATTATTACTGCAAATTCTGTCAATAATTCTGTTTGTTTTAGTTAAATTTCTGATAATGGTGGATTCTACCAAGAGTGTTGAGTCTAGGCATTATATCATAGCTTTCATAGTGCTATATTGTGGTTTTGTTGCTAGGAGTGAGAGCTTGCATGCGAAGCATGTGTATTTATTGAGCATTTATCCTTTGCTTAAGTTCTTATTAACAATACAATAATCAAAACATTCAAATTTGACAATTGTTTGCATAAACACTAATACATATAATATATTTAATAAACAAGGAAACTTGTGACATATAAACAACAATATTAATAATAAGGATGACGACGATGACCTGGGAGCTTAATTACTTATGACTAACTACAGGGGGGGGGGGACTTGTACAAACACTTTAACCCCTTATTGGTCAAAATAATTGCTTTTTAATTGCGTGGATTAAGAAGAAACCTAATCTTAATTATCTACCGATCAAGAATTTCTAGATTCTTCAATTTTTATAATCTTGGAGAGAACGTCTTCATCTTGTAATCTTCGTCCTCTTGCATTCTTCAAGGAATACATGATTTTCATCCATGAAAAAAAAAATACCCAAAACCATAGGCCCTCTCTCTTTCTTTGTTTCACAGATTAGATTGCTTGTTGTGTTCATTTATTTAATTTTTTGATATGGCTTTCTGATGGAATTCAAGTCTTCAATGATCGTTTCCTTTCATTAATATTTCAATTTGACTTAAGACCATACCGAGTTAAGTTATTGGGTTATTAGATGAATTTACAGGTTATCGAGTTAACTCAAATCAATTATTTTATTAAAATAATTTTATTTAAAAAATAAAAACCTTTTAAGTATTATAAATTCAATTAAATTTAATCAAATTAATCCAATTAATATATTTTTCCATTCAATTTAAAACATCCTGACTTAAGTTTGCAATCATATATTTTTTAAAATCAACCTCTCAGTCTCAAACCAAAACGAGGTTTTTCAAATGTGTTTTCAGCCCCTCATTCAAATGATATCATTACCTATCTTTCCCTCTTCTCTTTTAGAGTCCCCAAGTCCTTTCACAGATTAAAATCTAATATTTAATCAAAGCTGCATTTCAACAAATCTGTATTGTCCTTTAATATTGCCACCTATTTTGAAAATCAGGAATTTCAGAAGCTAGAAGTTTTGCCTATTTAATCCATGTCATTCGTAGAATGAACACGTACCCGAAATTATTGATTTTTTAAGTTAGTATTATATTTCGGAGTCCATCTATTAGTTATCTTCTTCCTCTAAGATGTGTACTCAAAACTTGGCTGAAGAACTTAATCCCATCTCTAAACATCACACATGACAGGGACAAGGAGCTGGTTAACTTAACAAAACCTTTAGGATTATAACATACACAAATACACACACAAAGAGGTATACAACCACTTCCTTATTACATCACAGCATGGTAATGGCATAGAGCTATATCTGCAGAGACCAAGGCTTTGAGCACTGCCTTCTTATCAAATAAGGGAAATTCACAAGGTATTTATGTAGGGTTCACCCATTCTTGAGTCTGGAGATCCTCCACAAGTTCTTTATCCAAATGGAATGCTGTGGTGATGACAGAAGGATTAATAGAGGGACTGGCTCCAAAGATTGCATTTGCTACTGTATTTACTCCTGGATTTTGACTTGTTAACGCAGCGATAGCAACTGCTGGAGTTTTTCCAATGTTCAACTGGAAGTGAACGAGGCCAAATGGAAACACAATGAGATCTCCTGGTTTTAGAATCTTTGCAAAGAGACGATGATCAGGGTTTGACGTGACAAAACCAGCATAAAGAGTGCCCTTTAAAACCAATAGAACCTCTGACGCTCTAGGGTGATAGTGTGGAGGGTTCAGGCCACCATTTGGAGCAAAATCTATACGTGCCATAGATACACCAAGAGTGTTGAGTCCTGGCATTAGATCGGCCGTCACTATATTAACATGCACTCCAAGTTGATTTGATGTGTCTCCAGGAACATCAAACCCTGAAAACGAGAAATCATCTGGAGTGTAAAGGCTTGGATTCTTGCAAAATTTCCCATTGACAAGCACTGCACACACAAACAAAGCCGTATTAGTTGTCATGTAAATTCAAAATGAATGATATATATAAAAGTTCATCACTTGGAAATATCATATATAATTAATTTGACTGCATGGTACCGCCATGTCACATATTTGTGCTCAGCTATATATTATATATTGTGATCATAGAATTCGATCGATACAGTGAATACATGCAGACTCATGTTGAATCGGGATCGTGAAATTTAAATGAAACAGTGAAAATGACAAAAGAAAGAGAAAAATCAGTATGTATACCAGCAGAATCAGTATCATTTATGGCTACACATATGTCTTGAAGGGGGCTGGGGTCATAGGCAGTGGCAAATGAGGAAGCCAGAGCCAAGAGAGCAAGAGCTCCTAGCAAATTAGCAACTTTCATATCGATCTCTCTTTTTCTAGGATTGTCTTTTGGGTGTGGAGTGAGAACTTGCATGCAGAGCATGGGTATTTATAGATGAGTTATACGTCGTTTAAGTTTTGTTTTTCAACAACTTATCTTTGATCCTGGACCAGTCAAACACTGGCATTTGACAATTGTATGCAGAAACCCTAATAGACCTTCACTAGTTAAATATACATTTTGGCCCAAACAGAGCACACACTCATTATAAGCAATGGTGAGAACCCAGGAGCCTGATGATGACTAAGTTGAGGCAAAAAAGAGTTCAACAACTACTGTAATGTCTCTCTATTGGCCAGAGGTGGATAAAGAAGAAGCGTATAATCATAATTGCTTAACTATGAGAACTTCTAGAGTTTTCAATTCCATCGCGTCTTCATCTTGTACTCTTCATTCTTCAACTCCATGATGTAATTCATCCGCGAACACAGTATGCATAAATGGCTATATCGAATGTTGCTTATTAAGATTTCAGCTAGAAGAATATATTCTTAGGTCACTGCAGTGATCAAGTTAAACGAAATCACTTAAATTGAAAGAAAACTTTTGGTATGGAAAGGGAAAAATAAGTTTTCTAGTGCATTTTTCAGTTCTCAATCCTGATGCATGCCTTCATCTTGTTGAAACCTCTAGGTATATCAGATTTGATATATTTTCAACTATTTTACATAAATATATATACCAATTATCACCACTCGAAAATACGTACAGCAGATGGGATGCTTATTATCAAAAAAAAGCAGCTGGGATGCTTTAATTTTTATTTAATAATTTATACCCACAATTTCTTGGTCATTATCTTGTACTCGCACTTGTTTCATCCCTATCCCCTAGCTTGCTATGGTGCCCTGGCTTAATAAAAACTAAATATGAGGAAAAAATAGGTCAATTATCTGAAAATACATCAAGTTCTGCAGGCTGATTAGGCAAGATTAATCCTATCCCTCGCACTCCAAAAAAGTCAAACTTTTCATCATGAAACCCATCTCTATTTTTTTGGCTTGAAAATAAAAGTCACAGTGTTCAATCATAAATAGTTTGGTAGGATGATTTTGGCTATTTTTCTTAAAATCTCTGCATTACATAGTCATGCATTAGTCATTGATATCTGTCCCTTATTGGTTGAGTTTAGTTTTAGAATTTTTTTTATAAAAAAAGAGTATATATGAGGTTAGGGGAAAAAATACAAAAACCATCTATCGATCGAGGCCATTCCAAACAGTTGAAATCGTTCACCCCTTTCTTAGTTTGAATTAGAGTTTGAATCCAAGAAGAGATTATGGAAAATAAACGTTTTGTTTTGTTATATATATGTGGATGAGCTTTTAGACTCCTCAACAATGAACGATCATGAGACTATCTCAATAATTAAAAGGTATAGCACTATCAATGAATTAATTTAATGCAAATCTTGAATCAAATAAATTGAGAATTATATCTATTTATTTTATTATTTATTATTGTGGTGCATGATTTTTTTAATTAAAATTTTATTTGAATATTTTTTTATATCTTTTTATAACAAGATCATCTAAAAATATTTTAAAAAATATATTTCAGATAAAAAATTTAAGAATATTTAAAAACCATGGTGGAACACTTGGTAATTGGCACGAGTTGATCAATGTTGACGATCCCCGTGATATGAAACGTGTCCTTCAAATTTAGTCAACGTGAGTGCCCATGAAAACGACAGGAGAGTTAAGTAACAATTAAATGAATTCATGCTGAAGCCTCCAATCATTGTGATAATAACGTTAAGCATGTTTTATTAAACTTTCGTTGAATTGTATTAAGAGAAGTAATAAAAATCAAGTGTTTAAATATAAATTCATTATATTAATTAAATATATTAAGTGATAATTAAATACATTCAATAGTTTTTAATTATTTCATACAGTAATGTTTTTTTATTGTTTATGATAAATCCTGAACATATATATATATATATATATATATTGATTAGCTGCATTAAATGATAAATACTTATGAAAAAAAAGATATATACTAATCTTAAACATAACAAATAATTAACTTCTCGTTGTTTTGGTCATTAAATAGCTATTTCAATATATTCCTTGATTATCATTAAAAAAAAATATATGATATAATACTAATGAAAAAAAAAGAGGAAATCTTAAAAAAATTGAACTTCGTGACAGTCATCTTAGAAAATTATTATTTTATGAAATAGAACTTTTGGTATTAAAAAAAGGGAGGTTTAGTCATCGCTGATGCTCGAGTTAATTTCAATATATTCCTGATATTGAGTCAAAAAAATGAAAGAGAAAAAAACAATTGAAGTACATTAATTAAGAAATAATATAAAAAATACAAAAATTATATTAAAGAAAAATGTAAATCATATCTTAAAATCTTGTTTAATAACTTAAGTTTTTAGATTGAATTGGTTTATTGACACGGTATTAAAACTTTAATAACAAAATAATCACGAGTTCAAATCTCATCATCCTCATTTATTTAATAAAAATTAAATAAAATGTAATATAAATTTGTGTAATTTAGTTCAAAAAATTAGATGTGTTGAAGTTTCTAGAGAAGCATGAACTTGTGATTGCTGAAGCCGCACCAATGAGAAGACCCGGCCTCCAATCACTGTGCCAATAATTAAAACTATCTTTCAACATTCTCGTCAGAAAAAAAAATATATATATATATATATATTTATGCTTGCAGTGGTAAAAGTTAATTTGACATTGAGTTGGAAAAAACGAAAAAGAAAAAAACAATTGAAGTCCATTAACCTGCAAAAAAGAATGAAGAGGTTCTGCCCAAGAGTAGAAGAGTTGAAAAAATCTAGAAGTTCTTGATGATTGAGTAACTAATTAAGATCACATTCCTTCTTAATCCTCGTGATTAAACACCATTCTTTTTGCCAATTAAGAGGCGTAAAGTATCTTGCCTCCATTTAGTCATCGTCACTGTTGTTAGTCTCTGCTTGGTTCATTAATTAACTAATCATAAATACAATCGTCAAAGTCCAATTTTCGCTTGATTAAAAAAATAATAATTACTTGTTGTTGAAAAAAGAAATTAAACAACCTCATAGAGTTTCATAACCTATAAATACCCATGCTCTGCATGCAAGCTCTCACGCCTTTCCCAACAAACAATACCCAAGAAAGAAAAAAGAAGAAAAGAAGAGAATTCAAGGTACGTACGTAGTAAGCCAAAGGAAAACCATGGTGAAAGTTGCTAATTTGATAGCAGCTTTTATTCTCTTGGCTCTGGCTTCCTCATCTGTCACTGCCTATGACCCCAGCCCCCTCCAAGACTTCTGCGTGGCAATAGATGATGCTAATTCTGCTGGTACTTTCAAGACTGTGATATTTCCCAATAACGAACTACTATATGATTTCATTTTGAATTCGCATTCCAACTAATTACATTTTGCTTGTGTCTGCAGTTCTTGTTAATGGAAAATTGTGTAAGAATCCAAGCCTCGCCACTCCTGATGATTTCTCGTACTCGGGGCTTGATGTTCCTGGAAACACATCAAATCAACTTGGAGCACGTGTTAATATCATTTCAGCCGATCTAATGCCGGGGCTTAACACTCTTGGCGTGTCTTTAGCAAGGATAGACTTGGCGCCAAACGGTGGCCTAAACCCTCCACATTATCACCCCAGAGGATCGGAGGTTCTGCTGGTTTTGGAAGGCACTCTTTACGCTGGCTTTGTCACCTCAAATCCTGATCATCGTCTCTTTACCAAAATCCTAAAACCAGGAGATCTCTTCGTATTCCCATTCGGCCTCATTCACTTTCAATTGAATATTGGAAAGACCCCTGCCGTTGCTATTGCTGCATTAACAAGCCAAAATCCAGGAGTAAACACGGTAGCAAATGCAATCTTTGGAGCCAATTGGCCTCTTTATCCTGAAGTTCTCACCACAGCATTCCATTTGGATAAAAAACTTGTGGAGGATCTCCAGAGTCAAGAATGGGTGAACCCTACATAAATACTATTTAAATTTCCCATATTCGCATAGTTGATATGCGATAATAAAGAAGTGCTCTACGCCTTCCCCTTTTAGAGTCTCTGTTTTTTTGGAACGTTCTCCACCTGTTTTGTTAAGCCAATAATTTCTCTGTCAAGTGTCGTGTTGCTGAAGGGTTTATGCTCTTCAGTTGAGGTTTCCCTTTTGGATTATCCACGTCCGCTCTGTATTTTGATTAACTTAAGATGGAAAGCTGCCAACTTCTTCTTTGCATCATGTACCAAGTTTGTCTTTTTTGATTGTATGTTGTCACTTTCTTTCCTTCTCCCGAGGTTCTTTCCTCTTGGAGCTTTTTAATCTACGTACGTACCTTGGTTTCCCAAAGAAAAAGAAGAAAGGTATCACAAGTTTTTTTCCCGAGTAATCAAGAGTCAAAATCTATACCATCACCAATTAAAAAGAAATCCAGCCTCGATCTCGAACAAAGAATGATGAAGGTAGAGTTTAGGACATAAAGTTGAGCTTCAAAATCTAAATGTAATTTATTTATATGGAGAGAAATAAGAAAGTTCACCGTTTTCATCGTTGGCCTCCTAGAAGATGAGTGTGCAAGGCAAAGACGTGCTACAGAAATCATGATTTCCATCTCTTCTTTCATGTAGTCTCCATTCAAGTGGGGATCAATGAGACTTTCCCATTGGCCGGAGCTAAGTAAAGACCTTGCCTGCAAGTCAAGGAGACAAAACAGCTTAGTCTTCATTCTGGTCCTGAATTCATTTTAGGTACTGTTTGTTTGAGCCTGCAATACAAAAACTATAGGAGTGAGACAAGGGTGAAGAGAGACACAATTTGGAATGTCAGCTTGAATACCCTGAAAGGCTGCATCCAACTGCAAGGATTGTCGCATGGTTGACGCGTGCTTGATGGCGTAGTTCTGAAATGTAACTGTCCCCAGAGCAAACTTTAACTAGGAAATCTACCTTAATTCTGTCTAATAACAGAGAAATCTCTGAATGGATTTGCAGAATGGTAAAGATTTCCCGCGGAATAACTTCACAATGATATAAGCTGCCTGCCCACTCTCTATAAACTTTCTATTTATTGATAATACAAGAGGATATTAGTTACACAAACAAAGATTCAGTCATTCAGCTCACTTCAAGGCTGCCTACCCCACGAACCAGCAATCAATAATTTATTGAACAGAGTAAACTTTTTTCATGTTCTTCAACTTCCCCAAGGACAAAAATCGCATTTTCTGGCATTTACACATCCAACCAGAAAAGGAAGGCAGACGATGATTCAATCCATCCGATCCACTTTACTTTAACTTCATTATGCTTCTCTCAATTACACCCCAGCCACAGAAGGAAAATGGGATAAAAAAACACTTCTGAATGATTCTGGTGCGTAGTGAATGACATGCTAGCATTCATGGAATAATGACCTAATTACACCCCAGCCACAGAGGGCGACAGAGGCATGTTTAGACAACCGACCGTTCACGATACCAACACAGGTACAGTGCCTCTTTCTTATAGATGTGCTTGCATTCTTTTATTCCTCGTTCTCGATGTGGGATAAAACGGCACCAATCCAATGGCATTTTTATACAAATTAATAAGCAATATGCCCAGCAGTATTTCAATTTGCACGACCTTGTAAATCAGAATTTAAGATGACCTGGTCGACCATCTATTATGTCCCATGGTTTGAGCCTTGACCCATCATTTTCTAGACTATCACGTCCGTCCATGCGAGAGCAACCAAAGGGGAAATGCGAACGTGATAATGATTTTGACTTCCAAAGCTCATTGGTGAAGAGAGACATTTTGGTGTCTAATTTCTTTTTATATATACATGCTTTTTTAAAAATGGGAATTCCTTTTTAAGAGCGGGTAGATTTAGCATTTAACTATTAATTTTTTAATTTTTTTTTTCAAAACATAACACTCTTCTATGTCATGTTCTTAGTCCCTGTAAAACATACAATACTTATTTAAAGAATAAGTACTATGTGGCGATCTCATGAGTGAAAGGTATTTAATAAATTCTTTACTTTTGATGTTCGTAAAGACTTGTGTGGGGATGGCATTCAATGGAATAATGTGTATTTTAGGGTAGCCTATATGATCTTTAAATGGCCTTTTTTAAAAAAAAGTTCTAGGGTTATTATCTTACCTAGAAAAACGATCCTACTTAGAAGACCTTTTACTATATTTTCCTTAGAGAAATGAGGAGTTCTATGGCATAACATATTTGTCTTTTATACTCGTATATGATTCTTCATGGCCTACTTTATTTTTAATAGGTTTTTGTTTAGTAAAGTATACAACTCCTTTCACAAAACATTTCCTTTTACTCCACTTATCAAGGTCTCAAAAGCCATTAGCTCAATCAATTCTTTAACCTTAAGCATTTTCTCATTAAACTTCTTCAGCTATGCTCGTGCGGACTCATCATCTGCCTAAGTAACCCCAAAAAGTTTTGTAAAGCTTCTTTTAGCTGGATTGCTCGTGTTAAATTGTGTCGCGACTTTGAAACAAAGGTTGCTAAAGCTTATAATAGCTATCTTGGATAACCAATTCCAGGCTGTTTTGTATGTGTTCTTTTGGGTAAGCAAAACCATCATAGTTATTCAAGTTCATCTTTGTAGAAATATAATCATTGAGTATACAAGAATGCAACATTGTCTTGATAATAAGAAATCTTGAATTTCATGAGGGGTGTTGACATCTCCATGCATATACTCCCCTACAGGCTGCTTTATACTCCTATATTTATAGAGTTCTAGGGAGCTTCAGGTTTTTAGCGTGAAATGACAAGATTGATTGATAACCTCCATCCTGCAATGGCTAGATAGGCATCTATAATTCTCACTACATTCATGAGCATTATGATGACATGAACACCCTCGAGAAGGACTTGGTGACTGTTGAGGCTAAAAATCCCCCTAGCATTTGAATCTGCCCAAACTCCTCTGAATAATGCAATTTTATATAGGTGTTAGGTGTTACTACGAGTGTCAAAGCTGGTTAAGGTGACAAAGTTAGATTTGGCCCTTGAGCTGCCAACATAACTTGGATAAAAAGTTGTACATAGTTAATAAGTTGTTGAAGGTTTGGTTAGGTAAAAGTTTGTATTGTGGCAAAGAGGTCTACCATATGTCTTACTCTAGGAGTATCTTGATTATCTAGAATTGATGATGATTAGGGATGTAAACAATCAATTTAATGAGAACATATGATGGTTTTTTATCAAATTCTTACCAACGACATCAATTAATGATGTTCCAAAATCCAATATGCTTATGAATGAGGTTTTTTAGTGCATGAACAATGGATAAGCACACATTCATGTTAATATTCTCTTCTTTGTTTTTAAAGTTGATGTAAAAAGACATAATACTTATAAAATAGTCCTTTTTATTGAGGTTTGGGGACCCTCTGATGATAAAGTCAATGACTTTTAATTAAGGGATTACAATAAATAAAAGAATGAAATTTAAATTCTAAGAACAAAAGTGTTTTTTTATTATTTTTGTATGATAAGTGCTCTAAAAATAAGAGTATGAATACTTACAAAATAGAAAAATATGAATCATTTACCTATAAGATGGTACATATAGTCTTTAAACCTTGTTATGTTGTTTAAATGAGGGGGTTGGATTTTCATTTCTTCCTAATAGCATTAATGAGAAATAAGCATTATTTACACAACATTAATGAGGGATAGATATACATACACAATATTAATGTTGATAGAAATATGATAGGTCCTTAGGAGATATTTATACACCTAGAGGTGTAAAAAAATTATTATTCTTGACTTTTATCATTTTATGTTAAAAGCCATAAGAATAAGCAAACAAAGCCCCGTGGTCCAACATAAAACATATAATGATGCCACTTCCATATACATTTTGACCTGGAATGATCACATGTCCAAAAATGATGGGTCTATCATCTCGTCAAACTCACGTGTACTTGGGCTCAGCTTTTAGCTGAACCCAAAAATGTTAATCTGACATCTCACCAAACACATGTGTACTTGAGCTCAGCATGAAATTAAGTTTGAATCGAGTTTAACAATATTCATATTATATATATATATATATATATATATATATATATAATATATTATCTTTTGAATAAAATAAACAACTATCCAAATAAATCCTCAAACACTCAAGTCAATGTTGGTTTCAGAATCCTTGAATTTGCAGAGAAGAATTTATTATTTGATTGCAGCAAATTGGGCTATTTTATAGCCTTTACAAAATGGAAGGAAAATAACAGACCCGCGCTTTACAAGCCTATAACATGGCAACTCGAATAGAAAATAAAAACAAACTTTATTCTCCCTGAAGACCAGCTCTTCCTAAAGACTAGGACTTCTTCTCTGACTTAAAGACTACTTAAAAACAATTATATCTAACATTCCCTCTCTTAAGCTAATGCGTCTGCACTTAGCTTACTTCAGTTACTCCAAGCATTCCACGAAGCTTCTCAACCAGCTTTATAGGTTTTGTCATAATGTCTGCAATTTGATTTTGAGAGTTGCAGTACCTTAGCTCAACAATTCCTTCATTCACCAGGTCTCTTAAGAAATGGAATTTTACATCAATATGCTTGCTCTTCCCATGAAACACTGGATTTTTAGACAACTGTATAGTGGAGCTGTTATCACACATAATCACAGTACCTGATTTCTCTTCAATTCCAAGCTTTTCTGTCACCCTTCTGAGCCAAACACACTGACATGCACACAATGCTGCTGCTATATATTCTGCTTCCGTGGTAGAGAGAGCGACTACTGTTTGTTTCTTTGAGGACCAAGAAACAGCCCCTGACCCCATCATAAACACAAACCCTGATGTACTTCTCCGATCATCTAAATCGCCGGCATAATCACTATCTATAAAAGCCATGAGGCTCAACCTGCTTTCTCCCTTTTTATAAAGAATTCCAAAATCAGTTGTACCTTTTAAGTACCTCAAAATTCTTTTTGCCGTAAGCCAATATGACATAATGGGACTGGACATAAACCTGCTTATTAAACTAACACCATACATCAAGTCAGGTCTAGTTACAGTCAAATACATGAGGCTTCCAACCACCTGCTTGAATAGAGTTTCATCAACCCGAACTCCTCCCTCATTCTTGGATAACCTTGTACCTGGTACTATGGGATTTTTCATTGCATTAGCACTCTCCATATCAAACCTTGCTAACACTTCTCGAGCATATTTTTTCTGACATATGAAAATGCCATCTGCACATTGTTTAACTTCTACTCCAAAAAAATGTTTCATCTTCCCCAAGTCAGACATATCAAATTCTAGCATCATTGATTTTTTGAATTCATCAAACATGCTCTTATCATTACCAGTAAAGATCAAATCGTCAACATAAAGACTTACTAGCAATATTTTACCTTCTTTCGACTTTGTGAACAATGTGTGCTCACTAGGACACTTTTCAAACCCTTCACGTGTGAAATATGCTTCAATTCTGTTGTACCAAGCTCGAGGTGCCTGTTTAAGGCCATATAATGCTTTCCTCAGCCTGTAGACTTTCTCTTCCTCTCCTTTCTTTGTGAATCCTTCAGGTTGCTGTACAAACACCTCTTTTTTAAGCTCCCCGTGAAGAAAAGCACTCTTCACATCAAGTTGAAAAACTTCCCAGCTGGATTGAGCAGCCATTGCAAGTATCATACGGATGGTATCAAATTTTGCCACTGGAGCAAAAACTTCAGTGTAATCTACTCCATGTCGTTGTGCATAGCCTTTTGCCACCAGCCTTGCTTTAAATTTTTCCACATCCCCATTTTCGTTAAGCTTGGTTTTGAACACCCACTTAACTCCAATAGGTTTAACTCCTTTAGGCAACACAGTGAGTTCCCAAGTCTGGTTCCTTTCTATGGCTTCAATTTCGGCTGACATTGCTTCTCTCCATTTTTTGCTTCGAACTGCCTCTTCAAACAAAACTGGATCATTTTCAGTCACCATCATTGCATTCAAGTTGTCATCTTCAAATAATCCCTCTCCTGTTTCATAGTCTGCCATCCAACTTGGTGCTCTTCTTCCTCGTACACTCCTTCCTTCAGTCAATTCTCCATGTGTATCAGGATTTGGCTCATTTGGAGGTGATTCTGTCAGACTGCTACCCAAGCTGTTTGTGTTGCTCTCGGAATTGTCTACATACATTCCATCATGTAAGTTGCTGTCAGAGTTGTCTGAAGAAGTTCCACAATTTTCTTCATTATTCTGGTCATCCTCTCCATCACTTTCATCTTCATCTTCCCATTCTAATGTGTCTTGCTTGATCTCTTCCTCTGTTCTGCCCCAATCTCATTCTTCTTCTTCTTCAAACACAACATCTTTGCTGATGAGGATCTTCTTTGAGACTGGATCATATAATCTCCACGCCTTGGACTCATCACTAACACCTAGGAAGACACATTTTCTGCTCTTATCATCCAGCTTGCTCCTCCTTTGATCTGGTATATGAACGTGTGCTATGCATCCGAAAATCCAAAAATAATCCACCACTGGTTTTTCACCATTCCATGCTTCTTCTGGGGTCTTGTTTGGAACGGCAGCTGTTGGGCATCGATTTTGAATATGCACACACCATCTTACTGCCTCAGCCCAGAAAGCTTTAGGAACTTTCTTCTCAATTAACATGGACCGAACAGCATTCATAATCGTCCTGTTTTTTCTCTCGGCAACTCCGTTTTGCTGAGGAGTAAAGGCTGCTGTCAACTGCCTTCTGATGCCTTGTGATTCACAAAACTCTTTAAACTCCTTTGAACAGAACTCACCACCTCTATCTGTCCTTAAACAAGTTATGTATGCACCTAATTCTTTCTCAACACAGGCTTTAAAGCTTTTGAATATAGCAAAAGTTTCAGACTTTTCATGTAAGAAATAAACCCAGGCTTTACGAGTGAGATCATCGATAAAGCTTAAGATGTACCTTTTTCCATTATTTGAAACTGGCTTAATAGGACCACATAAATCTGAATGCACAAGCTGAAGTTGCTTTGATGCCCTCCACAAACTCCTCTTCGGTACAGACATTCTATGTTGCTTGCCTGTTAAGCATACCGTGCATATCTTCTGTGAAGATTTTAAAGAGGGCAAGCCAATCACCATTTTATTAAAAAAGAGTGTTTGCAGTCCCTTGTGATTCAAGTGCCCAAAACGACAATGCCACATATAAGCTTCTTTCTCTGATACATCTTTAACTTGTAAGCATAGAGAGTTTCCTGGTATTATGGAAACTGACAGATAAAACATTATATTACTGCTCATATCAATTTGCATAATCAGTCCTCTCTTAGGATGAAATACTTTACAAGTTCCATCTTTAATTAAAATGGCTAGCCCCTTCTCTTGAAGTTGTCCTATGCTTAATAAATTATTTTTAAGCTCAGGAATGTAATAAACATCAGATATTACCTGAGTCATGCCATTCAATTTCACCCTTATGCTTCCTTTTGCTATCACTGCCATTCTCATGTCATTCCCAAGTTTCACTGTCCGATTAACAACTTCTTCTAAATCTGAGAACCATTTCTTGTTTCCAGTCATATGATTACTGCACCCCGAGTCAAGAAACCATACCTCTTCTTTCTTTGTTTGATGAAGCTCGGTGTAGGACATCAACAGTAGCTCATCTTCTTCTTCCAGCTCAGCATAGTATGCTTTCTTTTCCCAGTTTGGACACTCATCTTGAAAGTGTCCCAACTTATGGCATTTGAAACATTCGATGAGTGCTTTGTTTAGAGGTTGTCTCCCTCTACCTCTACCACGTCCTCCTCTAAACACACCTCGACCTCTTCCTCTGCCATATCTATCTTCCTGAGCCACTTTCAGAACATGCTCCTCCTATTGTTGTCCCTGCATTCTTTGTTCATGGACAAGCAGACTCCCATGCAATTCATCAATGCTCAAATTACTCAAGTCATTTGACTCCTCTATTGAACAGACGACATAATTGAATTTGGGGGTCAAAGATCTAAGTATCTTACTGACCACTATGCTCTGCTCAATTTTCTCATCATTGGACTTCATCTTGTTCACCACAGTTAAGGTGCGTCCCACAAAACTGTCTACCTTTTCTCCTTCTTTCATGGCAAGTAACTCAAACTCCCTTCTCAAAGCTTGAAGTTGTGCTCTTTTCACCTTCGTAGACCCTTGAAATTTCTGTTTCATGGAGCACCAAATGGCCTTTGACGTCCCCTTGTCAAGAATTGTTTCCAGGATTTCTCTTCCAATTGCATGAAACAGGTAGTTCTTGGCTTTCATATCTTTGAGCTTGGCCTCCTCCACGGTCTTTCTCTGTGCTTCACTTGCAGGTGATGTCCCTATTGTTGGTGCGGGATCCCTTCCTCCACCAAACTCCACAGCTCTTTGCTTCTCAAAAAATTCTCCATCGTCATTGACCACCAATCATAGTGGCCATCGAAGAAAGGGAAAAACTTGTCTGGGGTTGTCATTTTGATCTCTCTGTGTTTCACTCTCACTCAATTCTTTCACAATTTTGATCGCTCTGTGTTTCACTCAAATCTCTCACAATTGCTCGCACACACTCTCACAATCACTCATACAGATCACTCACACACGCACTCTCTGTGATTCACTCGCACACACAATGTTGGGCTCTGATACCAATTGTTGGTTTCAGAATCCTTGAATTTGCAGAGAAGAATTTATTATTTGATTGCAGCAAATTGGGCTATTTTATAGCCTTTACAAAATGGAAGGAAAATAACAGACCCACGCTTTACAAGCCTATAACGTGGCAACTCGAATAGAAAATAAAAACCAAACTTTATTCTCCCTGAAGACCAGCTCTTCCTAAAGACTAGGACTTCTTCTCTGACTTAAAGACTACTTAAAAAAAATTATATCTAACAGTCAATTCAAATCATTATCAATGAGTTCACATTAAATTATCATCATCTTTACTCAAAGAGAATATAATAGATATGTTAACTACCTTGCCAGGATGGTAGCTCGAAGTCAGGTGCGAAAGGTTATTTGAAACTCTCCTTTGCGTGGAGACTGCACAAGCGTTGCCTTTGCAAGGATTTTGGTACCGTTTATTTTTGTGGTGCAAACACGTTTTGGGTGTTTTCATACTATTTTTATATCTATGTCTTCTTGAGGAAAATTTCCTTGAGCATGTCTCCACCAAGATATTTCAGGTTTTCGCTGCCTTCCAGATCAGTTAACCACACCTGGGAGATCAAAGACGGTGCAGTCCTACTGTTGGGATGCTTTAGCTATTGCCTTGGCCACAGTTCCAGCTCGGCCCCCAACATCAACCAGCGAACCTAACCCTTCGGATCAAGCATGGCTAGCAGGAATTAATGGTGTTAGACTTAAAGGGCTGTCCTTATATAATAAGAAGTTGAGAAGCATTGGTGAGAACATAGCCTTCTCCTCCAGTCTCTCCACTAATTAACAGCTTGCGGCGCAATGAAACCAGAACGGACCATTAAGCGCATGCTCAGGCGATAGACAGCGACCAGTTCAGAAAGGTTTCATGGGTTTTCCATGGTAGTGGATTACATCGGGTATGCCTAGTTGAATAGCACAATTCAGGTGTTAGAGAATAATATAAATTAAATTCTGAAATCTTATTTAATAATTTAAGCTATTGAGTTGAGATGGTTTTTTGATATTGTATCAGAACTTTGTTGAATATCACCACTCTTATTTATTTGATAAAAATTAAGCATAAGGTAATGTGGGCATGTGCAAGTTTCAAGCTTAAAATTTTTTTACTTAAGAAGATGTGTTAAAAAATAATATAAATTAAATTTAAAATTTTACTTAATAATTTAAATTATTGAATTAAATTAATTTTGATATTGTGATCATGAATATGAAAATGTGATTCCAAACATGGGCCTGAGCTTGAAATAGCTCAGCACCGTGCAGGTTTTCATCAGCCGAATACATTTCCGATGTTATTTGCCTGCCTTGAGCTTGTTAAGCTTGAGCCTCGGGAGATGCTACTTTAAAAAAAGCGATATTGATACAATAATATTTTAAATAATATAAATATAACTTTTTTATTATATATATTTTAATAGAAAAAAACCAGAATGTTAAGGTGTTGTTGTAGCGTTGTCGACACACTTTTATGGACATGCAAATATCTTAACTTCAATTAAAATATTATACTCACATAACAATTCATTAATAGAAATCACTTTGAATAATAAATTAAATAAATCCAATATAAAATAATCTAATATCAAATAAGCTAATTTAAAAGCACATTTATAAATCATTCACAAACTTCAATAATTTAAATCAATCATTTTAAATACAAATATAGATTACGCACTTATATTTAAAGTCATATTCAGAATTAAAAAACTGCGGTTACTATAACCAAAATAACAATAGGTCATATTTTTCCATGTGATAAGGTATTAAATTCTAAATAAAAATGTTTATAGATGTCAATGAATAACTCTTAAAAATCAGGTCTAAAACGTATGGTTAATCTAACCACGATAATAATGGGCCATATCAAATTCTAAATAAAATATGTTTTAAAAATGTCAATGCATACCAAAGACCGGGTCTAGAGCAATGTACATAAAATTCATATTTATATTTAATCCATAAATAAGTTCACAAAAACAAAAACATATTCAAACATTTTTGTAATCATAAATATACTTTCACAAAACACTTAATATTATTTACAATCATTTATCATGCTAGATCCATCTAATTTTACAAAACAATAAATGCTTTAATAAGAAAAATTCATTTAGTACATAAATATATATATTTTTAATTCAAAATAACTAACCAAAAATATGAATAATTGCTTATCTAATCTGTAAATTCAGGATTAGCCTTAGAGACAATCAAGCACTCGTACCAACGTAACACTAACACTATCAATCACTATGAATTATATACTCACTAGTATCCAATGCAATACGTTAGATTGTTTCTAATTTCTAATTTAATCAAAGCTTAAATATATCACTAGCTTAAATAACCCTGAAATTCTTTAAAAAATCACACATCACTAGTACCATATTATTATAACCCCTTGTTTTACTTATAAAATATCTATTTTTTTTACGGGCTTTCATGACCTTGGTGATATTTCTTTCATCAAATGAAACATATTGATATTAATATCATTTTGTTTTTGGGATATATCTAACCGACAACTTGCTCTCTCCTCTCATAATTTTTTACGACTTCTAGTACACTCTCTCGAACTAAAGGATAGAAATATAAATAAAATAAAGTTTTTAATCAAAATTTAAAATCTTAAAATGAAAGGGAGCCAAAAAAAAGTCGATACGTTGATAAAAACATACTTTTTAAAGGGAATTTAAGAAAAGCCTTATTGTTTTTTTTTGTTTTATCTTGTATAATCATTTTTCTTTAAATCTTGTGTCTATATTCAAATTTAAACTATATCCTATTAAATTTATCTCTGGTTAAATTTTAAAAACATGATCAAAACCTTTAATTTGTAGGATATGCAAATAAAATAAAATAATCAACTCATGAAATATCACAAACAATACATGCAATGATGCAATAAAAAAAATAAAGATAAAAAAGCCACTATTAAAATCTATGATGTTTTATGAGTGTATGCATCATGCAAAAGGCTTACAATAAACCACCACCAGAATTAGTTTATTTTTTAATTGTAATGTAACATTAATAGTTGAACTGATATAACTCAATATAAGGAATTCTAGTTCTTGATATAAATATTTTTCTTCTCCCTCTGAATTTTTTTCCTCCTTCATCTTCACATCACCCAACCAAATTAGTTTATTTTGTAATTTGTAATGCAATAGTAATAAATTGAACCCATATAATCCAATATATAAGTAACTCTAGTCCCTGATATAAATATTTTTTTTTCTTTTTGAATTGTTTTCCTCCTTGCTATCACCTATCTTCTCTTAATCTCTTTTCCTCTATTCTCTCCTTCAAACTTCCTGTATTTAAGTCCTTATTATTTTTTTGTCACTTATCGATATAATTGATGCTTTTTTGCAAACCGATATTTTTTTAGGATTGTTATAGAATATGCTCAACATGTAGATATCTGTAATACTAATAAAAATTTTAGCCCAACGTGATATATTTAATCTATTTTGATAAATAAAAAAAATAATAAATCAAGTTTATATTTTATAAAATATTAAAAGTTAGATTAAATATAATTATTAAAAACTCAACCTTAGTATTGTTTAGGAACACAGTGTAAACTGTGTTTTATGAAATTTCAAAAACAAATTGGCTTAAATTTAATTTTTTTTGATGTTTTTAGATCGTTTTGATATGTTGATATCAAAAATATTTTTTAAAAAATAAAAATAATTTATTTTAATATATTTCTAGATAAAAAAATACTTTTAAAAATAATAATTATCATACTCCCAAACACCATCTTATCTAAGAACACCTCTGGTTTCCACCGCTTAAAGATTGTCACGTGCACGTACCTCCATGGTATTATGCTGGTCCTCACTACAAATCAAAAGCCTGCATCAACTTTACATCCTCCACTGCTTTTACTACACCCGGTGCCTATCACTCTTGGTACTGTTTCAACGGCCCAGATTTAATTCCAATGACCTTTGGAAGGACACGAGCCACCATTACTTAAAAAAAAGTGCATGGTCATCTTTCAATCTTTACTGAACAGTAAATCAGTTTACTTTCGATCTTATCATTTTAAATTTAATTTATCTTATTGTCATCTTTACTTCAAATTTACATTAAAGAAAGAGATAATTTGGTTGGATGAATAGTAGAAACAATAAAAAAATAACAATTTAACCCCAAATTTAAAAACATGTGCCCATCATTTAATATCAAGGGCCGGGATTTAATTTCAAGAATGATAGAAATGGCATGAGCGTTGGTCAAAGGAGATAATAGTTTATGAATGTCATTAAATAATAACCATCTGATTGGTGATCTTAATGACATAGAATAAATTGCTTCGAAAAAATCAATTGCTTCGAAAAAATCAGGACGTGAACACGTGCTGTTTTGGTCGATAATCTCGGGCACTGTTTAAAATTATATTTTTAAATTTTTTAGTTAAAAATTAAATTTTTTTTCATGTTTTTTAATCATTTTGAAAATATTTATATAAAAATAATATATATATATATATTTATTTATTTATTTAATATAAATCTAAAAATATACTTTAAAAAATAATATTTACAATCATTCTACAAGACGCTCATCAGCCTCGAACGTAAAAAAGGAAATACGTAGCATGGGATTGATTTGTATATAAACTACACGCAATCAAATCCAAGAGCGAATACTTCTCCTTCACACGCACACGCCAGGCTTTTAGCAGCTTTTAGATTCTCTCCGATACTCTTGCCTCGTTGTGAGATCAAAGACCGTCGATTTAATAGATTCCATGCGATCAAATTCGGTAAATATTTTTGTCGAGGGATGTAATCGAAACATATTTAATAGCTGGAGGTTCGAGCTGTGATTTACCGGTCAAGATTAATTAAAATCAATTGACTTCTTTCTGCACTGAAAATGATGAAACTAAAATTTTAAGCGCACAGGTATCCTAATCAGACGCTTTGAAACACACGCCCATGGCTCATTAACTGAGGACGCCTGCTTTGTATCCCTGTCCCGCCAAAAAAAACCGCCCGTAACGTTTCATTTGTACGCTGTGGCTATTTCCCTCCATTGCCAACCAAATCATTGCCTAGGTTCCACATTTCTTCGTTATCTCCTCCTACCTCCACATCGCCCTTCCCTTGTCACATCGCTGCAAAATCCACCATGGCTACTAAACTAACCTAGTTTGTCAACCAGGTTACCATACAAAGGGACAGCATCCATGAGCGTCGTTCATGATTCGTGGATTCAGTTATTTCTTAAAGTATTTTTATTTAAAATATATATTAAAATAATATTTTTTTATTTTTAAAATTTACACATTAAAATAATTTTAAAATAAAAAAAAATTAAATTTTGACCGAACTCTGTATATTGCACTCAAAACATCCTATTTGATTTAATCCATATGATTAGGCGTCCATGGGATTTTATCTGAAATAAAATTTGAATTAAAGAGTTAATGTAGTTTTTTTGAAAGAGAAAGATCAAGATGTAATAATGGGCATGGACAAAATACGAGTATCTACAATATATAAAGAGATTGTTCTTGATTAGGTGTTGATCTGGAAGAGATTCGTTTGAATAAAACGAGAGAGGAAGGTTTGAATTTGGAGAGTTATCTTGAAAATACCATCAGCATTAAGAAAATGCCTAGCCCGATTTTTGTAATTTTTGTAATTTTAAATTAGTTTGTTTTATGTTTTTATATTATTTTGATATGTTAATGTTAAAATAAATTTTTTAAAATAAAAAAATATATTATTTTAATATATTTTTAAATAAAAATTATTTTTAAAAATAATTAGTATCCTGCTATCAAATATCTTTTAAACCGCTCGAGTGATTACGCAGGATCATGTTTGTTCATAAGGAAATTAGTACATTGATTGATGTGATTACGCGAGCTATGATGCCAATGAACATGAATCGCAACAATGTCAAAATGTTTGTAACGGCAAACACAGACCATGCATGCAAACATTCTAGCCGTTTAGAAAACAAGCAGCGTAATCTTAAGAATTATCGTTTAAATTGGTGAGATTTTAAATTTATTTTTTAAAAAATTATTAATAATATTTTATATAATAATTAATTTTTTTCCATATTTAGTTTAGATCATTCCTTCAAATAAATCATGTTAAGAGTGCATTTGTGAAGAATAAATCAAAATACTTCCTATAGAAAAGAATCCCTAATCATTGAAACAATCCATATTAAAATCATGTTTGTTTTTTTATAAACTATAAAAATATTAATTCAATGCTTTCATTGTGATTCCAAATGATTTCAATTCTAAATAAGAAGATAATTAAGCATTCAAATTAAATTCAAGTTATTTCCTTTTTTTATTAAAAAGCCAATGAATTTTTATAATGCAAAAATATAAATACTTAAAAACTCAATGAATTTTTATTAAAATAATAAAAACACAGGGACCTAATTAGAGCTCCTCTGTGGTGGGAAATTTTATGAAGTTTGCGGGTTTAGCACATAATTAAAGAAGAAGAAGGAGAAGAAGAAGAAAGTAAACATGATGGTCCCCACTACAAAAGAAGGCGTGTCGGGTGCTTAACCCTCCTGTTACGGAAAGAAGAAAAAACAAAACTGTAGTTAGCAAACGTCCGTCTCCGTCTCTGTCCCCCTCCCTCCCTCTCTCACATGCCTTTATCACATCACACTACTCTCACTATTCACTCACCTAACTGAATAAAAAAGAAAAGCAAAAAGAAGCACCACCAAATATCAGCACATTCTTCTATAGAGACAAACGAAACACATCTCTAGAGAGAGACAGAGAGACACTTGGTTTGCTCACATTTTCAGTTAATCAGTTGCATTGATCGTACAATGAGCAGCAGTTGAGAGAGATCTTGTTTTATGACCGTCTGATCTTGTTCATTTTTATCTATATGGGGAGCGTGTCTTCTGATGATGATGGAGGTGGTAGTGAGAGGTGTGGGAGCTATAGTTTGAGTGCTGACGTCAGCGAGTCGGAAAGTTGTACCAGTACGAGTAGTTTCTCGTGTCGGCGAGGGTTTGGTCGTGATGGCGGCGGCGGCGCTGTGTCGAGTTCGATGACCTCATCTCCGCGTCCGATGCCTGGAGGTTTCTGTTTCCCGGCGCCGGTTATGGTTCCGGTTATTGGCGGCAAGGATGTGGTGGTTTGGGACTCGAAGAACGAGAAACGAGGAGACGCTGATTTGTCTGGTAACATTTTTTTTCTTATTTTTGTAGGTTTTTTATACTTCATTTTTTGTTAATTTTTTTTGCTAGAGAAGATATTTTTTATTTTCAATTTTTTTTTAAATGGAAGATAAAGAGATGGATTTTGAGATTTTAATTTTATAATTCTGGTCCCTCAAAAGAGAGCTCTCATTTATTATTGTCAAAAAACGAAACAAATAATTTTTATTGATTTTCTTCATAAAGAATTATAATGCAAATTGTCAAGTGAAGGCCTAATTGTGTGCCAGTTGAAGATTTTTTTAATCCATTCAATGTAGTTCTCGATAGTTCAATATTTTGGATTTTTTTTATGTGTGTACTGCAGAGGTTGAAATGATGAAAGAAAGATTTGCTAAGCTGCTTCTAGGAGAGGACATGTCTGGTGGTGGTAAAGGAGTCTGTACTGCACTTGCCATCTCAAATGCCATCACAAATCTATCTGGTATGTATGGATTTCTTCTTCTTCTGTATTTATGTTAAGTTTGTGTGGTGCCCATATGGATTTAAGCTCAATTTTGGGTTGTAATTGAAGCCACTGTTTTCGGCGAGTTGTGGAGGTTGGAGCCATTGGCGCTGCAAAAGAAATCTATGTGGAAAAGGGAAATGGAATGGTTGTTATGTGTTAGTGATTCGATTGTTGAGCTTGTACCTTCGATACAACAATTTCCTGGTGGGGGAACTTATGAGGTTATGGCAACTAGACCACGCTCGGATTTATATGTGAATCTGCCTGCACTCAAGAAGCTTGATGCTATGTTGATTACTATGCTTGATGGTTTTAGTGAAACGGAGTTTTGGTATGTTGATCGGGGGATAGTTGTGGGTGATGGTGGTGACTGTGATACATATCCATCGGGTATTTCTGGTGGGAGGCCTTCTATTAGGCAGGAAGACAAATGGTGGTTGCCGTGTCCAAAAGTGCCACCAGATGGGTTGTCAGAAGATGCAAGGAAGAGGTTGCAGCAGTGCAGAGATTGCACCAATCAGATATTGAAGGCAGCAATGGCTATTAATAGCAGCGTGCTGGTTGAGATGGAAATACCCACTGCTTATATGGAGACCTTGCCCAAGGTCTGTCTTTCTGTATTTTGAAATAATATGTCCATAGGACTAGTACAACTACATCCCCAGCAGCATGCATGGCTTGCCTTCGTTTCATTTTTTGTCTGCAACCAGTCTTTTTCTTGTCAATATGATTAGCTACATTTGGAGGAGGGTTTTTTTATGTTCCTTTGCATCTCTCTAACCAACGCAACCAAAGGGTTCATCTAAATCATACACCCTGGATTTTTTTTCTTCTTATTGTTATTTTGCTAGTGTGGTTTTTGGATGCTAAATTCGTAGCATTCTGTATTTTCTTTTGTGGTGCTATCAGAATGGAAAAGCTTGCCTTGGTGATATCATCTACCGCTACATAACTGCTGAGAAGTTCTCACCAGAATGTCTCCTTGATTGCCTTGACCTCTCAACAGAGCATCATACTCTGGAAATAGCAAACAGAGTTGAGGCAGCAGTGCATATCTGGAAGCAGAAAGATCATAGAAAACATATCCATAACAAAAATATTAAGCACTCGTCATGGAGTGGCAAGGGTCAAGGGCTTCGTTGCAGATACACACAAGAATCAGATTTTGGCCCAACGAGCTGAAACTCTCCTGCAGAGCTTAAGGCTTCGTTACCCTGGCCTCCCACAGACAGCTTTGGATATGAACAAGATTCAATATAACAAGGTAGTTGCTTCAATTATTAGTTGGGATCTAGAATTCGAACTTGAAACTCCTAACCAACATCATCAAATAATGATGCATCATAATGTGTGGTGAATCCCTCAATCCAAAAGTACTGCAGTAACAAATATATATTTCAAGAGACTAATTCTGTTGTTTCATTCATTTTGATTTATCATATGCATGTAAACAGGATATATTGGCAGTTGAATAGCTAATCTCAGTGCCATGTAAACAGGATATATTGGCAGTTGAATAGCTAATCTCAGTGCATGTCACTTGGAAAATATACAAAAGGGGACCTTTAAGTTCACTCACATACACTGTTTTAGACCATCCAGCAACAGTTTTGCACATGCTGGAAATGCTTTTCAGACGATGAAAGGTTTATTTTCTTGCAGGATGTTGGGCAGTCAATTCTTGAAAGCTACTCTAGAGTTACGGAGAGCTTGGCCTTCAACATTATGGCAAGGATAGACGATGTTCTTTTTGTTGATGATGCCACCAAGCAATGTGCTGCAGCAGGAATCCATATCCCTCTTCAACAGAGGAGGATTAGGAGGCCACCCTATCCAGAAAGCGAATGTCTCCTAGCCCCTTCTCAATCAAACAAAGCCCTTTTGCCTCTCCGTATGGAACCCCAACTTATTTTGCTTCTACTCCAGTTTCTGGAAGCCCAGAAAGGGTGCCACCTTCTCAAAAGAGGGGCAATCCTAAGGAAGCATCCGATCAAAAGTTAGAAAAACCGTTGTCACCTGACTTCGAGAGGGTTTGGTCATATGCTGGCAACATCAGTTCAAGAAGAGTTTCTGGGGATGCTCCTGAACGAGATTGACTTCGAAGCACTCACCACCCCACCCTGGGTGAGATTACCTGCTGTTGTGTTAATGCTATCAAAGAAGTGCATTATCGTGATCTGGAAGCCTCCTTGCATAGGAGTTTGTAGGATTCATTTCTAGCCTTGTATATTGTTTAGCAATAGAAAGATCATGCTCCAAATCTTCTATCACGCCCTTTTGAATTAAGCTGTAATTGAGGGAATATTACTTTTATCTATGTCAGGAAAAAAAAATTATGCTCTCTTTTTCTTTTCTTTTTTATCTTGAATCAGCCAATCATGCACACTGGAAAAGATCACAGCGACTAAAAACAGAAATGGTCAGCCACAACGCAACGAATAATGATAGCATACAGATTTGGAGAGATTTGAAATTTCAGCTAAAATGGATTGGAGCTTTGGTTTTAGCTTGTCCCAATCTAGGCTTCACCTGAACGTTATCCAAGTATTTTATGCAAAAATTGTGCTGTTGGGTTAGCAGCGCTGATTTTATCATTAACCAGAACTGGCAAAACTCAAAACTTGAGGAGAGGAACTTCAATCGACATTTCAAGGTGTGCTCGAGATACTGTCTTTTGTTAATGGCGGGTCCTTGCAGCCATACAGTTAATTAGCTACCGCATTCAGCAGCTTATATTAATGGAAATGTCTGAACATATTTCATGGTGTAACAAGGCAATACTTGAATCCGTGTATGTACAAAATCCAACTCAGTGGATCTAACTTGTTTGGTATCGGTTAAAAAAAGAACCAAAAAAGTGAAGTCAATACAGCTGATTAGCAAGGAATTAAGTTTATTTCTGAATCCAGAGTCATTTGATTCTTGCTATCAAAGCAATAAGTTTCCACAGAGGCTGGTTTAGAGATTTCACCCGCTTACTCGACCGAACACAACTGCTGCCAAGCGCTCGACCAATATGATATGGAAGGCTCATGCCTCTTGAACATTTTTTAAATTTACAGATAAAATGAAAAGTCGTTCATTGATTAAACTCCTAACAAAATCACAGGAAATTTCAGCTGATCACTACAGCACTTGATTCATCACCGCATGAGATCAAGACAGCCTTAACAAGTAATCAGTAACTACATCAATGGACAGTCTACGAGCAGCCAGCTCTGCAAATATTTACCAGGGCAGTCATGAAATAGGCAACCTACTCTTCACTTCGCTATAGACAGCTCTTCCACTTGATTTTGATTCTGCACCTGTTGCATTCACAAAATCAGAAACAAACATGCCATTACATGGATAAAAATAAAGCTAAGGAATGTTTATAAATTGAATGTGCAAGTGATATTGGATACACAGGCAGGCGTGCTAATGCATGATGATTGTCCTAAAGCAACGCGATTGTATGCAACTATTGATGATCAAAATTGCAAGGCATGTGTCAGTACAGTCCAGCAGGAAATATTTGCCACTTCAAATTACAATCAACAATTAATTAACAGTTTAGATCAAGGAAACAGTGAAACAAGGATTTCTTGCTACCAAACTACCAAAGCAACAGAAATTCTGTATTTTGGCAACAGAGTTTAAGCATTCACAAAGAAGCCAATAAACTGGAAAAAAGTAAAAGGACTTCCATGCAAGTAGAATTTGAAATTAAAGAATTTTCATATAAAAATTCAAAATTAGTACATGGTGTTGCCTTGAGATTAAATAATTCAAACAGCTCTCTTCAAAAAGTCTCAATTATGGAAGTTGATTGGTGACCCATGCTATCCCACTCAAAAAGAGCATATAATCGGCAGTCCTAGTTTGTCATTTATCACATTTAAGTTTGATAAAGAGAACCAGAAGGACCTGTCCCGAGCCTACACAATGGAGGGATGTAGATTGATGATGGCGCAAATGTATAAGAAAGCATGTCGGGGCATAGTTGTCATTCTTCATTGCAAACACATTAAGTGCTCTCGCCAGAATTAATCCTTGTAGAGATTGATGGTCTCAGAATAGGCATTCCTAAATGCCTCACCTAGAATGGGCCCCCCACCCCATGGATTGATACCTATGTTCAATACCCTGTTCTAGTTTGCTCATCAAGCATCAGCTATGGCCTTTGACATGCCAAGGGCCATTTGGATATATTTAATAAACAACTATGAGTTCAGTGCAACTGCAACTATCAAGACATTTAAAACATATCCAAACTGCTTACCGAACAAATTGAGAGACGTATGGAAGTAAATAGCAAAATCCAAGTAGGATAAAGCTAGCATGCGAAGATAAAATTGAAACTTCATGTAAACAGTAATGCTGGGGGGAAATGAAGACTTACTTCCAATGACGTTGAAGCAACCCAATCAGGAGGTGGCCAGAACATCTTGGAATAATCAGGAAAATTTCTTAAAGGTCCTATACAACCACTCTCCAATTCAAACACACCTATATCACGACCAAACAATGATCCATCATCTCCTTCCCCCCTCGAATAAAAGAAATCATCATTGAAAAAGATACAATTCCCTTTACACCCAGAAAGCTCAGAAGCCGATGCAGAAAACGTCAAATCATCACCTAAAAACAACACGCGATCTTCCAAATCCTTCACCTCAGTCCAACATTTCCCTTCTTCATTCAACTTAAAAACCTTAAACCAAACCGTCCTCTCACTCATACACTGAACAAGATCCTGCACAACATCATAACCGATACTCAACCCTTCATCAGAATCAATACTCAAATACATATCAACCAGCAACAAATCCCCCTTCGACTCAACCAAATACTTCTTATCCCCACCAAAAACCGGATTCCCAACTAAACCCAAATTCGCATCCATTGCAACTACCACAGTCCTCCCCCGTATTATCCACAGCATAAAACCTCCCTTTATAAACAATAACATCATCAAAAGGCGATGGCATTTCATTAATAATAGTCCATCTCTTATCCCACTCTTAAAGATGGCCAATTTTCCAGAAACATGAATAGTTAACAATACAAACTCGGTTTTGGAATTTAACAAAATCATCACAAACTTTCTCCATATATAAATTACCAGCATCAGTAAAACTAGATGAATTCGGCTTATAATTAACATGATGCAAAACATATTCATGACCCAATTCACGAATTCTTAGATTCATTAAATCTAGAACACGAGGAAGATTAGTAGGCAAAGAAGTTGACCTGCACCGCGATAAAGGATCAAACAAGTGTTTTTTACCAGGCACATCTTCTTCGATTTTGACAAGCCAACCTTGTGTGTCTGTTTGGTTATGGGAATTCGTAACCCAACAAGGAACACAGTTCGCTTGAACAGAGAAAACCCAAAAGAGGTGTGGGAGATACCGTCGTTAGGGAGGATCTTGAAGGAGTTTAAAGATAAACAGGGAGGTTCAGGGGGGATTGAGGATCGCCATGAATTGCAGACGGAACGGAAACGGAGGAGGTCAGTGGAGGTGTCTAGGCGTTTGGAGATTAGTTCCATGAGGTCTTTTGGTAGATGGGTCCATTCTGCCATGGTGGGATTTTTCTCGAGCGAGAAAGTAAGAGAAAATTGGGGAGAAAGTGGGGTGGATGCCTTTTGAAGGACGTGTGTTTTGCTTATATAAAGCCCATCATGACAATTTTGTGCCTGATAGCCATATAAATTGAGTGTGTTTAATATATGGAGATTTAAAAAACAAATCTGTTGGATTTGTCATGAAATTATATATATAAATATATTTGCATTTCATTTTTGCCTTTTATTATTATTTGATAAAAGAAAAGAAAAACATCTCAATTCATTATACATATACTAAAAGGAAAGATATTTTACTGTAGAAATATTTGGTATTGTGTTAGTTGTTTTGATTGTAATTTGAAAAAAATTGTTTTATAAAAAAAATATTTTTAGTTGAGATTAGTTTGGAAAATATATGTTTGGTTAAAATTGTGGTTGAAATTAAAATTGAACAAAAAATAGTTTAATGTGTTTGGTTAAAACAATGCTTTTTCAAATTAAGGTTATAAAATAATTAATATATATATATACACACACATTGATGGTTTTTTAATTTAAATATTATAGATTTAACTACTGTTATTACATTATAAAATAATAATATTGATATCAAATATTTTTTATTATTCCATTATACTATGTGCAATTTCATCACGTACGAAATCTATCCAACAAGAACTATATTTTCCATGGTTTCTTAAGCGTGCAACAACATCAAGTAAAAATATTGTCAAGAATGAAATTGGGATTGCAATTAAATTATGCAAATATTACGTCATCAAACGATCTCCTTCTAATTTTTCGAATAAAACACAATTAAAAATAAAAACTGACCTTTTTTTTTAACTGGGTCGGACTTGGCAAGAATAAAATTGAGATTGCAATCAAATTCTATAAATGTTACGTCATCAAGCGATCTCCTTCTAATTTTTTCAAATAAAACACAATTAAAAAAATAAAAATTGAATTTTTTTTAAATTACCGGCTCAATGCCTTTAGCGTTGGAGCGAATCCAGTCTAGCTGGAACAATAGAAAGTGACTCAATTGTTCACTTAAGTGAACAGTCGAGAGTGAAACTCTCCACTGTGTGGAGAAGCAGCAAAATATAGCTTTTGATAAAACCTGCGACACAACCTTAATAAATGGTGGGTCCTATAAAAAAAAAATTATGTTTCTTACTTAACCAAACAAGAAAAACTGTGGTTGTGAGTGAACCTCATTAGCAACCACAATATCAAACGATGCTGAAATTTTCTTTAATTTTTTTTTATTTTAGTGGTGTTGTACTGATGGCAAATATTTTTTAAGGTTATATAATAATAATAATAATAATAATAATAATGGGTGGAGTTTGGTTGTCTCAGCACTAAATCATTCATAATTAGTAGCAAAAATGGGTCATCCAAACTTGAACTTATTGGTCTAAAATTACCTTGAACTCTAGAGCTTGATTGTTCTAAATTTATTACAAGCATCCAATGGTTGGAACATTATGAGTCGTCTGAAAGTTCTTAGCTGTAGTGTAAAAAAAACCATATATCTAATTTATATTGGGTCTACCAGATAATCATGCCTCTAATTATAAATCCGATCAAACATAAGACAATATAAACAGATATTTTATGGAAGATAAATATAAACACATTAAAGACGTATTAATATTTCACAAGTAATTTTAATTTGGACAATTGAATGTGTTGCTCCTATATCAGATTTATCTTCACCACTCCATAAAAAAACATTGGATTTGGTTTTATATTTGATGGTTGCTTCTGCGTTTGAAACAAAATATAGAAGCAAAATATTTAGTAAAATATAAAATATTATTTATTGTATGTGGGACTTATCATAATTCACATTTCAAATGCTGGTCAGCAGAAAGCAATATTAATTCACTTCTTCTTTCTTGCCATGAATTAATTTACTATGTTGTTCACTTTTAGAGGTGAACAGTGTCACGTGAATTAATTTACTTAGCATTGTTCACTTCAAGAAATTAACAACACCAGGTGAATTAATTCACCTAACACTGTTTACACAAACAATGTTAGGTGAATTAATTCACTTGGCCTTGTTCACGTGAACCGTGTCTTCATTGTTCATTGGACCGTGCCCAACCAGGTAAAAGAAATCTTATTTTTTTTTAATTGTTTTTTACTTAAAAAACTAGTATTTAATATTATTCACTGACTCTATATAAATTAGAAGGAGATCAAAATTTTTAATTTTGTTTGTGATGATATTTTACCTGATTTTGTTGCACGTTTAAAAAAACCATGAAAACTATAGTCCTTATCGGATGAATTTTATACGTGATGAAATTGTAGATAAATTAATTGAACAATAAAAAAATATTTGATATAAGTATGATTTATTTAATGATATAACAGTGATAGTTAAATCTATAATATTTAAATTAAAAACCATCAATATTAATACATATCTTTTTTAGTTATTTTATAACCTCAATTTGAAAAGCATGTTTAACCAAACACATTAAATTATTTTTTATTCAATCTCAATTTCAACCACAATTTTAACCAAACATATATAAATACCTAACCAACATCATCAAAAAATACTTTTTATAAAATAACTTTTTTTAAGCCACAACTATAAAAAGCTACCACAATACCAAATACATGGCCCATGAAGCCGCTCTTTTCTTTCTTTGTTTTTTTTCTAGATAAAAATTAAAGATTATGTCTCGGAGCATGATATTCTTGCAATCCCCTCTCCCACTACTACATTCATAGTTTTGAAACCTGGCCTGACCTAGCGGGTCTATCCGGGACTCGGTTGACCGAGGTTGGAACTGGGTCTGGTTGAAGAAAAAATAGGGGAAGAAAAAATTCGGTGCGATCTGGATGATCCAGTGACCCGGTTAAAAAACCGGTTGCAACTTGTTGACTTTTTTATTTTTACTAAAATGATATCGTTTTGATTTAAAAAAAAATTGACCTGGATAATCTAGTAATATGGTCAAAACCCGGTGACCCGGTCAAAACTGGAAAGCCGGACCTTGAACTGAACCGGGTCTAAAAACCATGCCTACAGCAACTTGGAGAGTGTCGAGGAATTTGCTGCTATGGATACGCTTTTTTCCCTTCCTGCACACAATAAAGTAGCTGTCACTGCATAAACTGAGATTGGGGTTCTTAGGAAAGCAAGGGTTTTGGCGAACATCAATGAATTGAACTGGCCGCTTTTATATTTTATCGTCCCTGGATTAATTGGGTTTGAACTTATTTCATGCCATATAAAATTAAAGATTTCAATGTACAGAGAAATCACATCTTAGATTTTAAAAAATTCTGAACTTTTTTAGGTCAATCGTATTCTTCCTTCTCCTCAAAATATATAAAACTTGTACATGTAAGCAGTGGGGCATTCGTGGGTTTTTTAAGCCATCACAATCAGTCCTCCATAGCTACCTTGAGAGTAGTTAGGGTTTCTTCTTCTCTGCACACAAGTCAGAATCCACCATGGGTAATGAATGGATGCTTTTTCTCCTCTCTGGTTTCAATTTGTTGGATAAAGCACAAATTTGGCTCCCATTGATTCTGAAACCATGGTTTTTGATTTAGGGGTTCTTGAGAGAAGCATCTCTTCCTTTTATTTTCAATCATAAGAAAGAACGCTATGGTAAAAGTTACAATAGCTACGATTTCTGTTCATTTGTAATTTTAAATATGGAAATACTATAAGATGATGTCTCGAGCAGCTATATCCAGACCCTTGACGCAATAAATGTGTTACGAGCTTCATAATTGCTTCTATCCTAGTCTTTCAAATTTTGATCAATTAATTCTTATATTTATATTTATTTTTATATTCTAATTAATTCTTATATTCTTTGAATTATTATTCTATTTATCTTGGTGTTTTTTGAATTATTTTGGTGAAGTCCCCGTGTTTGCTCATGATCATTACCTGTGCTGCGAAAAGAAGAGCCAAAGTTGCAGTGCTGAAAATATCTTGATAGTTGGGGCAGTGAAGCCGCCGGGGGAGTTCCGGCAAGGCGCATCTGTTGCCGTTTGAGACACGATTGTCGTTGGCCCTCCTCAGGAAGGGATTTCAGCAAGTGTCCTCCTGGGTAAAGCCATATAATGCAAGTTCAGAGGGTCATCCGTCTCAGAGTTCAAATCCCACATCGAGAAGACACAAAGTAGAGAAACAAATGGTGCCTATAAAATGAGAGCCGATTGGTAGATAAATTCATCTTTGCGCTTGGGGCAATGACGCAGCTAGTGAGGTTCTAACCGAGGCGCGTCAATTGCTGGTTGAAAACTATTTCCAAACCCCCTCTTAGGCACTGGGTTTGGCCCAGTGCCTTCGAGAATTTCTGGAAGGGCTCCCTTAGGGGTAAAGCCCTACAATTCTAGTCCAAATGTAGCTATTCATTCTTAGCAAAAGAGGTTATCTATTTGCTCTCCGTCAATTAAACCCGGTTTAGGGGTCTCCATCGAGCACCTCAATTATTTATGGTGGTTTATGATAGGAAAAAGATTTATTAATATTTATAATCGCTACTTTATTTAAACATTAATGGTTACAAATATCTGTTTGGGAATTGTTTTGATTTGTTCTTAAAAATAATTTTTAAAAATAAAACTATTTTTTTTTTAGAATCGCATCTTATCTTATTTTTTTTAATCAACGTGGCGACAACAAAAAAAAAAACTGCTTTTTATTTCCCCAAAAATCACAATAGGTTTTGTTTCTAGGGCTGGAGAAGGGTTTCTAGGGCTGGAGAAGGGTTGGGTTTTTTTCTAGGCAGTGACTGAGGCGTCTGTGGTGGTGGGGATGGATTGGGTTTGTGGTGGTCAGGTAGACGTGGTGGATGTGAATGTGACTCTGTTCTGGGTTCTATGGTTGTTCGTCAGTGCTTCGTTGATGGTATCTAGACGTGGTGGATTTCTTCAGCCGTGGCTGTAAATGAACTTTTTTCATAATTTGTGTGCCGGTATGGGTTGCTGGAAACTGCAACATCAACTCCCATTGGTGCCACTTGGCAGGACCATAAGCTTCTCCTCCCCAATCAACGGAGGAAGCAAAATTATTCATCTCAATCTTGAATGGACGAGAATCCCAATATTCAAGAACAGCTCGTCGTTCACTGATTAAAAATTACCAATCTCCAGTTTTCTTACCCTATAAAAATTGGAAAAAAATGTGAATTGAGAATATTGATCCTTAATTAACCGTGCATGTGGTTAATTTTTTTAATTACAACCTATATTAATCCTTAATTACCCTGTATTTGGCAGATATTTGCAGTCCTGGTGGGGGTGGGTGCATAGGAAATTAATTAAAACCAATCATCACAGTCATATGAGACAACATGCACTGCACACAACCGTACCTCATGAATTGGATTGTCGAATTGTCTGGTGCTTCCGTCCCAAATGGCGGCAGAAGACCAAGGATATCTACGGACATGATTTAGGACCAGTCCGTTGATGATGCCAGCCTCTCTACTCTCCTGTTACTCTTCAGTTATGTTATGTTATGTATCGTCCATCAGGTTTCTCCGCCGCGTAACTTTCCAAGATCTTCCTCTGAAAAGCTTCTTGAAACGATCATGTTGGATTTCTCGCCACAGTTGTAATAACATATTTTTAAGAGATTTGTTAATGTAATATCCATTTAAAAAATAAATCTTAATATATGTTACGTTTTTATTTGAATTAGATAAATCTTTGACACCACCGAGTTTTTATTAACTCGAGAAAAAAAAAAACAAAACTTTATTTTCGTTAACAGCCGCATCTTCTCAAGTTCGCTACACTCCAAATCTCCAATCCATCACACGCCTAGTCAATGAAAGCCATCATAACGGCACCAAATTCTCCATTCAGAGACAAACTTTCCACATTTCTCATTTCCTATTCCCACATAGAAAAGCGCAATCTTTCTAAAGACCAAAGAGACACATAATCAGTGGTCAGATAAACAAAGAACTCTGTAAAAATGGGGGTATCTTCTCTTATAGCAATACCATCACCACTTACTACTTCTATCTACCTCCCTGTAAAAAGCCCAAATCTTTACACTAAAAAACTTGGCAAAATGTCAAAAATTCAATGTTCTTTATCGGTTTCAAGCCAATCAAAGACAGCCCAGTTTGATTTAAAGACTTATTGGACAACCTTGATTGGAGAAATCAATCAGGAACTAGACCGAGCTGTTCCTATCCAGTATCCAGATAAGATTTATGAGGCCATGAGGTATTCTGTTCTTGCAAAAGGTGCTAAAAGAGCCCCTCCAGTTATGTGTGTTGCTGCTTGTGAACTCTTTGGTGGTAATCGCCTCGCCGCCTTCCCTACTGCTTGTGCTCTTGAAATGGTAACAAAATTAAAGACCCCCCCCCAATCTTTGTATTTTGACTCCTTTTCTAGTATAGTTTTAAATCTGGTTTGGTTCTTGAGGTCCGATGCTGTTTAGTTAAGTATAATATTTGTTTTAGGAAAATAATCAAGAAAAGGATTGGATTTGCTACTGTTAGTTTCTTGATGATGACTGATTGGTATAATATGTAGTTCCTTTGATTGCGATCATTGATTTGATTTTGTTATATTTAGTTTTCGTGATGACTATTCTGCTTTTGATGTGATATAGCAAGAGTGAAGTTAAGTTTGGTGTTAGTTTTGTTTTCTAGATGGTCTTTTACAAGCTATTAGAGGAATCGTACTAAGAACTCCAATCTTTAGTTAGCAGGACTGATGATGTTATGATGTCCCATTATCTTGAGCAACTTCAAGTTTTTAGGTGTTGAATATTTGGTGTTTGATACAGATATCATTCGGTTTGTCGAATCGTTTCATTTAAAGAAGATTCAGGGTGGTGCTTTTAAGGTAGAAATATTTTTATTCCAGTTTGTCCTGCATAGCAGAATCAGAGTAAATTTTGAATTTTGCTTTCGACTGATGGTTCCAGTACTGAGGAATAATTATATTTATAGAAAGGAGAATGCTAATGCTTTTTAAGGCACTTGAAGTACTTTCATTATTTTGGAGGAAAAGGGAAAGAACAACTTTGCTGATATGAAGTCACCTTCCTAACAGTAATTGTATCCGTTATGGTCTTGTTTTGACAGGTTCATGCAGCTTCGTTGATCCATGACGACCTTCCCTGCATGGATGATGACCCATCACGACGAGGTCAACCTTCAAACCACACAATTTATGGTGTTGATATGGCAATCCTTGCTGGGGATGCGCTCTTCCCTCTTGGCTTTAGCCATATTGTCTCCCAGACGCCTTCTGACCTTGTACCAGAGCCACGACTTCTCCGCGTGATTGCTGAGATTGCTCGTGCTGTGGGGTCCACAGGCATGGCTGCCGGGCAGTTCCTAGACCTTGAGGGCGGCCCTAATGCTGTTGAATTTGTTCAAGAGAAGAAATATGGTGAAATGGGTGAGTGCTCTGCAGTGTGTGGAGGATTGCTAGCTGGTGCTACGGATGATGAGATACGGAGATTGAGGAGATATGGAAGAGCTGTCGGTGTATTATATCAAGTCGTTGATGACATCTTGGAAGCAAAAACGATGAAGAGCAAGTTAGATGAGGAGGAGAAGAGAAAGAAAGGGAAGAGCTATGTTGCTGTATACGGGGTTGAGAAGGCTACAGAGGTGGCGGAGGAGCTGAGAGCCAAGGCTAAAAAGGAACTGGATGGCTTTGAGAAATACGGCGAGAGTGTAGTGCCACTCTACAGCTTCGTGGACTACGCTGCTGATAGAGGTTTCAGTTTTGGCGAGTCAATTTAATGATAGGGATCTGGCCCCATTGTTTTCGCTCTAGTCTTAGAATTAGGATACTGTTTATGGCCCGAACTGATGAAAAGAGGATGGCTTGTTTGATGGCAAAACATGTGTCTTGGTCAGTGACAAACATGTTACACAGCAGGAAACAGGCATTTTAACTTGCAGAAGAGGGGAAGGTCTAGCTATAAATAAGTTCTTCGCTTTTGCAAATATTTCAATTCCAGTCCTTAAAATACTAAACACGTTCACAAGATGTGAGAGAAATCATGGCATCAAACAAATTTTTATGCTTAGGGTTGAAAAATCAAGAAAGGGACCTTTTACTTTCTTTTTTCTCTAATGTCTCTTAAGAATTTGTAAAAAGATAAAATGATTTTGTAGTCTTTCTTTCCTATAGAGTTTTTCATGCAAAAATATTTCATTTTTTCCATGGAAGGGGCTGGGCTTGTTCCTAACATCTAAATATGTTCCAACCCCAATTGAGAGTAAATAATAGTAATATATATAAAAAATAAAAAATTAACAAAAATCCACAGGCTGCCTAAAAAAATCATGAGAATTAAGGTTTTAAGTCAATGATGATAACAATTATTAAAATAAAAAAGAATTGTGATAATTTTAACTTAGAGATTGATTTGAAACACTTAACAGAATTGAAGGATCGATTTACTCTTGACCCCAAATAAAATGAAGGAATAATTGAGGCTTCACAGTGTTCTGTTTCCATCATATCCCCTAATCCTCCACCATATCGATTCAAAGCAAAGCCTTTGAGAAAGATGGCTAGCCCTGAAGAAGAAGAGGAGGAGCAGGAGGAGGAGGAGGAGGAGGAGAGCTTGGATCAGCTACCAGGAACAGTGCTTGCAACAATAATTTCAAAACTCGACATGGCATCAATCTGCTCCGTTGCTTCCACCTGCAAGACCTTCAACGCTTGTGCTTCTCATATCCTCACTTTCATCCCCAGTTTTCACCTCCTTGTAAGCCAGTCTTTAAGACACGAAAAACCCACAAAAGATCTCATCTTTTTATGATCATTTGATTGATGGGTTTTCAATTATTTTTATTTTTATTTCTTGTTATAGGATATTGCGCCTTCAATTGATTTATTAAAGCCTTTAATGCCTCCCAATCCTTACCTTAAAAGCCTGAAGCTTGACTGCGCCCGACTTGATGATTCTGCTACTAATGTTTTCGTTCGGGATTCCTTGCATGAACTTTATTTCCATAATTGCGCAAATTTTAGTGGGAAATTGCTTTCTGAGATTGGAGGAAAGTGCGCGGATTTAAGGTAAAAAGATGCTAGAAAAGTTCCTTTTTTTTCCCGACTGTGCGTGCATTGCTTGCCTGATAGGAACTGTATCTTTATTCGTGCGTGTAATGCAGACAATATGGTAAAATGTTAATTGAAATGCAATAGAAAATGAGGTTTTATGTAAATGTGTGTGTGTGTTTGGGAGTGAAATGCAGGCAGTCGTGGCTGACACTAGATGCTAGTAGTGATCAGATGATAATGAAATGCAAGAAAAACATGGGTTTTTTTTTTTTTTTTTTGTGTTTTTTGTGTTGTTGTTGTTGTGGGGTAGCTGAGTAATGTGTGGGATGGTGATATGTGATTATCTGGACGCGTTAGATTTATTGTGTTGTTATTGGTTTTGTATGTTTTTGAATTTTGGTTCAGGTATCTGTACTTGGGATCAGTGGCTGAAAAAAGAGGGCGCCCTATTCATATATCTGATCTGGAGGAGTTACTCAGAGGTTGCACACAATTAGAAGTAAGGTTCAAGTGCAAATTCAAGTAATTAATGAAGATTAAAATGTAAAGTAGTAATTGAATGACAAAGAAATGTTTGGTGAGATTTTACACTGGGTTAATCTTTAACACATTTATTGCTATTGGAGTTTAGTAATCGAATAGATTGGTGTTCGCCATTCCATTGCTGCATTTTATCTCTCTTGCAAGAAAGAAAATATTTACTTATTTCAGAAATCATTGTGATAAAATGTAATTGCTGATTTCCTCAGCTAGTTTTTAATATGGATGCAAATAAATGTAAAATCAGCTTCTCTTTATTTTTTGTTGGCTTCTGCAAGAAGTATTAGGTTGGTGAATGTTTGCTTGATAATCAAAATCATAAAACTTAGATGATCAACCATGGTGAAGAAATCCTTGTTGATTTCAAAAAAGTTCACTTTTGTACTCCAACTGTAGTATTCATTTTCAACATCCAAACAGCCACCTAAATAGCCGGCTTTGGAGCATAAAATTTTCCTTCTATTTAGTACGATGATGGGCTTAATTTTGCTATAGGAATATTTTTGGATTACTCTTTTGCCTATCCAAAAGCTTTCTCATAATCTTGAATATCTATTCTTTATTAGTTTTACATGCACTGTGCTTGAAGTTGCAAGCATACTTGGGCATATGATTAAAAAGGCGAGGATAAGTGAGTGGTTCTTTTTTGTCAAATTGAGGACAAGAATTTTAAAAAATGAAGAATATAGATTAAATTTTTGAAATGTTGCTCATTGGTAGATTTTGTCAAGTCATTCTGCTATGGGCCTCTTGTCTTGTAGTTAAGAATTTGTCAAATTAATCATCTTGTTAATTTATTGGTGAATGCACTGTCCTGGTCTTGGAATTTAGTTGTGCTGGCAGTGAGACTATATTGGTTGACATGAATCTGGTCTAATAATTGAATGATAGGCTCTTTGTTCATGCACATCATTTAGCTCTTGCAATAACATGTACCTGAATTCTTTTGCATCTATGCGATGCATCTTTGTTCAAGATACTTTGTCAATGTTACGTATATTCACAATCAAGCATGACATTCAATGTCCTTTGGAACAATTATATTCTGTCTAATGTGTGTTTATTCTTTTGTAGGAACTGATTTTGATGTTTGATGTCCCATTATTTCTTCGTCATAAATTTGCTCAAGTATGGGCTTTGGCATCAGAAAAACTCACTTCTCTTGAAATTGGGTGTGTTTCTTCAGTGATGGTGACTGAACTGCTTAGCCCAAGTTTGGGACATCATCGATCACCAAATCATGTTCGACCACCCATTCTGCCTGGCATTCAGAAATTGTGCCTTTCTGTAGACTATATCACTGACACCATGGTTAGCACAATATCAAATGTTCTCATGTCCTTGACACATTTGGACCTTCGAGATGCCCCTCTCATAGAACCAACAAGTGCATATGATCTCACCAACTCTGGTCTTCAGCAGATTAATCAGCATGGAAAATTGAAACATCTCTCATTGGTTCGAAGCCAAGAATTCCTCATCACATATTTTAGACGTGTTAATGATCTGGGAATGCTGTTAATGGCTGACAACTGTGCAAACATGGAAAGTATTTGTCTTGGAGGCTTTTGTCGAGTTACAGATACAGGATTCAAAACAATCTTGCATTCATGCTCTAGTCTCTACAAGCTCAGGGTGTCTTATGGAACCCATTTAACTGATCTGGTCTTTCATGACATTTCTGCGACATCTTTGTCTTTAACTCATGTGAGCTTGAGATGGTGCAACCTTTTAACCAACCATGCAATAAAGAATTTGGTATCAAACATGCGCCTTAAAATTCTTGACTTGAGAGACTGCAAACACCTTGGGGATGGAGCCCTAATATCTATCAGCACTCTTCCGGAGTTGAAGATTTTACTACTGGATGGCTCCGATATAAGTGATTTTGGATTGTCATACTTAAGAGGAGTTATAAATTCGTTAGTCTCTCTGTCTGTGAGAGGGTGTAAGAGACTTACAGATAAATGCATCTCTGCCTTATTTGAAGGCTCTTCTAAACTAGAGTTACAACAATTGGACCTATCAAATCTTCCTAATCTCTCGGATAATGGAGTTCTGACACTCGCAAAATGTAGGGTTCCAATTTCTGAACTTAGAATGCGACAGTGTCCACTCATTGGTGATGCATCAGTCATGGCACTAGCGTCAATGCAGGTTGACGAGAACAGGTGGCATGGTTGTAGACTGCGGTTGTTGGATCTATACAACTGTGGCGGTATAACACAACTTTCATTCTGGTGGTTAAAGAAACCCTATTTTCCAAGGTTGAGATGGTTGGGAGTGACAGGAAGTGTAAGTCGGGATATTGTAGATGCTTTAGCTAGGAATAGACCATTCTTGCGTGTGGCATGCCAAGCTGAGGAGCTGGGGTTCAACCAGTGGGATAACTCACATGGTTTTTACATGCATGACTACGATGAGGTGGATGAACTTGAACAACTTCTCGAAGAAGGTGAGTATATTGATGAGGAGATGATGGATGTTGATAACGATGCAGAACTCCTGTAGTATTTGCCATTGTGAAAATAGACGGGGAGAAGATGGATGCTGGTAATGATGCAGAACCATTGGAGTATTTTCTGAAGTAAAATGCTCCGTATGTTAGCATTCTCGTAATGTGACAGTCTGTTGATCTTGTAACTGACCTCAGAATCTTCGTACTTCAAGACAAAATTTGCTAAATATGCGTTGTTGATAATGTAAAGTGTATGATAAGTGGATCTTGATTGCGAATAGATTGCCTATGATTTGCCAATGGATTGAAGAACTATATAAAATAGCATGAGAGAGTTTTTGTGCATTATTTTTCTTTATGTATAGCATGGCGGCGTTCTTGTGGTGTTGGCACCATTAATAAAGCTTGCTCGCATATGATGCCCTCAATTCTCTAGTGCCCCGCCCCTGAAACTGTCCTATACCCAGCTCATAAAGTCAAGCGCCATGTTTTCCACTGGCTGCGGCGGTTGATGCATATGATGCCTTAATTGTTTCTTCTTTATCAAATGTGCCCACCATCCTATCAATAACTAAGTAGTCATAGTTTGTGGAGTTGCTTGGTACAAGTAACAAATGGCAATCCAAGAACAAGGTAAACCAAAAATTGCTTTAAATGGATTTCGAGTACAAAATCAAAATACCTAGCCAATGAGATGGCTTTATCATATTAGAGTATGTTTGTTTTTAAAATACTTTTTGTAGGTGGTTTTCAAAAAATAAGTTTTAATAAAATATAGTTAGCTGTGGTAGTTAGATTTAAATACGTGTTTGGTAAAAATTATGGTTAAAATTTATGTGTAGCAAAAAACATGTATAAAATGTTTTGATGTAAGTGGTTGTGGTTGTTTTTTAAAGTGTTTTTTACTTGGAAATATAATATTTTATGAAACTCAGTTAAAAAAACATGTAAAAACTGTAAAGGATATCCAAACTCAGCTCAAAACAGGTTGACTGGTTCAGCTTGCAATCCAGCAGCAACAAATTCAAACTCAGCTTCCTATCCTTTATCCTTAGCTGCAATTCAAATTTGTAACTTATCACTTATCCTTAGATGATCATGTATATCTGTAGAGCTCAAGATGTATTTTAAAAGAAAACATTGACGCTGAAACAAATCAATCAAGCAAATTATTCTCCACATCTTTATGGTATCAGAGCTCCTACTTTAACGAGATTACTTTTTTTTTTCTCCTCCTCCTTCTCTTCGTAATGGCTGATTCTACCACCTCCACTCCAGCAACCCCTACTATTACCACCTCCTCTACTGATTCCCCCATTCCTCTTGTTGCTCTCACCAGTGGCCAGCTTCCACTGAAGCTCACTCATCTAAACTACCCGTCATGACGTGCTCAATTTAATTCTCTTCTCATTGGCTATGATCTACAGAATTTCATTGATGGAACTCTTCCCTGCCCTGATCGCACTTCAGCCAATTTCACCCCATGGATGCGCCAAGATCAACTGTTGCTCCATGCAGTTCGTATCTCTGTCTCTGACTCAATAGCTCCTCTTATTGCTTCTGCTACAACCTCAAAAGAGGCATGGGACAAACTCACTCGTCTCTATGCCAGCCACTCTCGGTCTCGGGTCATGAGCCTCAAAGAACGTCTTGTTCAACCACGAGATTCCAGCTCACTCACTGACTATCTTCGTTCTATTAAAACCATTGCTGATGAATTGGCCCTTATTGATACTCCTGTTTCTGATGATGATATCACCATAGCCGTTCTTAATGGAGTTGGTCATGATTTTAAAGCATTTACAGCCGGTATTCGTGCTCGGGATCACCCTATATCCTATGAAGAACTTCATGATAAATTGATTGACTATGAAGCTTTTCTTAAAAGAGAGGATTCACGTTCCAACCCGTCAGTTTTATCTGCAAATACAACTCAGCGGTATAACACGCATCGTGGCCATCAATCTCCCTGGTTAGCCAATCGCAAACCTGCTTCATCAAATCATTTTACTTCACCACCTGCATGGACATCTTCTCGTCCAGTCTACTCTTCTCAGTAGCCTTCTTCATGGCACTCTAATCGTAACACATATCAGCGGCGTGGCTACCGGGGTATTTGTCAATTTTGTGACCAACAAGGTCATAGTGCTAAGCAATGTCCCCGAACCAAAGGACTTCTTGGCTCATCACCAGCTGCTCACTGTGCCACATCCACCAAAGATCTTAAACAACCTTGGCTCCTAGATTCGGCTGCCACAAATCATGTCACATCCGATCTTCACAATCTTTCTCTTCACTCCACATATGATGGTCCTGATTCCATTCTCATTGGTGATGGTACAGGTTTGCGTATCTCTCATTCTGGTTCCACAACCCTTTCTCCTTTTACTCTCTCTAATGTCCTGTGTGTTCCTTCGATTCAAAAAAATTTAATATCTGTGTCTCAATTCTGCAAACAACACTTAACCTCCATTGAATTTTTCCCTCTCATTTTTCTGTGAAGGATCTCCACACGGGGCAGCCTCTTCTTCAAGGCCCGAATAAGAATGATATTTACGAATGGCCTCAAGCTGTGCATGTGCTACCATCTGCTATGGTTGGTGTTAAAACTTCTATCCCTGATTGGCATAAAAGACTCGGTCATCCCTCGTCACGCACCCTTCAATCCCTAATTAAGAAATTTTCATTACCTGTTTCGTCCAAAACAACAATATGTTCATCATTATGTTCCTCTTGCCAATGCAATAAAAGTCATAAGCTTCCTTTTTCAGTGTCATCTCTTAAAAGTCATTGCCCTCTTGAAATCATTTACACTGATGTATGGGGTCCTGCCTCTGTTGAATCTATTGATCAAAACAAATATTTTGTAATTTTTATGGATCATTTTACTAAATATATCTGGTTTTATCCGATGAAATACAAATCGGATGTCTTCAAAATTTTTCCAACCTTCAAAAATCTTGTGGAAAATTACTTCAAAACCAAAATAATTTCCCTTTACTCTGATGGTGGGGGTGAGTTTCAAAAACTTAAATCTTTTTTCGCAAACTTTGGCATTTCTCATCTCATGACCCCACCTCATACACCTCAACATAATGGCATTGCCGAACGTCGTCATCGCCATATCGTTGAAACCGGTCTCACTCTTCTACATCAATCTGGTCTTCCCCTTAAATTTTGGTCTCATGCATTCCAAACAGCCACCTACCTCATAAACCGCCTCATCACCCCTATTCTAGATAATCGCTCTCCATTTCACGCTCTCTTTGATTGCGTTCCAAACTACTCAAAACTTCGCGTTTTTGGTTGTCTATGCTTTCCTTGGTTACGTCCGTACAACAATCACAAACTTGAACCTCGTTCCCGTCCATGCATTTTTCTAGGCTATTCCCTCACCCAAAGTGCATATAAATGTTTTGATCCCACAACCAATCGTGTCTTTTTATCCCGGCATGTTGTTTTTGATGAAACCATCTTCCCTTCCTTTTCGTCAACCCCAATCTCTTCTACCATTAGCAATTCCCCATAGCCATACGAAGACTTATCTCCCATTACTGTCCCGTTAATCACCAATTTCAGGCAACACCAACAATCACGGCTGCTCCCAACAGATTCATGCACAGCTCCAAGGTCACCATCATCTTCTTCGGGCACTGAAGTTCCTGCCCCTGTTACTGCTCCTCACAACATCCCATCTCCACAACCTCCAAATACATCAAATCCCATCTCTTCCCATCTCAACCGAACACACAGTATGATTACACGATCACAAAATGGCATTATCAGACCAAATCGCCAACTCCATGCTACCACTAAACATGCCCTCCCTGAAACAGAAGAACCATCTTGTGCTTCACAAGCTCTTTCAAAATCCACGATGGAGAAATGCTATGTCAGATGAATTCGATGCATTACTACGCAATGGAACGTGGACTCTTGTACCTCCTTCTTCTTCTACAAACCTGGTCGGCTGTAAGTGGGTCTTCAGAATTAAGCACAACTCAGATGGCACAGTAAATCATTACAAGGCACGTTTAGTTACAAAGGGTTTTCATCAGCGGCCAGGTATTGATTATACGGAGACCTTCAGCCCTGTCATCAAGCCCACAACTATCAGAATTGTTCTCAGCCTTGCTGTTACCAATGGCTGGTCGCTGCGTCAACTGGACATCAACAATGCGTTTCTCCATGGAACACTGTCTGAAGCAGTGTATATGTCACAGCCCCCAGGCTTTACTGATTCTCAGCATCCCACATATGTCTGCCAGCTTCATAAAGCTCTTTACGGTCTCCGGCAAGCCCACGGGCTTGGTATCATGAGCTTCGCTCTTTTCTACTCTCCTATGGCTTTACAAATGCAGCTTCTGACCCTTCACTGTTTATTTACAATTGCAATGCACAACTAATATATTTTCTGGTATATGTTGACGACTTGGTAGTAACTGGCAGCCATACTTCTTCCATCAATCAATTCATCACAGCTATCTCAGCCAAATTCTCAGTCAAGGATCTCGGTTCTCTGCATTATTTCCTTGGTATATAAGTCCTGCGTACCACCTCGGGTCTGTTTCTCTCCTAGCACAAATACATTCGTGACCTCTTGCTTCGCACATGCATGGACGGTGCTAAAACAGTGAGCACGCCTCTAGCAACCACCAGCTCACTAATTTTAAAAGATGGTTCACCCCTTGCAAACTCAACAGAATACAGAAGTATCATCGGGGCACTGCAATATCTTAACCTTACTCGCCCAGACATTTCATTCGCCGTTAACAAGCTCTCACAGTTCATGCACTGCCCTACACAAACACACTGGAATGCTACTAAAAGATTGCTACGTTATCTTAAAGGCACCATCTTCCATGGTTTACATCTCCGCAGGCATCATAATCCTACATTGCATGGGTTCTCAGACGCTGATTGGGCTGGCGATCTAGATGATCGAACCTCAACATCTGCATATGTCATTTTCCTTGGTGGGAATCCTATCTCTTGGAGTTCCATAAAACAAAGGTCAGTAGCCCGATCCTCCACAGAAGCTGAGTATCGGGCCATTGCCACCACTGCTGCAGAGCTTGCATGGGTTCAATCTCTTCTAACAGAACTTAAAATCTCTCTGCCAAGCACGCCAGTCATCTACTGCGACAATATTGGTGCCAATTATGTTTGTGCAAATCCAGTGTTTCACTCCCGCATGAAACATATCGCCATTGATTTTCACTTTGTACGTGACAAAGTCACCCACGGCTCCTTGCGTGTCTCCCATGTATCTACAACAGATCAGCTTGCAGATGCTCTCACAAAGCCGTTATCTCGCCAACGTCTATCTTTTCTATTATCCAAGATTGGTATCTCCGATGGGAGCACCATCTTGCGGGGGCGTGTAAAGGATATCCAAACTCAGCTCAAAACAGGTTGATTGGTTCAGCTTGTAATCCGGCAGCAACAAATTCAAACTCAGCTTCCTATCCTTTATCCTTAGCTGCAATTCAAATTTGTAACTTATCACTTATCCTTAGATGATCATGTATATTTGTAGAGCTTAAGATGTATTTTAAAAGAAAACATTGACGCTGAAACAAATCAATCAAGCAAATTATTCTCCACATCTTTAAAAACTGCTACATAAAAACTATGTTTCAAACTCAATTTTTTAATGGATCTCGGAGTACAAAATGCAGTTTGATTTGTTATTAAACACCTTGTTGCATTTATTTCATTGCAAACGCAAAAGCAAGTGAAAAACAAACGCGGCCTAAGAGCACCTCTAATGAGAGATGCTATATTAAAGAGTCAAATTGATAAAATAACCTTTTGAGTGGTGTAAATATAACCTTTTTGTTTATGAGCATTCCAATAATAAAAAGCCATTTAGAAAAATCAATTATATTTTAATATATTTTATATTAAACTAATTTTAATATAATTATATAACTAATTTAGTTATTTTTTATATAATATAATCATGATGTTATTAATTATATGAGTAATATGAGTAATTTATAAAATCAAGAGATAAAAATGAAAATAGAAAAAATGTTAAGTAAGTATACCTTTTGATTTCAGCTAATTAACATAATAGAGGCAAATTTGATGTTATTAATTAATTAGAGGACAATTGCTTCTTGATTTTCCAAACCATAGAAAAGCTGAGGCACAAGGTTTTGAGATTTGTAGGTTTATTTTCTTTTTTTTGTTCTATTTTTTAAAGAGAGAAGCAAAGAGACGTTAGACAACACACACACTTTGTCTTGCTTTTGGTTGTTTGACAAAAAAGTGTATAAATAACATTTCAGAGCAAGAAAAGACATTTTAGCGGTAGTTTTAAGATTAATTTCTTATTAATTTATAATTTATTTGAATTATATTAATTAAATAAATTTTCAATATATCTCTTTTGACGGTAGTTTGCAAAGGCAATATATTGTTGACTAAGTTATATTTGTATAAAAAAATATAAAACTATAGAGCTGCCAGGACGATGGTATAGCCATCTAATCTAATCTACATAAATATTCGAACAGGCAAGCTTTATCTGAATCAAAGCTGGCCCATCAAAAAAAGTGATTCCATGTACTCAGGGAGGTGTTTTCTAGTCCAAAAAAGGAAGGAAATTCTATGAGAAACTTTCCAACATCGTCTTGTTAAAGCTGCACTGTCCTAGTCAGAATTGCCCCCAACTCATTACCGACATCTCATGTTTATCTAACGTATCGTATGAGGTTGTTTTTTTTTTTTAATATATATATATATATATATATTATATTATATTATCAAAAATCATCTAAAAAATTCATTTTGATATTTTTTTTCTTAAAAACAAGAAAAATTTGACTTAAAATGTTTCCGTTCTCCTGCATATATTAATAACTAACCGAAACTGAATGCCTTCGTTGCGGTTTCGGATAAGATTAAATATTAATTTATTTAAACTCCACTAGAAACATGGATTCTGGGACTCGAAATCGCATATTCTTGCAAGTCTAGCGGCGACAGGTTGCCGCTTCGATGTCAAATCTCCTTTGCTAGTCTCACGAGACCTTTGGTGAAACCCAAAGGCCACTTTACCACTTCATCTGCTCCCACTTTCCACGTGCCGTCCAAGTCATTTCTTCGTGTTTATCTACCATGTCATGTCACTTTATTTTACCCGTTTATTCCTCTGCTAATGCGAATCGCGTGTCTGCTAGCTCAGGTCAACCACTCTATCTCGCAATCATGGGTTGACACGTGTCCCTAGATTTCTTTCTAAAAGATTGTCCTGGTCATGGTTTATTTTATTAATACCAAATCTATCTGGGCACGGCTTCTTAAATTATATTTATATCAAATATAAATCTTTGTAATCTTGATTAGGCGAGTTGTGTTTTAAAGCTTCATTTCGAGCTCTTGAATTATGTCTATATTAATTATTAATCACACCATCTGTAAGATTTATTAGTGATTTTAACTCTCAAGAACATTTATTTATAGCAGCAACACACCCACGATTTGCATGTGTATCTTGCAATTCGTGACTCTGGTTGATTTTCCACATCTGATACCGTTAACATGGGCACCGTGTGATGATAGCGTGCATCATGTTCGAAGAGCAAGACATAGTATTTCTTAAAATTACAGCAAAGGAAACTTTATTTGTTTAATTATTATGTTAATTCCCCATTTTTTTTTAATTTTTTTTTAGCATTACAAGCTAGCATCAACAGAGGAAAGAAAAGTGCTTTTAAGTAACTTCATCTAACTGCTGGTCCAAAATCCACACCTCTCCCATGAATCTGATCATTACTTAGCAGCACCTTCTTAGCTTTCTCCTTGGTCCATGTTCCTCGTGTTTCATGCATAATGCTTCGAGGGAGATTATGTTTCTTGATCAGAAAAAAGATTAAGAAAACCATCAACATGCAATTACTCTTAACCCCCTTGACAAGCCCTTGCTCCAAGCATTGAGGAGTGCCACCTCTTGGTTTTATTTTGGCTTTATCTTCGACATTCTTAGACAAACTGAAGTGGGTGGCGCCGCATCTCACACACCTCGTCTAGAAGTATTTTCGGATTGAGGTTGAACATGTTTTTTATTTTGTTAAAATTTATTTTTTCAGTATTTTAAAATTATTTTAATATATTGATATTAAAAATAAAAAATATTATTTTAATAAATTTCACAGTAAAAATTATATTTTAAAAATAATTACTACAATATTTCCAAACTTTTTTTTTATATATATAAAAAATGAAAAACATAAACCAATCATTCACGTACGGACATTATGCTATTTCCAAGGTGAGCTTATCCAGAATCAGTGGGAGCCTTTGGATTTTAGCTTTTTCTTCGACATTCCTAGACAAACTGAAGTGGGTTCCGCAACTTCAAGGAGTAGTTCAGCACTGATTGGTAGTATTGAAGTTGATTTTTTTTTTTTTGTTAAATTTACATTTTTTATTTTAAAATTTTTTAAATCATTTTGATACACCAATATTAAAAAAAATTAAAAAAATATTATTTTAATACATTTAAAAATAAAAAACTATCTCTACAAACCATCCCATCCCATCCATTCCCTATCTTATAAAAATCAAATATGGAAACAAAGACCAAACATTTATGGACATTACGGTATTTCCAAGGCGAGCTTATCCATAATAAGCGGGAGCCATTGGATTTGCCTTTTTTGAACCTTTATAGCTTAATAGGGGAGGAAATGGGGAAAGTTTCAATGCTTAAAATGGGAGGTGAGAAGTTGGCACCACGGATTCATAGGGATTAATTGAAAATGGAAATCTTTCTTGATAATAATAATAATAATAATAATAATAATTTAGCAATGTAAGAAATTAACGCTCTTCCACCATCTTAAATGGCACTCCCACCCCACCCTATCATCCTCATCAATCGTCTCGATGAGCTTCTGATGATGATGCCAGCAATCGGTAACAAGAGACTCTCTTCCTCGCGACATGATGATGCCATTTTTTGTCATAAACAAGCCAATATTATCCTTATCATCCAACCTTGAGTGCCCATTTCTTATGTTTAAGATATTATTCAATTAAAGTAACTTGGGTTTGTCTTCATATGAAACCAACATGGCATCTTCTTTTATTTTTTTAAATATCCAAACAATATCTTTTAGTTGGTCGTATTCATGCATTAAGATTAAAACTCATATAATAAAATGAAATAATTCATAAAAAATATTGTTTTTCTAAAATTCAAACCATTTTTAAAACTCATGCACTGCATTCAGTCCCAAAACATTCTGATTTAAATAGCATCAACGGAATGGTTCCAAGTCAAAGATGGATTGAAAAAACAAAACAAAAAAAACGTTGTAAAGATGCATGGAAGTTCGTGTAATGTACACACAGCATATAACTCTCCCCGCTAATATTTTATTTAGGCGAGGATAACGAGCGAGGGTATGAATTTACACCGTCTTGATTCTTATGGGTGCGCACTACGCCTCTAAACAACATACATATCTAGAGAGCAGCGGAAGGAAAGCCAAAAACCCATTCAAAAAAACTCACAGCGCAGCCTCTCTCTCTTCAGCACCCACTATGAATCCATAATATTAGATTAAGTAAACCTTAATCCTCTCTTAACCCTCCCCTTAATCTCCTCTAAACCTACCTCCCTTTTTCTTTAACGTAATAAGCGAAATAAATAAAAAAATTCACAACTTCTCTCTCTGCATATTGCTTTATTTATTGTTTCTTTTTCTTTTTTTTTTGTTAAAATGGTGGTTATGGCGATGGAGGACGGTGGTAGTGATGAGAGCTGCGGCAGCAGAGTGAACGAGAACACGAACACGAACACGACATTGTCTGATTCGGTGTTACAAGGAAGGCAACAACAGCAAAGGATGCAGCGGAAACTTGAGGTTTACAATGAGATTCTTCGTCGTCTTAAAGAATCTAATCACGAAGAAGCTAATCTACCTGGTTTTGATGATCAACTCTGGACTCACTTCAATCGCCTCCCTACCAGGTACGTGTGTGTGTGTGTATTAGATTCCGCACATGTACGTGCATCTATACGATATATGTGTATGTATGTGATTTGGTGTTGCCTCTTCGTTACGGAAATGAAAATTTTGAGTTTTTTTTTTCAATTTGAATTATTATTTTTTGTATTTTTATTTTTATCGTCTGGAGGATAATTCTGATTTTGGTACCTTTTGTGGTGTAGATATGCGTTAGATGTGAATGTGGAGAGAGCAGAAGATGTGTTAACGCATAAGAGATTGCTGCGTTTGGCTCATGATCCTGCTAATCGACCGGCGATTGAAATTCGCCTTGTTCAGGTAACGTATATTAACTGATTTGTTATGTTTTTTATATTACCGATGCTTCTTGATATTAATTTGTGAAGATTTGATTATGAATAGAATTAGCGATTGATTAGGCTGTGGATTTTAAGACTACGCGAGGATTTGTTCATCATACAAGTTTTCGGCAGGTGTTTTTAGGTTTTGAAGGACCCTATCTTTTGTGGAGAATTTGGAGTTCGAAGTTTTGTGTTCATCAAAATTGGTTTTTTGTTCCACATTGTTGATGTAGAAGTAAATGTGATATAACTATAAATATACGAGTATAATACTGGTTTAGTTACTAGCTACGAGAGGAATCTTCTGTAAACATGTCTTCGAATGAGTGCTGCATTTCTCACTGTGAGGCTGGTTAATTTGATCTGTTTGAGTTCAATAAACGCAGCTGAATTTCTGTCAAATGCAGATTACAAACCTCGTTTGCATTTGCTATCTTCTTTTCTTGCATTGAGTCTTGTAAACTTTTTAATTTATCAAGTGCAATCAACTGCATCTCCCACATGCAGGTTCATCCTACTTCTGATGACAATTCTGCTGACTCTAGCCTTGATCAAGACTCTCCTAGTAAAGAAGCAGCTCAAAGAAAGAAGTATGCTGTTAAGATCATTATCTGTCCTAGAATCCTCTTAATCCATGCATATTGTTATTTTGACGACTCCAATCAATAAGTTTCATTAATATTGCTGGCTTTGTTATCTTGTTTTCAATTGTCAGCATGCATCCACCGCCAGCCTTCGGTTCATCACCTAATCTTGAAGCACTGGCACTTGAAGCAAATAAATTTGATGATCAAGATGGTGATAATTCTGTGTGTGCTGATTCAAAGTTCTTCAGGTAATTCTCTCATTCAAAATGCTATTGTGGTAGAGTTAACTTGATTCCAATAAGGATCTATCTGGGGTTTTTTCCCTTTTGTTAGTTCATTGTCTTTAATCGACAGACTTGAGTAAAAATCAGAATTCAGATGAGTTTTTAATCCTTGAATATGGTAGGGCTCTCTTTGTATATGAGATCGTATATTTGAAATGGCGATCAATCTGATTGAGCATGCCATTGATTATGCACTTTTCTAAACATATATACATGCATGCAAATTCATATACATGATTTACTAGATTTGGATGGTGAAGTTTACACTACTTTTCTTGTTGGCAATGATGTAGGCCCATGCATGAAATTACTTTTTCAACTGATGACAAGCCAAAACTCCTGAGTCAGGTAAGATAAGCGTGCTTGTTGAAGTATTTATTTATCAATCATTGTTTCAATTTGATGGGGAAAATCTTCGTTTATTCTGCTGCTTCTTTCAATTTGGAGGCTGTTTTGGTATTCAATTCGGAAGAAGTGCAAACAAATTTTAGGATTCGTTTTGAGCTTTATTCCACCAGCTGGCAGCATGCATTTTACTGGCTAGTCAAGTTGCATGAATAACTGACATTTTATGTTAGCAGGAAGTCTGTGATAGTGTCTGATACTGCTAAAATAAACATTTAACCATTGGTTTAATGTATTTTTAGTTTATTGTGCTTCTAGTTATTTATGAGGTCATTGGTGTTTCGCGAATTTACAGCTGACTTCCTTACTTGCCGACATTGGGTTGAACATCCAAGAAGCGCACGCATTTTCGACAGTTGATGGCTACTCCTTAGATGTATTTGTTGTTGATGGTTGGCCATATGAGGTACTTGCCAAACACACCTTTTATTACATAAGGCTTCCATTAATCAGGAACATATTTGAAATACACAACGAACATGATCGATTAACAGACTGTTCATAATTTTCAGGAAACGGAGCAGCTCAGAGAAGCGTTGGTAAAGGAAGTGTCCAAGATTGAGGTAATTCCCTGATTATGCCATAATCTCTTCACCGCATCAATTGACTAGAACCTATTCATGTTTTTCCTTGTGCGGGTTCATTCATTACGTCTTTGTTTCGATATGCATTCCAATTTACTTTGAATGTGTTTGCAGGATCAAGAGCAATTTAGGATCAATTACGATACTAATCATGTTGCAATACCCAATGACGGGACTGATGTGTGGGAAATTGATCCTAAATATTTGAAGTTTGAGAACAAAGTTGCCTCTGGATCATATGGTGATCTGTAAGTTAACTGTCTTTTAGATATATACAACTTCTGTTGATGTTTGGTTTCTTATTCAACTGTTTCATCCTATTTGCTTAGGTACAAAGGTACATACTGTAGTCAGGAAGTGGCTATCAAAATTCTCAAGCCTGAGCGAGTAAATTCAGACTTGCAGAAAGAATTCGCCCAAGAAGTTTACATTATGAGGTCTGCACAACGTCTTCAGATACATAGTTTTTATACAACTCTAGGCTGTTTCTTGGGTTTGGTTTTTTCCTTGTTTTTACATATTCTTTGAACTTGCAGGAAAGTTCGGCATAAAAATGTCGTACAATTTATCGGTGCATGCACCAAGCCTCCAAGTTTGTGCATGGTAACAGGTAAATGCCACAGAGTTTTGAAACATTTGTTATGTTTATTTATTCCTCGTATGAATATCTTTCTTTTTTTCCCTTTAATTTTTCATCTCCCACTCAACATTTTGTATCTTAATTTTTCTTTTCTTGGTAAATAGAATTCATGTACGGAGGAAGTGTGTATGACTACCTACACAAGCATAGGGGTGTTTTTAAGCTGCCAAATTTACTTAAAGTAGCGATAGATGTTTCTAAAGGAATGGATTACTTGCACCAAAATAATATAATCCATAGGGATTTGAAGGCTGCAAATCTTCTCATGGATGAAAATGAAGTAAGATTCTTCTTTACCATATTTAATTTTTTCAGCAAGTGCTTTGTTTACTATTCGATTAGCTTCAGTGATGTTTTTTACCTAGTCTTTTTCATCCTCCTCCACATCTTCTACTCTCATCATCATCACTGAGGAAGATAAATCAAATTCAACTGAAGCTTTGTACCGTATGTGTATCTATAAGAAACACCTGTTCATTTCATTTCAGGTAGTCAAGGTTGCTGATTTTGGTGTTGCCAGAGTGAAAGCTCAGACTGGAATTATGACTGCGGAAACTGGGACCTATAGATGGATGGCTCCTGAGGTGCGCCTTTGTTTTCATTGCACCTTATTCTGAAAGTGTTCCCAGCTTTACCAATATCCTCCCCAGTACTAGTGTGCAAACTATCTTGACATTAATCTTAGTGTTTAATTTGCTTCTTGCTGTCACTGAGAGAGATCACTTGTTTACCATTGTTAAATAATCCATAGCTTTACCCTCCCCTCCCCCATGATTCTTGTTGACACTTGGATGCATCATTAGTTGTGCTGGTGGGAACCACCATGAATCTTCTAAATGGTTCATCTCGCCATTTTCTTACAACTTTTATCTTGCATTGAAGGTCATTGAGCACAAGCCGTATGACCACAAGGCTGACGTATTTAGTTTTGGGATCGTGTTATGGGAGTTGTTAACTGGAAAGGTACTGCTGTTCATTTTGGTATAATATCCCCTCTTTTCAGTAAGTTTCTGATCTTGCAAATTGATCATTTTTGCATATTTTGTTTCCCAGATTCCATATGAATACTTAACCCCTTTACAAGCAGCTGTTGGAGTGGTTCAAAAGGTAAAAATCCTTTTCAACAAGCATTTTTTTGCCCTATTTCATATGATGAGTCCATGATTATAAGAATTTGTGTGGTGGTTTTCATTCACGTGGTTTCAGGGTCTACGGCCTACCATACCCAAGAATACTCAACCAAAGCTTGCCGAACTGCTAGAAAAATGCTGGCAACAGGATCCAGCTCTAAGGCCTGACTTCTCGGAGATTATTGAGATCCTGCAACAAATAGCAAAAGAGGTAGTTAGCAATTCTGGTTTCTGCCACAAATGGCTTTATATATCCTATATGTTTCTGTACATGTTCATCACAAGCAATAAGACTTGCAAGTTTTTATAGCAGGTTGGGGATTGTGGTGAATGGCGCAAGGAGAAATCGTCTGGCCGATTTCTATCTGTGCTCAGGAGGAAGTAAAGGGAAGTCTTGCAGATGCTCGTAACCTGAACAACAAGCTAATCAAACCAGCCATTTTCCATCCTTCTCATTACCATTACTATACACTATTATCTTACCTATATACGTAAGCTGTAGAGAGTTGCAATCTTTTGGCGCGCCTTTCAAATGAGATATCAATGTCTGCGCGACAATCATGTAATTTATATGATTTGAGCCATACTTTATTGGTTCTAACCGATTTTGTTTTTGTTTTTTTTTTATCGTGTTAATGTCCTAGAAATACATCATTCAATGATTGATTTTTAGATAGCCCCATATCTACTTCCAATATTTCTAGATAAATGCTTCCAAATTCAAACCACAGTGCAGCCCCTTAGCATAGAATAAAAGTACATGATCAGGTGCGTGAGTCCACCATCGCCTCTCAGTGTTTGAAGGAGAAATAGAAGTGGAAGTCAATGGTACCGGTCTGGGACCTAGTTCATAATTGTCTTCCTGACGTTTCCTGGCATCAACAAGCAATGAGGCTAGTAATTGAAGACCATAGCAGCAGCACCTACAACCTTTTCAGGCATGGGAAGGAGACTTTGCTGCAACTCTGCAATGGCACCATCTGATCGCCTAGTACTCCACAGAAGCTTGGCCTTTTCCATGTGAACACTTGGTGCAGCCGAGGCCTGGGCTTCGAGAATTGCTCGGTTTGCTGTCTCATAGTGACGAGCCAAGCGACAAAGCCTTGCATACTGAAGCCAGCAGATCCCAACATGGGCACCGAGACAGAATGGAATTTTTTGACCAAGAAAGAATCATCAACAAGAAGAGTGTGGAAGTCCTCCAATTCACGTAGTAAGTGAAGTTTCACGATAAACGGGTAAGCCCGCACGTAAGAATCCATGCCAGCAGCAGCAAGAGGAGCAATCAGAGCTTCTTTGGATAGTGCAATCTTCTCAGCAACTGAGAACTGATCCTTCTTCATCATAGACTGGAGAATCTTTGCAACATCCATGTCAAAGGAAGCATTACTTTCAGAACCACTACAAAGTAGACCATCATGATCAGCCCCGCTGATGTACTCATCCATCAAGTCCCACCTGCCCAGCCACCATGCTGCTTGCACACCTTGCATGCACCATGTTTTCTTGTATTGTGGAACCCTAGAAATTAAACCATCCACATGAGTGACCATAGCCTGAAGGTGGCACATGTTCAGCAAACAGTTAAGCCTGACACCTGAAGGAGGCCCTGGCAAGTGTTAGCTTTGGAATTGCAGTTAAGAGTTCTGAAACATACTTACACTGTACAAGGAGTTGATCCTGATCTGTCGAAGAAATTGAAACTTGACCCTTGGATTTGGATGCTTGTTTCTTTGATGACAAACAGCATTCAGAAGTAAATATGGCAGCATATGAATTGCTAGTTGCATATCATGCCGCACGAGAGCTCTACAAGCATTAAATATACTTGCACGAGATCCGGTTGCATGTGCAGTAAGTTTCTTTATCCAATAGAATATCCATCTTCTGAATGACATAGAAGGCCGGTAAATTGGCCCGACTGAGGCTGAGTCGGCCACATTTGGAAGCTGAAATCCTCTGAGTAAGGCTGTGATCAATGAGCTCAAAATGTCCATATCAGCAGCAACTTCACCAGTGATCAGAGATGTAATATCTCCCCTTCTCAGATTCAGTAACTTGCTTAACTCACACACCACCATATACCTAACATTCAAGTTCTCATGGTTAAGACCATCAACAACATCTCGCAGTTGATCCTTCAAAGTCATTGACCCACGTGCTTCTTGAATAGCTTTGTTCACTTTCATTAGCTCAGAAATACTAGGTAATAGAGGAAATTCATGAAGATGCTGCTTCAGGATAGCACTGTTCTTTAACACAAGTTCTTCCAAAATGTTCACTGCTTTGTTCAAATGTGTAGAAGGATTTTCTTTGTATCTCTCCAAGAAGGGAATAAGGGCAGCAAAAACTTGAGAAATGACATGTTTAGTGCTAGATGGTGACTTGTTTGCCAATTGCTCTATGTAAAAGTGCAAGACAGATAGGCCCTCGTTTTGCAGTGATTCTTTATCAATAGCATGCATAAGAAGGACCATTAATTTTGGCACGTCAGTACCAAGCTGTGATCCCATCATTTCAATTAGCATTTTAATACGTCGCAAAGCTTGTTTCTGCAGCGAAAGATCCTCTGCATGAAGCATTTTTCTATCAATGCCATTAAGGAGGCCAACAAAATGATTCCTCAGAAAGCCTGGTAGATCTTCACCACCTATCAGAACTCTGAAAATTTCTTTTATCATGTCAGGCACTCTTGATAACCTGCATAGGTAAACAAAAATATGATGATGGGCAGATGACAAATCACCCATTTTGCACCATCATACAATCATCAGTTGATTGCAAATAAATTAAAAGCATTACGAAAAGCAAATATCAATGTAGGTAATATCTCAGCAAGAGGTGTAAGAACTTGATTCCCTAAATTGAAAGTTTGGCATGAGGAGATTACTTAGATATGTCTCATTAAGGCAGTCTTTAATAAGAGAAGCCCAGGGACATGAGAGACAATCCTATCATCCCATATTTTTGTAATTATTAACCACTTTCAGGCCACTAACTTGCAAAAGCTTGCTTGTCAGCCTCAGACATTTATACAGCACTTTTGTACTCCAACTGTAGTATTCGTTTTCAACATCCAAACAGCCACCTAAATAGCCGGTTTAGGAGCATAAAATTTACCTGCTATTTAGTACGATGGTGGGCTTAATTTTGCTATAGTAATATTTTTGGATTACTCTTTTGGCTATCCAAAAGCTTTTTCATAATCTTGAATATCTGTTCTCTGTTAGTTTTACATGGACGGTGCAGAAAGTTGCAAGCATATTAAGGTTGTGTTTGTTTTTTAAAAAGTAGTTTCTGAAAAATTATTTTTTAAATTTTTTCGTGTTTGATTACAATAAAAAAAATTGATAAAATACTTGTGTTAATATTTATTGTATTCTTGATATTTAGTTGTGCTGATGGTGTTAGCATTTCCACAACCCAGAAATAAACAAACTGTACATATTTATTTTTCTATTGTAAAGATAAACTTATAATGTAATAATTAATTCCTAATAGGAAAGAAAGCCTGAAATCCTATCTGTCTAAGAAATCCTGTTTCTATAAATACATATAGAGATACAGAGATCAACAATATACTTCCAGCAGATTCAATTCTCTTTGTCTCTTAAGTTTAACAGCTGGCAGTGAGAGTATATTGGTTGACATGAATCTGGTCTAATAATTGAATGATAGGCTCTTTGTTCTTGCACATCATTTAGCTCTTGCAATAACATGTACCTGAATTCTCTTGCATCTATGCGATGTGTCTTTGTTCAAGATACTTTGTCAATGTTACGTATATTCACAATCAAGAATGACATTCAAATGTTCTTTGGAACAAATATATTCTGTCTAATGTGTGTTTATTCTTTTGTAGGAACTGATTTTGATGTTTGATGTCCCATTATTTCTTCGTCATAAATTTGCTCAAGTATGGGCTTTGGCTTCAGAAAAACTCACTTCTCTTGAGATAGGGTGTGTTTCTTCAGTGATGGTGACTGAACTGCTTAGCCCAAGTTTGGGACATCATCGATCACCAAATCATGTTCGACCACCCATTCTGCCTGGCATTCAGAAATTGTGCCTTTCTGTAGACTATATCACTGACACCATGGTTAGCACAATATCGAATGTTCTCATGTCCTTGACACATTTGGACCTTCGAGATGCCCCTCTCATAGAACCAACAAGTGCATATGATCTCACCAACTCTGGTTTCAGCAGATTAATCAGCATGGAAAATTGAAACATCTCTCATTGGTTCGAAGCCAAGAATTTCTCATCACATATTTTAGACGTGTTAATGATCTGGGAATGCTGTTAATGGCTGACAAGTGTGCGAACATGGAAAGTATTTGTCTTGGAGGCTTTTGTCGAGTTACAGATACAGGATTCAAAACAATCTTGCATTCATGCTCTAGTCTCTACAAGCTCAGGGTGTCTTAAGGAACCCATTTAACTGATCTGGTCTTTCATGACATTTCTGCGACATCTCTGTCTTTAACTCATGTGAGCTTGAGATGGTGCAACCTTTTAACCAGATACAGGATTGTCATACTTAAGAGGAGTTATAAATTCGTTAGTTTCTGGTAAATATGCTAACCTAGTCAAGAACCGTTTACTAAAAATCAATCTGAGAAAGAATTCAATCAGCATATTAAAAGAGTTCGGAGAATATCCTCATTTCTTCACAACCCAGATTATTAAAAAAAGAGAAAGTTTGACTTGAAATGTTTCCGTTCTCCTGCAGATATTAATAACTAACCGAAACTGCATGCCTTCGTTTATTTAAACATGGATTCTTGGACTCGGAATCGCATATTCTTGCAAGTCTAGCGGTGACAGGTTGCCACTTCGATGTCAAATCTCCTTCGCTAATCTCACGAGACCTTTGGTGAAACCCAAAGGCCACTTTACCACTCCATCCACTCCCATCTTTCCACGTGCCGTCCAAGTCATTTCCTCTTGTTTATCTTCCATGTCATGTCACTTTATTTTACCCGTTTATTCCTCTGCTAAAGCGAAACGCGTGTCTGCTAGCTCAGGTCAGCTACTCTATCTCTCTATCCTGGATTGACACGTGGCCCTAGATTTCTTTCTAAAAGATTGTCCTGGTCATGGTTTATTTTATCAACCAAATCTAACTGGGCACGCTTCTGATATAAATATAAATCAATCTAATTTTCTTACTTTTATTAATAATATGATGTACGAAATAATTCAATTAATTTCATGAGTTTTCAAATTAAAAATTTTATAAATATTTAATGATTATAAAAAAATTTAAATTTATAATTATTAAAAAAACAAACACAAAATCTAACGATTTATTAAATTATCTTCCAGTTTAAATTTATCTAATTTTTTTTTTATTATTATTATTTACGTGGGTGTCCGGGTCAGTTTGCGCGCACCACGACTAATCCCACGGCTCACTGAACATCCTGCAAACCCAGTGAACATGTAAGGCACCGCGGGGGTGACAACCGTACACACTGAGACTTGAACTCAGGATGCAGAGACAAGGAAGCCCTTGTCACTGCTGGGCTACAAGCCTCCGTGTTTAAATTTATCTAATCTTGATTAGGCGAGTTGTGTTTTAAAGCTTCATTTAAAGCTCTTGAATTGTTTCCATATTAATTATTAATCCACTCTATCAGTAAGATTTATTAGTGATTTTGACTCTCGAGAACATTTATTTATAGCAACATCAACACACCCACGATTTGCATGTGTATCTTGCAATTCGTGACTGTGGTTGATTTTCCACATCTGATACCGTTAACATGGAGCACCATGTGATGATAGCGTGCATCATGCTCGACGAGCAAGACATTGTAGCACACAAGATTATTATAAGGTAATATACCTTGCGAAACCTTGTTTTTTTAGCACACCTAGCTGTTAATTAATAAATATCTAATTAAAAAAGTTTTTTTATTTTTTATTTTTTTTGCTTCGTTGTCATCTTCTTTTTTCGTGCTATCAACATGGTTGAAATAATATAAAATTAATAGGAAAGGAAACTTTATTTGTTTAATTATTATGTTAATTCCCCATTTTTTCTTCTCTTTTTTTTTTTCCACGTTACTGTTGAATATTAAACTCAATATCTAGAAGGTCAAGGAAGATAACTACCCACCACCACTTGCAGCCACCAACCGCAACCGACAGCCGCCTCCACACCTGCTGCCGCCAGCCACCTTCACACTTGAAGGTTAAATTTTCTTGTTTTGAATTCGTGTATAAATAGAGTGCTCAGCTTATGTTATTTTGTGTGGAGAGAATAGAGAGAAACACTAGAGAGAAAGAGAGGGTGTGTATTGTAAGCTTTTGTTGTATTTTTAAGCTTCTTGTTCTTGAAATAAAACTTCGTGTTTTATCCCCTCTGAGTGTTTCAAAGCCACCACCAGTGGTTTCTCCCACTAACAATTGCTATCAGAGCCCCGTTCGTAAGAAAACATAAGAGTTTTTTGATATACCTGAATTTTTAAAGTTGTCAAAAACAAGTTTTGATCATTCCACAGTGTAGAGCTCCTTCATACGAACTCACTGGTGCAAAGAACAGCCTAATCGGAGCCCGCGATGATCCACACGCGCCTCCTGAAGATTTTGCACAGGTCGACCACGCGTGCCAGAGGTTGAAGACGAGTGTCGTCCACACGCACCATATTTGAGCCGCGCCGAGCTGTTTAAGCCGAGCCGCAAGCCGAGTCCAGCTGAGCCGTCCTCCGCCCCGAGCAGAGCCGTCCTCCGCGCCGAGCAGAGCCGCGTTTCAGCCGCAGCTGAGCCGACAGAATATTCCCGGTTCGACCCCAGCGAACCACTCGCCGTATAGAATAGGTGTTTTGACCAGTTCACCCCATTTTTTACCCGATTTCAACAAAGTCAGACCAGTTCCTTACTATTTAGACCATTCCAGATTGATCTACAATGTCGTTTTGGTTAAATTCGGCTCCCAGAAAGGTGATATAGTCATTAAAAGAGCAAAATAACTACAGAAAGTACACAAACACTCATCTCGAAGCTGACCTAAGACAACTATGATAGTTGGTGCATCAGATTGAAGGCATTCTTTGGTTCACAAGAGTGTTTAGATATTGTATAAAATGGTTTTGACGAACCAGAGTCCAAAGAAGCAGAAGATGCTCTACAAGAGGCAAAAAAGCAAGCTCTAAAAGTCAACAGAAAGAAAGACAACAAAGCAAAGACCATCATTTATCAAGGTCTTGATGAAGACATGTTCGAGATAATTGCTTCCGCTGAAACATCAAAAGATATATGGGAGGCTCTCCAACAAAAATACAAAGGTGCTGACAGAATCAAGAAGATTCGTCTTCAATCTTTATGAGGTGAATTTGAATTATTGCAGATGAAGTCCTCAGAGTCTATTTCTGACTATCACACAAGAATTATGGTGATAGTCAATCAGATGAGAAGAAATGGAGAAGCCATCATCGATTCTTGAATTACTGAGAAAATTTTGAGATCCCTAGATCCAAAATTTGATTTTGTTGTTGTCGTCATTGAAGAGTCCAAAGAAGTGGACAATTTGACAGTTGATGAGCTTATGAGTTCTTTGCAAGCTCATGAGCAAAAGATAGTAAATAGAAATGGAGATAAGGCCATTGAGCATGCCTTACAAGCAAAGTTGTCTCTCAAGGAAAGATATGAGCAAGGGGAGACTTCAACAAGTGGATATACCACTCAAACAGGAAGTCAACAATCTAGAGGAGGATTTCAAAGATTCCAAGGAAGAGGATCTTGGAATACAAGCTTTAGAGGAAGAGGTGGTAGAAACACCACCAGAGGAGGTCGAGGACAACAGGCATTCACTCCTAGAGGAAGAGGAGGCGGTTACAATAACCGTGACAAGAGGAATATCCAATGTTATAGTTGCAATCAATTTGGGCACTATAGCACTGAATGCCGAAGGAAAGCTCCGTTAGAGATACATGAGCAAGCCAACTTTGCAGAGAAGGATGACAGAGAAGCAGCTGCATTGCTTGTCCAACAAGGACTTGATGAGAAACAGGAGAATATATGGTATCTAGATACTATAGCCAGCAATCACATGTGCGGCCACCGAGAGTTATTTGGTGATCTAGATGAGACCAAACAAGGTCTAGTTACTTTTGGAGATACCTCAAAGGTTCCATTCAAAGGTAAAGGCAACATCCCAATCAAGTTGAAGAACGACGATCACAGCTACATCGCCGATGTTTATTATGTCCCAGCCATAAAAGCAGAACCTAATCAGCTTAGGTCAACTTATGGAGAGAGGTTATACTTTTTACTCAAAGAATTGTCATCTGACAATTAGAGACAACAATGGGAGATTAATTGCCTATGTCAAAATGTCCAAGAATAGGATGTTTCCTTTGAACATCCAGTATGATACAGCAAGGTGTTTGAGTGCCATCACCAATAGTGAAGAATAGCTTTGGCACCTGAGGCTTGGACATCTGAATTTCACAAGTCTGAAGATGCTAGCAAGCAAGAAGATGGTTAAAGGTTTGCCTCACATTGATCATCCAGATGAAGTCTATGAGAGTTGTGTCCTCAGCAAACATCACAGATCCAGTTTTGCCAAAGAAGTCAACTGGAAAGCAAAGAGGCCATTGGAGTTTGTGCACACAGATGTGTGTGGTCCAATAATGCCTATATCTACTGGACAAAATAGGTACTTCCTCACTTTTATTGATGATTTTAGCAGAAAGATGTGGATATACTTTCTGAAGAGAAAGTCAGAAGTGTTCAATTGTTTTAAAGATTTTAAAGCAATTGTGGAGAAGCAAAGTGGCTACATGATCAGAACCGTGAGATCTGATCAAGGTGGAGAATATACAGCAAATGACTTTGAAGCCTTTTATACACAACAAGGCATCAGACATCAGACAACACCAGCTTATACACCACAGCTGAATGGTGTAGCTGAGAGGAAGAATTGTACGATTCTTGACATAGCAAGAAGTCTGCTCAAAGCAAAGAAGTTGCCCAAGCAATACTAGGCTGAAGTTGTATCATGTGTAGTGTATCTACTGAATCGCTGCCCAACCAAAAGTTTGCAAGGTGTCATTCCAGAAGAAGCATGGAGCAGTCACAAACCAAGTGTTACTCATCTACGAGTCTTTGGTTGTGTGGCATATGTAAAGATCCCAGATGTAAGAAGGACCAAACTCGATGATAAAAGCGAGAAATGCATCTTTGTCGGATATGGTGAAAAAAGGATGGGATACAAGCTATATAATCCCATCACGAAGAAGGCAATTATGAGTAGAGATGTTATCTTTGAAGAAGATAAATCTTGGGAATGGAATGATGATCAAGAAGCAGTCAAATGGATCAACACTGATTTGATCCTTGAAGGTGAGGAAGTACCAACAGTACTTGTAGAGGAACCAATTGTGCCAGCAGTTGAACCACAAAGTCCAATACACAGACTACCTGTATTCAACAGGAGGAACACACTAGAATCATCATCATCATCATCAACACCACCATCAGCATCCTCATCAGAAGGACCAAGAAATATGAGAAATCTTGAAGAGATGTACGATGCCACTCAAGTCATGGAAGATACAACTTTGTTTTGTTTCTTTGCAGATAGTGACCCATTAAGCTTCAATGAAGCTGTCATAGAAGAGAAATGGATTAAGGCAATGGATGAAGAAATACATGCCATTGAGAAGAATGATACCTGGAAGCTGACTTATCTACCAGAAAACAAGAAAGCAATAGGTGTCAAATAGGTCTACAAGACGAAGAAGAACACAAAAGGAGAAGTGCAAAGATACAAAGCCAGATTAGTGGCTAAAAGCTACAAACAGAGAGAAGGCATTGAATATGGAGAAGTATTTGCTCCAGTAGCCCGACTAGAGACAATCGACTGATGATCTCACTAGTTGCACAACATAGATGGAAGATCTATCAACTCGATGTGAAGTCAGCATTTCTGAATGGCTTCCTAGAAGAAGAGATCTATGTTGAACAACCACTTGGATACATTAAAGCTGAAAATGAAGGCAAAGTATACAAGTTGAAGAAAGCTCTCTATGGTTTGAAACAAGCTCCGCGTGCTTGGAATACCAGAATTGACAGGTATTTTCAAGATAATGGATTTGAAAAATGTCCATATAAACACGCAATATATGTGAAGAAAGAAGCATATGGCAGTATATTATTTGCGTGCCTATATGTTGATGACTTGATATTTACCGGCAACAACCCCACCATGTTTGAAGACTTCAAACAAAGCATGGTACAGGAGTTTGAGATGACTGACATTGGTCTAATGTCATATTTTCTTGGCTTAGAAGTAACGCAGAAAGAAGAAGGGATTTTTGTATCCCAAAGCGGTTACGCCAAAGATATTCTTGAAAGGTTCAAGATGGAAAGCTGCAATCCGGTATCAACTCTAGTTGAGAATGGAGTGGAATGGAGGAAAAGTAAGGTTGGAAATGTTGATCCAACTTACTTCAAAAGCTTAGTAGGAAGCTTAATGTACTTGACATGTACCAGACCGGATATACTCTACGGAGTCGGACTCATCAGCAGATACATGGAGACACTAGACCAGTCTCACTTGAATACAGTCAAGAGAATTCTTCGCTACATCAAAGGCACAATGAATGAAGGTATGTTTTATACCTCAAGTAAAGACTTTAATCTTGTAGGCTACTTGGATAGTGATTGGGGTTGAGATTTGGATGAAAGGAAAAGCACAATAGGGTTTGTCTTTTTCATGGGAGACACATCTTTCACATGGCCATCCAAGAAGCAATCGATTGTAACGTTATCAAGCTGTGAAGCTGAATATGTTGCTGCCAACTCAGTCGTATGCCATTCAATATGGTTAAGGAATATGCTGAAGTTTCTGGGATTTCCTCAAGAAAATCCTACAGAGATTTATATTGACAATCGATCAGCAATCACATTGGCAAAGAACCCAGTATATCATGAAAGGAGCAAACACATTGATACACGTCATCACTTTATCCAGGAACATGTGAAGAATGAAGAAGTCCAACTAATATCTTGCAAAACAAATGATCAAGTTGCAGACATTTTCACAAAGCCATTGAAAGGAGAAGTATTTATCATATTAAAGTTCATGCTTGGCATGACATCCCTCGATTGAGTTTAAAGGAGAGATTTGTTGAATATTAAACTCAATATCTAGAAGGTCAAGGAAGGCAACCACCCACCACCACTTGCAGCCACCAGCTGCCACCAGCCGCAGCCGCCAGCCGCCTCCACACCTGCTGCCGCCAGCCGCCTTCACACTTGAAGGTTGAATTTTCTTGTTTTGAATTCGTGTATAAATAGAGTGCTCAACTTATGTTATTTTGTGTGGAGAGAATAGAGAGAAACACTAGAGAGAAAGAGAGGGTGTGTATTGTAAGCTTTTGTTGTATTTGTAAACTTTTTGTTCTTGAAATAAAACTTCGTGTTTTATCCCCTCTGAGTGTTTCAAAGCCACCACCAATGGTTTCTCCCACCAACAGTTACAAGCTAGCATCCACAGAGGAAAGAATAGTGCTTTTAAGTAACTTCATCCAACTGCTGGTCCAAAATCCACACCTCTCCCATGAATCTCATTACTTACCAGCAACTTCTTAGCTTTCTCCTTGGTCCATGTTCCTCGTGTTTCATGGCAAACGAAATGGTTCCAAGTCAAAAGGATGGATTGAAAAAACAAAACCAAAAAAAACGTTGTAAAGATGCATGGAAGTTCATGTAATGTACACACAGCATATAACTGTTTCCGCTAATATTTTATTTAGGGGAGGATAACGAGCGAGGGTACGAATTTACACCAAAAACCAAAAAAAGATCACAAGGCAGCCTCTCTCTCTTCGGCACCAACTATAATATTAAATTAATTAAACCTTAATCCTCTCTTAACCCTCCCCTTAATCTCCTCTTAACCTACCTCCCTTTTTCCTTAACGTTAGAAGCGAAATAAATAAATAAAATTCGCAACTTCTCTCTCTGCATTTTGCTTTATTTATTGTTTTTTTTTTGGTAGTGATGAGAGCTGAGGCAGCAGAGTGAATGAGAACACGAACACGACATTGTCTGATTCGGTGTTACAAGGAAGGCAACAACAACAAAGGATGCAGCAGAAACATGAGGTTTATAATGAGATTCTTCGTCATCTTAAGGAATCTAATCACGAAGAAGCTAATCTACCTGGTTTTGATGATCAACTCTGGACTCACTTCAATAGCCTCCCTACCAGGTACGTGTGCGTGCGCGTGTGTGTGTGTGTTTGTTTCCGCACATGTACGTGTATCTATACGATATATGTGTATGTAGGTGACTTGGTGTTGCCCCTTCGTTACGTACGGAAATGAAAATTTTGTGTGTGTGTAAGTTCCCGCACGTGTACGTGGATCTATACGATATATGTGTATGTATGTGACTTGGTGTTGCCTCTTCGTTACGTACGGAAATGAAAATTTTTGAGTTTTTTTTTTTAATTTGAATTATTAGTTTTTTCTTTGTCTTTTTATTTTTATCTTTTGGAGGATAATTCTGATTTTGGTACCTTTTGTGGTGTAGATATGCGTTAGATGTGAATGTGGAGAGAGCAGAAGATGTGTTAACGCATAAGAGATTGCTGCGTTTGGCTCACGATCCTGCTAATCGACCGGCGATTGAAATTCGCCTTGTTCAGGTAACGTATATTTATTGATTTGTTATGTCTTTTATATTACCGATGCTTCTTGATATTAATTTTTGAAGATTTGATTATGAATAGAATTTGCGATTGATTAGGCTGTAGATTTTAAGACTACGCGAGGATTTGTTCATGATACAAGTTTTCGGGTGTTTTTAGGTTTTGAAGGATCCTATCTTTTGTGGAGAATTTGGAGTTCGAAGTTTTGTGTTTTTCAGTTCATCAAAATTGATTTTTCGTTCCACATTGTTGATGTAGAAGTAAATGTGATATAACTATAAATATACGAGTATAATACTGGTTTAGTTACTAGCTACGAAAGGAATCTTCTGTAAACATGTCTTCGAATGATCAGTGCTGCATTTCACACTGTGATGAGGCTGGTTTGATCTGTTTGAGTTCAATAAACGCAGCTGAATTTCTGTCAAATGGGGATTACAAACCTCGTTTGCATTTGCTTTCTTTTCTTGCATTGAGTCTTGTAAACTTTTTAATTTATCAAGTGCAATCAACTGCATCTCCCACATGCAGGTTCATCCTACTTCTGATGACAATTTTGCTGACTCTAGCCTTCAAGACTCTCCTAGTAAAGAAGCAGCTCAAAGAAAGAAGTATGCTGTTGAGATCATTATCCGTTCTAGAATCCTCTTAATCCATGCATATTGTGATTTTGACGACTCCAATCAATAAGTTTCATTAATATTGCTTAAATTTTTATCTTGTTTTCAATTGTCAGCATGCATCCACCGCCAGCCTTCGGTTCATCACCTAATCTTGAAGCACTGGCACTTGAAGCAAATAAATTTGATGATCAAGATGGTTATAATTCTGTGTGTGCTGATTCAAAGTTCTTCAGGTAATTCTCTCACTCAAAAAGCTATTGCGGTAGAGTTAACTTGATTCCAATAAGGATCTATCTGGTGTTTTTGCCCTTTCACCTTTTATTTTGAAAAGTTTTAACAAAGATCATTTTTATATTAATCATTGTCTTTAATCGACAGACTTGAGTAAAAATCAGAATTCAGATGAGTTTTTAATCCTTGAATATGGTAGAGTAATGGGCTCTCTTTGTATATGAGATCCTATATTTGAAATGGCGCTCAATCTGATTGAGCATGCCATTGATTATGCACTTTTCTAAACATATATACATGCATGCAAATATTCATATACATGATTTACTAGATTTGGATGGTGAAGTTTACACTATTTTTCTTATTGGCAATGATGTAGGCCCACGCATGAAATTACTTTTTCAACTGATGACAAGCCAAAACTCCTGAGTCAGGTAAGATAAGCGTGCTTATTGAAGTAAGCCAAGCTCATTTTATTTCTCAATCATTGTTTCAATTTGCTGGGGAAAATCTTCGTTTATTCTGCTGCTTCTTGCAATTTGGAGGCTGTTTTGGTATTCAATTTGGAAGAAGTGCAAACAAATTTTAGGATTCGTTTTGAGCTATATTCCACCAGCAGGTAGCATGCATTTTATGAGGTCATTGATGTTTTGTGAATTTACAGCTGACTTCCTTACTTGCTGACATTGGGTTGAACATCCAAGAAGCACACGCATTTTCGACAGTTGATGGCTACTCCTTAGATGTATTTGTTGTTGATGGTTGGCCATATGAGGTACTTGCCAAACACACCTTTTGTTACATAAGGCTTCCATTAATCAGGAAAATATTTGAAACACACAACGAACTTGATCGATTAACAGACTGTTCATAATTTTCAGGAAACGGAGCAGCTCAGAGAAGCGTTGGTAAACGAAGTTTACAAGATTGACGTAATTCTCTGATTTAATTTGTAGTGATCGCAAGTGTCTTCTTATGGAGTTTGCAGCTTATAATAAATCTGGGTTTCTCTCACTCACAATGCTCACTGTTTGGTAAAGGAAGTTTTATAAATTGCTTTCAAATATTTGATGTAATTTCCTTCATCCAGTTTCAGATCTATTTACCATTTGGTTATTTTATGGGGTTGAGGAGGGGCTGCTGTAGGTAGAAATAAAACTTAGTCACAAGTTAATTAGGGATAAGAAAACGAAAGAAGGAGTTAAATTCAGGAATTCCCAATTAGCAACTCTTATAGTACTGGAAATGGCCATGTATTGAATAAGAATTTATCCCGATGGTTAAGTTGCCTGTTAGGAACCTTGTTTTGTTGACATGTATTTTTTATCTTCATCATTTTAAAATTGTTTCATCTATTTCTTCCACGAGCAACCTCCTCAAATTAGATGATATGCCTTGTATATGACAGGCATAACGCTACTAGCAATGTTTTGAATATGGTAGAACACATGTAACTGAATTTACTTCAGGAATAATTCACCATAGGTTGCTAATGGGAACCATTTTGAAGTTCTCAGATTTTTCTTCTGCTTATTCTTTAGCTTTCCAATGCAATAAGATAATTGATAATGTCTAGTTTATGCCATAATCTCTTCACCGCATGAATTGACTAGAACCTATTCATGTTTTTCCTTGTGCGGTTTCATTCATTATGTCTTGTTTCGATATGCATTCCAATTTACTTTGAATGTGTTTGCAGGATCAAGAGCAATTTAGGATCAAATACGATACTAATCATGTTGCAATACCCAATGACGGGACTGATGTGTGGGAAATTGATCCTAAATATTTGAAGTTTGAGAACAAAGTTGCCTCTGGATCATATGGTGATCTGTAAGTTAACTGTCTTTTAGATATATACAACTTCTGTTGATGTTTGGTTTCTTATTCAACTGTTTCATCCTATTTGCTTAGGTACAAAGGTACATACTGTAGTCAGGAAGTGGCTATCAAAATTCTCAAGCCTGAGCGAGTAAATTCAGACTTGCAGAAAGAATTCGCCCAAGAAGTATACATAATGAGGTCTGACACAACGTCTTCAGATACCTAGTTTTTCTAAAACTCTAGGCTGTTTCTTGGGTTTGGTTTTTTCCTTGTTTTTACATATTCTTTGAACTTGTAGGAAAGTTCGGCATAAGAATGTCGTGCAATTTATCGGTGCATGCACCAAGCCTCCAAGTTTGTGCATTGTAACAGGTAAATGCCACTGAGTTTTGAAACATTTGTTATGCTTATTTATTTTTTTCCCTTAAATTTTTCATCTCCCATTCAACATTTTGTATCTTATTTTCTTTTCTTGGTAAATAGAATTCATGTACGGAGGAAGTGTCTATGACTACCTACACAAGCAGAGGGGTGTTTTTAAGCTGCCAAATTTACTTAAAGTAGCAATAGATGTTTCTAAAGGAATGGATTACTTGCACCAAAATAATATAATCCATAGGGATTTGAAGGCTGCAAATCTTCTCATGGATGAAAATGAAGTAAGATTCTTCTTACCATATTTAATTTTTTCAGCAAGTGCTTTGTTTACTATTCGATTAGTTTCAGTGATGTTTTTTACCTAGTCTTTTTCATCCTCCTCCACGTCTTCGACTCTCATCATGATCACTGAGGAAGATAAATCAAATTCAACTGAAGCTTTGTACCGTATGTGTATCTATAAGAAACACCTGTTCATTTCATTGCAGGTAGTCAAGGTTGCTGATTTTGGTGTTGCCAGAGTGAAAGCTCAGACTGGAATTATGACTGCGGAAACTGGGACCTATAGATGGATGGCTCCTGAGGTGCACCTTTGTTTTCATTGCACCTTATTCTGAAAGTGTTCCCAGCTTTACCAATATCCTCCCCAGTACTAGTGTGCAAACTATCTTGACATTAATCTTAGTGTTTAATTTGCTTCTTGCTGTCACTGAGAGAGATCACTTGTTTACCATTGTTAATTAATCCATAGCTTTACCCTCCCCTCCCCCATGATTCTTGTTGAAACTTGGATGCATCATTAGTTGTGCTGGTGGGAACCACCATGAATCTTCTAAATGGTTCATCTCGCCATTTTCTTACAACTTTTATCTTGCATTGAAGGTCATTGAGCACAAGACGTATGACCACAAGGCTGACGTATTTAGTTTTGGGATCGTGTTATGGGAGTTGTTAACTGGAAAGGTACTGCTGGTCATTTTGGTATAATATCCCCTCTTTTCAGTAAGTTTCTGATCTTGCAAATTGATCATGTTTGCATATTTTGTTTCCCAGATTCCATATGAATACTTAACCCCTTTACAAGCAGCTGTTGGAGTGGTTCAAAAGGTAAAAATCCTTTTCAACAAGCATTTTTTGCCCTATTTCATATGATGAGTCCGTGATTATAAGAATTTGTGTGGTGGTTTTCATTCACGTGGTTTCAGGGTCTACGGCCTACCATACCCAAGAATACTCAACCAAAGCTTGCCGAACTGCTAGAAAAATGCTGGCAACAGGATCCAGCTCTAAGGCCTGACTTCTCGGAGATTATAGAGATCCTGCAACAAATAGCAAAAGAGGTACTTAGAAATTCTGCAGGTTTCTGCTACAAATGGCTTTATAGATCATATATGTTTCTGTACATGTTCATCACAAGCAATAAGACTTGCAAGTTATTATAGCAGGTTGGGGATTATGGTGAATGGCGCAAGGAGAAATCGTCTGGCCGATTTCTATCTGTGCTCAGGAGGAAGTAAAGGGAAGTCTTGCGGATGCTCATAACCTGAACAACAAGCTAATCGAACCAGCCATTTTCCATCCTTCTCATTACCATTACTGTACACTATTATCTTACCTATATACTTAAGCTGTAGAGAGTTGCAATCTTTTGGCGCGCCTTTCAAATGAGATATCAATGTCTGCGCGACAATCATGTAACTCTAGCAGCTCCTCGTTTCAAAAACTTGGGGAAAGAGAAAAGAAAAGGAGGGGGAGAAAATGGGGTTTTGTTTGTAAAATAGACTTTTGATCTCGGTGGCTGTAACCTGGAACGTGTTATAATAGAGAGCTTATTTCTGCTTTTACTGTTGATGTTCCCTTGTGTTGCGTTGAGTCAAAGAGTGTTTTTCTTTCTTTCTTTTTGGTGTTGGAATTTTAAATAGGAGGGAAAATGCCACCATCTTGAAAACAAGATTGGTGAAAAGTGTCATTTTTTATTTTCAGAGATTTTAAATTCGAATATCTTCTTTGTAATTAAAAGAAAATAATTTTGTTGATTTAGAATGACAAATGATTGTGTAATTTATATGATTTGAGAAAATAATTCGAATATCTTCCAATATTTCTAGATATTTCTTCTTTTCTTTTTTCTATTGAAATATTTATTTTAAAGCTTTTGATTCCATTTATACTTTATTAGTGATTGGATAATTAGATCGAAAGACCCAAATTTACAATTTGGTTGGGCCTTATGTTTCTAATCGTGATTGAGCCTTTTAGTAAAATCCGATCCATTACAATCTTTTCAAAAAGCCCACAATAACTCCAGCCTTCACAGTTGACAGTACACACAAAAAAAAAAAAACCCTTTCAACGTTCAAGCTCCTCCAAACCTCCGTACCTCCCAGTTTTTGTAAGTTCCAGTTCTAACTTCTAACTATGGACACGCAAGTGTGGTGTCACCAAAAGATAAACAACCTCGCTCGTGCCATGGAACCAACACCACATCAGCCACCGTCAACAACCACTATCTTATTTTTCACAGCCGCCACCACCACTGGATTTATCAGCCAAATGTTTAGCAGCAACTAGCAAAGAAGTCCAGCGCTTCTTCTCTGCAGGAGACCCCACCATCACCAAGGGAGCGACTTCAGCTACTAGCCGTTTGATCAAGAAATTTGTAGCATCATCACCGGACTTGATGCACTCTCTCATCTTCTTTCTCCTGACTTCACTCACCCTCTTCCACTCTTCCTGTAAGTAATAACCCACTTATAGTTAAGTGATTCCAGCAGAGAGCACAGTGGTTTGTGGAGCAGTGTTAAGAGGAAATCTCCAGTTAAATCAAATCTATAGTTAACGAGATAATGGCTCAAACGAGATAAGTTAGCTGAAGGAAAGATGTCAAGGAATGGCGACGTTAGCAGATGGATGAGCAAGTTCACCATCTACTAATCACAAGTTTCTCTTGGATTTTTACGTCATTAGAGATTTCCTTTATCCCCGCCTCTTGTTTACATATACCAAGAAAATATACATGGAACTGCAGAACCATGACGTCATCAGACAAGAACCGGAAAGCAGCTCCATAGAAAGTAAAAAACTTGGGCGTCTTGAAGCGCAGCAACATACAACAGTATGTTATCAATAAGGAGGGGAGATTGGCCATCGGTTTCTTCTATACGCAAAGTGGGCAGTCATGTCTGCTGCTCAAAGGAAAGAGTACAGTACGATATAGCCTATATACACAGAGAGCTGATGAATCGCGGGCAGCACTTCAAGAGGATACAGAGGACAATAGGAGAAGTTGAGAGAGGCATGCGGTGAGCACCTTTTAGTTCCTGCAAAATTTCTGCTCCACTCTTCCCCGTGAAGGTTGTAGAATGTCTCCACGCATGTCCAATCCCTTGGACTTCATCAAGGGTCAAAAATCTAGTCCTTAAAATGAAACATCTTCATGAAAGAAAGAAAAAAGACATAATTCGTCAAAATTCTAATTTCTCTGCAGCGGAAAGAATGCCTTGTTTAACGACAATAACAATCCTAAGAAGACGAAATCTTCAATATGCTTTTCCTGACCAATTACTTCACATTATAACCTCAGAAATAAGATCCACATGTATAAACCTTACGTATTACTCCCGGGGTTAAGCTACCGGTGATAAACATTAACTTTACTATGTCACGCAAGTTTTAGTTTTTTCGTTCTTATGCCAAGCAAGCTGGTAAATATTTCAAAAGTGTAAGAGTTTTCTTGATGCATTCTAGATGTCCATAAATTTTTGGATTTGGTCTAATTTTAGTGGTTTTTTTTAGATATTCCAAAAGATGGTTGGTAAGTAGAAAAATGTTCCAATAGGCTGTGAAATACCTGGTCAAAAAGTTTAAGCAATGACTCCTCAAAAACCAAGGCATCCACCATATGTACATCTTCCCAAGATTTTTTGTGCGACACTGCTTCAGCAATTAAACGACGAGCCTGGCCTTCCACGGCAAGAGGCAAAGAGGGTGCCGCTCCAACGCCAACAACCACCCCTTGCAACCTTGCTTCGATATTATTAATGGCTCGCTGCAATATTCAACATGCCGTGCTTTAGTTTTTATGGTTGTATAATAATTACCCTCGAGCACATGCTATAATATATATATATATATATATATATATATATATATATAAAGGTTTATTTGGGATGATTAAAGATTATTAAGATAAATATAGCTAAACTTGAAAAAAATTATGACAGGTGAATGATGAAGAGTGGAACCTGTGCATGTGGGTTCTGAACTTCAACCCCGCTGGATTTGTGAGATTTTGTCCACTCCACAAGAGGATCGTGAATGAAAGTTTCAAGAACGCTCATTAAAGTTTCCCTGTGTGTCCTCAGTACTGAAAGTGTGATTTCGCATACCCTCAAGAAAATGCCCTCGTAACCCGTGATGCCCAAGCCATCAATCATGTTCTGCAGGAATAATCCAACAGTGCCCAAGGGAGTAAGAAACCAGGTTCGCGAAACCATATGCGATAAAAAAAATAGACAAGACTATAAATACTTCTGGGTATGTTATTCAATACTGCATAAAACCCATTCTATATTGGTGTTGAATTCAATTGAGAACTCATTGCGGTCTTAAATCATGCATAAGAATGCAGGGGTTAATATCATAAAATGATTGAAGATGGATAGAATCATTAGCAATTTGATAAAATACAGTCGCATGCAAAATCCTGTCACCTGTGTTAACCTGAAAGGCACTAGCTCAGGTTTTTCCAACTGCAAGCCTTTGTCAAATAGACAACTGAAATCAACATGGACACAATCACCTGTGGTGGAGTCAAAGAGAATGTTTTCACCATGTCGATCTCCTAGTCCCACGATATGCCCAACCATCGACCAAACTGCAGTGGTATGAGCATAAGCAACCCGAGCCCTAAACCAAGCAGCTGGCTCAGAAAAAGTGGTCAAGAACCATTTGTGGAAAACTGGAGGGAACAACGGAAGGATCTTATTTTTTAGCATCTCATCTTCTGGCATTTTACCATGGCATTGATCATATATCCGTTTAATTTGAGGATTCGTCTTCTGCCTGTCAAATTTCCCATATTTTATATATATGTCTTGAAGTATATGCCGGAGTCCACGGGTATGGGGCACCCATTCCACCATACCGCAGTCTTCTGTCAGTGGAATTACAGCAAAAGTACGAATGTAAAGTTTCCTCCTACGGCTTTCAGGATATTTTGACAACAACCGGTTTATCATTGCAGTGAACTCCATCATACGAGCATCTTTCCTAAGGTCATCCTTGGGCTTGCAAAGGAATGGGTGTTCAATACCGTCACTACCCAATAGAACAATCTGAAGAAACAGGACAGTACAGCAGTTGATGAGAAAATGATCACAACAGATCACAAAGGAAAATATCAGGACAATTTAAATTAATGAACATGGGATGACAGCTTCAATTCAATGGTGAGACAAGAAAAGAAAAAAAACTGTGCCAAGATAGCTACAAACAATCCCCACCTACCCAGATCCCAAAGCTAATTTGGAGCAGTGTAACAACTTCAATACAAACCAACATGTATTTTTTCTTTTGTTAAATTAAGGAAACCAGGATGTTTATCTATTAACAAATAGAAATTCACTCCCCTTGACGAGAGCGACAAACTTGTGATCAAATTCAACAGTCACACCTGTTTCTTGATTCACAAAATTGGGGGGAAAACATTTTGCTATCTGTATTTTTCATTTTTTATGAGTGACTGGCTTATTATTTCAGTTAAGCTAGTCATTTCATCAAATATGAAATATGGGCAACACCTCCCTCTCAATTATGATGAGTTTTCAGTTTTCAACAAGCTCCTGTTTTAATAACACAGGATCTTGAAGTTTTTTCTCAAACAAAATTATCGGAAGACCATAGACACCAAGTTTATATGGGCATGCTGCAAACAAGTGAGAACCATAATATCATAAATCCAGAAGTAAATGGAGACAAGATCTTGTGCACCTAAATCATATTCAAGCTCTCTGATATCAGCAGCTTAGAGATGCTTACTTTTTTAGGTCGCTGAAGAGATGAAAGAATCTCAGCCTCGTCAGCTATTCCTGAAATTGTTGGAAGATCAGAAGCAGAAAAGATAACAGAGGTAAGGGGGTCGGTGAGATTCACGTCACAAGTTGGTAAACTAACAGTGAGAGATTGTTGAACTGGCATGATAATTTCCAGTGGCATCATCCTTTTCAGGGCACTGAATTCAGTTGAAATATTAATTGTCCTTGCTTTTGATTGGCCTGGGTGGAAACACAATCTGATAAGATGATCAATCAAGCTAGCAAACTGAACAAACAAATTGCTCCCATTGTTTCCTTGGCTGAACCCCTTTTTAGCTTCTTGTATGATTGCTGCAGCGGCTTCCCGCCTTGAAGGGACTGCAGATTTTGAAACAGCTGCCATAATCCATAGGCCTTGTTGCGGGTATTGCTGGATAACAGAGGTGATTATGCGTTTGACCAACTTTACAATATCTTCATTCTGGTGGCAGATTCTAGAAACCAATTGAGGCAGCACTGTTAACCATTGATATGTTGGCAAATCCTTCAAACAGCCTCGCATAATACTCATAACCTGCCAGAAGATAATTGATCACGTTTTAAAATGCAGTAGGAAAAAAAAGTACAGCTATATTAAAGGTCCTGAACATTATAGTACCTTGTCATGAACCTTTTTCAACTCTTGATTGGAAGATGAACCACATCTCTGATAAATGCTTCCAAATTCAAACCACAGTGTTAGCAATCTTGGAAGAGCTTGAAAAAGATTCTTGTGGCCCCTATGCAGCCCCTTAGCATAGAATAAAAGTACATCAGGTGCGTAAGTCCACCATCGCCTCTCAGTGTTTGAAGGAGAAATAGAAGTGGAAGTCAATGGTACCGGTCTGGGACCTAGTTCATAATTGTCTTCCTGACGTTTCCTGGCATCAACAAGCACCTCATCGCAATATTTAGCCAAATAGAAGAATCCTTTTTCCCACTTAGGCTGCAGATCCCTCACCCTGGTATAAAGAGTTATCACATCTTCCTTTTGTTTCTGCCCCGTATAATGGATCCATCTGGAATATAAAAGTAGAGTCTTTGCAATATCTAGATTCTCACTCGAAGCTTGAGTATCACAAAATGCAGGTTGGGGATTCAATGGAACCAATGAAAGGCTAGTAATTGAAGACCTAGCAGCAGCACCTACAACCTTTTCAGGCATGTGAAGGAGACTTTGCTGCAACTCTGCTATGGCACCATCTGATCGCCTAGTACTCCACAGAAGCTTGGCCTTTTCCATGTGAACATTAGGTGCACCCGAGGCCTGGGCTTCGAGAATTGCTCGGTTTGCTGTCTCATAGTGACCAGCCAAGCGACAAAGCTTTGCATACTGAAGCCAGCAGATCCCAACATGGGCACCGAGACTACTGGCACCAAATACCAATCTTCGGAAAGCCAAAAGAGGCTCCCTTGCCCAAAGGGATGGTTGAGTAAATCTGAGCCGATGTTCCCAATTCTCCATCAATTTAGTGAATTCTAGATGACCCAGATGGAATTTTTTGACCAAGAAAGAATCATCAACAAGAAGAGTGTGGAAGTCCTCCAATTCACGTAGTAAGTGAAGTTTCACGATAAACGGGTAAGCCCGCACGTAAGAATCCATGCCAGCAGCAGCAAGAGGAGCAATCAGAGCTTGTTTGGATAGTGCAATCTTCTCAGCAACTGAGAACTGATCCTTCTTCATCATAGACTGGAGAATCTTTGCAACATCCATGTCAAAGGAAGCATTACTTTCAGAACCACTACAAAGTAAACCATCATGATCAGCCCCGTTGATGTACTCATTCCATCAAGTCCCACCTGCCCAGCTCCATGCTGCTTGCACACCTTGCATGCACCATGTTCTTGTATTGTGGAACCCTAGAAATTAACACCATCCACATGAGTGACCATAGCCTGAAGGTGGCACATGTTCAGCAAACAGTTTAAGGGGACATTCTGAATGCCGCTGAACAGAACAGGGCTCCATCTGTAAAAGCCTGCTCCACAAGAAGTTAAAACCTCAGCCCAGTTTCCAGCTCTTTATTTATTAAGAAAGCTGGTCTTGAGCAAGCTTAATGATTTGCGTAGACATGCCAACCCAGATAGACCATCCGGCTCATCTAGGCAGCTGTATACTTTCCATCAACATATGAAACATCTTCATCCTCAAATATTGCCACTTCTCTCAGCTGCTGGGTTAAATGCGCCCAGATTTTTCCCACGCACATGAGACTCAAAACGTACATCAAAAGATCTTGCATAAGCCTGACACCTGAAGGAGGCCCCTGGCAAGTGTTTAGCTTTGGAATTGCAGTTAAGAGTTCTGAAACATTACTTACACTGTACAAGGAGTTGATCCTGATCTGTCGAAGAATTGAACCTTTGACCCTTGGATTTGATGCTTGTTTCTTAGATGTGGTGATTGGAAAGATTGGGAAAGAGCTAGCTCTTGTTTCAAAAATCATCCATCCATTGCCCCAGATTATCCAGAGAGAGAAAACAGCTTTGAATACAAACTTCACTTTGCCCACCAACTGCAGCACCACTGTTGTCTGATGCAGCAGCAATCAAGAACACATAGGATTTCCTCAGCTATGCTGTAGCGCGCCTCCTCAGTACCATGACAAACCAGCATTCAGAACTAAACATTGAGCAGCAGATAAAATTGCTAGTTGCATATCATGCCGCACTAGAGCTCTACAAGCAATATAAATATACTTGCACGTAGATCCGGTTGCATGTGCAGTAAAGTTTCTTTATCCAATAAGAATATCCATCTTCTGAATGAATAGAAGGCCGGTAAATTGGCCCGACTGAGGCTGAGTCGGCCACATTTGGAAGCTGAATTCTAGAGGTTTAAACAAGGGCTATTATCTCTGTTTGACATAATTGGAGAATCGGTCCCACAATCTCTGACCCTCGTATTCATATCCACTACTACTTTAGCACTACTTGTCCTTCAGGGTTTGTGACAGGGAAAGCAGTCCCATCCAGTGATTGCCTCACACCCTGCAATCTTAAGCAATTCTTGTATTGCCAGTGCAGCTGAGTCCTGAACAATGGTATCAGGTGCAGCTCTAAAAGCCCTGGCCAAATGTTTGTGGATCAGCTCAAAGATAAGATCATCATCTGAACATTCAATTTTAAAGCGCTGGGATGAAATTCCCTTTACTTTTAGCAGGGTCAACCGCACCCAATGCTCCGAGACAATCAGCACAGACCAGCTTCAGCCGCTGTCCTACTGCAGTCCTTGATTCTTCTGCACATCCTCTGAGTAAGGCTGTGATCAATGAGCTCAAAATGTCCATATCAGCAGCAACTTCACCAGTGATCAGAGATGTAATATCTCCCCTTCTCAGATTCAGTAACTTGCTTAACTCACACACCACCATATACCTAACAATTCAAGTTCTCATGGTTAAGACCATCAACAACATCTCGCAATTGATCCTTCAAAGAAGTCATTGACCCACGTGCTTCTTGAATAGCGTTGTTTCACTTCCATTAGCCTCAGGAATACTAGGTTAATAGAGGAAATTCATGAATATGCTGCTTCAGGATGGTTCTGTTCTTTAACACAAGTTCTTCCAAAATGTTTCACTACTTTTGTTCAAATGTGTAGAAGGATTTTCTTTGTATCTCTCCAAGAAGGGAATAAGGGCAGCAAAAACTTGAGAAATGACATGTTTAGTGGCTAGATGGTGACTTGTTTGCCAGTTGCTCTATGAAAAAGTGCAAGACAGATAGGCCCTCCTTTTGCAGTGATTTCTTTATCAATAGCATGCATAAGAAGGACCATTAATTTGGCACATAAAGTACCAAGACTTGTGATCCCATCATTTCAATTAGCATTTTAATACGTCGTCGCAAAAAGCTTGTTTCTGCAGCGAAAGGATCCTCTGCATGAAGCATTTTTCTATCAATGCCACCATTAAGGAGGCCAACAAAAATGATTCCTCAGAAAGCCTGGTAGATCTTCACCACCTGTCAGATACTGGCCAATTTCTTTTATCATGTCAGGCATCTTGATAACCTGCATAGGTAAACAAAAATATGAATGATGGGCAGATGACAAATCACCCATTTTGCACCATCATACAATCATCAGTTGATTGCAAATAAATTAAAAACCTTAGGACAAGTAAATCTCAACGTAGGTAAAATCTCAGCTAGAGGTGTAAGAACTTGATTCCTTAAATGAAAGTTTGGCATGAGGTCATTACTTAGATATGTCTCATTATGGCAGTCTTTAATAAGAGCAGCCCAGGGACATGAGAAACAATCCTATCATCCCATATTTTTGTAATTATTAACCACTTTCAGGCCACTAACTTGCAAAAGCTTGCTTGTCAGCCTGAGACATTTATACAGTACTCGAGAATGGCCCTGTTTTTAAGAATAAATGAACGTGCAAAATTTGCAAAGATGAGTGCACCTAAGATGTAGCCACTTCTTAAGCTGGGATATTGAAATCATTAGCTATCTCTTAATATTATAACGAAAAGAGTAGAAACAAAAAAATCACATAAGTTTTGTGTTTGTTTATTGTAAGCAAGTTCAAAGAGCCATACCTTTGGTTTATCTCAACTGAATCACCACCATCAAGAAAGCAGACTAGTTCATCTAAAAGTGCAGGTAATGCAGCTGCAAAAATTTCTTGGTTATCCGAACCAATCTGATCATGGTAAAACTGCAAAGTTGAGAGTAACTCCTGCTTATCTGCTTGATGAAGAGCGAAGGCAAGCACTTTTGGTAGCCAATTAACTATCAGAGGCACCATGTCAGTGTTCAAACACTTGGCTAACTCAAATAATGTCTGAACTGCTTGATTGTTATCCTGCTGAGACACCACGAGCTTTGGAAGAACAATGGGAATCATTTTCTCAACAAGCTCTTTAGTTTCAACTCCAAAAACAGCTTCTGCAAACTCTCTGACCATTTTTGGATGGCTTGTGAACCTCGTAGTTAGATAATCAAACAGCTCATTTCTGATGTGAACTACTTTTGAAAGGATTAGCTCAAATCCTCCTTTGAGATGAAAGTAGCAAGATTTGTGTATTAACCTTGATGCACTCATTCTCACTGTCACATATGGATGATCCAGCTGATCAACCAGCAAAATAAGACAAGACAAGAAAAGTTGACTATGAATATCAACTGCGATCATAATTTGGGATACACATTCCAGAAGAGTCTCAAGGATTTGTGGGTCTTCAGCTGCTGACAGAGCATGCTTCATTAGGCCCAAAAACTTCTGCTCATTAGTTTTATTGGATGAATCTCCATTAAAAAATAAACAATTGAATACAGGACTTTCAAGGAAGGAACTGATCTGAGTGCAGAATGCCTCTCTCAGTGCCTTCTTTTTGTTCAGTAGTAAAAACTCAACACATTTAATCCATTCAGATTTTGTTTTAATTAAAATATCTTCAGACCCATGTACAAGGATACGTCGAATAATTCTCACACAGGCAACTTGAACGTCTTCCGAAGACTCATCATAAAGAAGTTTAAAGAACAAGGACTGGAGCTGAGGAAAATGGCTATTCAATCCCACTCTTGCACTTTGGAAATCAGGTGGTTGCATTATTTTTAAGTGTACCTTGTGGTTGTGCACAATGCTTCTGTCACACTTTGAGCACCAGAATCCTTGTAAATAATCAGTTGTCTTACCATGTTTCTCATTATTGATATCTATAAATAACTTGCATTCACCTAGAGGTGGGCCATCAACAATACTACAGGATCCGTAAAAACATGACAAGAAACCAAGAGTGAAGGGGATGCTTCTCTTAACTTTAATGTTCTCCTCTTTCCCCAGCAAGCTGCAAATTGAGAAACAATAACCAAACAAACTATTCAATGAGACGTTGATGCATTTACAAGTTCAGGCGAAAGGAGCACCAAACTAATTTAGCAACAATCAAGCTCACATAATGACAGTTATATTTAATTATATGTTGTATAACATAAAGAACTACACAAATCTATTTCATTCCTCACTTACTCAAGCCTTTTGAACATTTCTGCTTGCAAACCAAGGCCAGACCACAAGACAATCACTGACATAGAAGTTATAGTTTCAATTCTAACTTCTTCAGCTTCATCATTGAGACCCAATTCCAAGAGTTCCAGAGCATGTTCAGTTTTTAAGATAGAGCCAAGCTTGGAGACAACTTGGATGGAGAAACATTTTGTCTTCCAAGGAGGATGCGGACCAATAACCATATGTGGACAAGTCCAAGGAAGCTTTAGCACAATATGCATAAGATCTGTACGGTCATCCTTAAATTTGAAAGGCTTGTCCTCCATGAGAAAGGGGCCTAATAAACAACATATGGCTTCATGAGACACAAAATGGAATAACAACACGCATGCTAATATACAAATTCAAGTAGAGTTTGAGATACCAAACTAAAAACTAATATATTGACTAAAGAGCAGATTCACTAATATCAATGCAGCAACAGCTCAATCATATCTTATCCAGAACCTATTGAAATAGGACAAAACCTAAACATGCATCTTCTCTTCATCCTCAGTTTTGAAGGCGACCAACAAAAGAAACTCCACAGTATGCATTACCAAAAGTGAAATTCAAATGAAACCAAAAATGAAACTTGCGATTCTCATCTTACTTTCATCCTAAATGAGAAACAATCATCATTAGAACATGAAAAATAAAAGGAACAGACAGATACTACAAAGTAATTAATTCAATTCTGAAGAAAAGAAATAAAATATTTAGAACTTTCCTAATTTTAATAAAAACAGCATGAGATTGTATATGCAAAATATGAACTAGCCATTTTCTGTTTCTCTAATAACTAAACCCCCCAAGTGATTTCAAAATGGCACTGCTGACCATTGAAGTTGAAATGGGAGATAAATGAGACTTTTACAGCAAGTCTATTGGCCAGAAAGCAACAACAATATTTGAAGAATCATCTAATACTTCATTGAAAAGAATATCAAACATTGTAAGCATACTTTTTAAGAGAACCAGTAACAAATTCCTGGCAAATAATGAAAGTTGAGTGCAAACTTTGAAGAAATGTAGGCTTGTTTCTTACTTTGCACAAGCAACATGGTGTGAATTCCTTCCAAGTAGTTGGAAATATCAAGTGCAACTGAACCTCCTCGCTCTACCTGCATGATGTGAATCTCATTCAATGACTAGGAAAATATGGTGGATAAACTGATGAGAACTTTACATATCAAGCCTACCTGCTCACATATCCAAGGAATCCACGCATGCATCTGCTGGAAGATACAGATTGACAGATAGGTCGTTGGAAATCTACAGAAAGCAATGCAAAGCATGCTAAGAGCTGCTAGTGCAACATCTGGTCTTAAAGAATCAGGTTTAGCAGGAGGCTTTAAAAGTTCGAGGAATGAAACAAGCGATTTATGCATACAATCGGCATATTCTTCGTCTCTTTTAGAATTAACTATGGAATTAAGCTTGCACTCTGCCAGAACACTGGGATCAGAAGCCATAACATCGTCATCTACCTTACGGCGTTTGGTCTGTATAGTATCCACATTCTGAGAATGTCTCTTTTTGCCAACACTTGAGTTCTGGACTGTTATATCACCAGATACTGATAAGCTTGCATCATCATTATTTTCCATCCTCCCTCCAACACGATCAGGACCAAGAATCGACAGAGCTACATGAAAGCAATCAATCAAGGAAGAAAAGGGTTCAGGACAACAAAGCATATGTATCAGAGATTCTGGCCTCCAAATATGAGGGGGGCATGTTCTAGCAATCCGTGAGTATGAGCAGCACAAAGCTACCTGGAGGAAAAAACATGCACCAATAGACAGTCTTAGTCACTTCCCCAAGCAATTTGGACTGCATATCTGTGAGATACACAGACAAAAAAAAAAAGATGCCTCACAAGTATGAACAACTTGCCTATATAAGAACATGTTGGGAAACTAACCTTGAGCTCTTGGCTTTTGGTTCTCTGCATTGACTGAGGAAAGACATTTATCAAGCCTGCAGCTGTTATCTCTACAATAGCATCTGAACAACTGGAATGCAATATATTGAGGCAACTACCCAAGGAGGAATCATACACCATGTTTCTGCAACATTATTAAGGTAATTGTTTAAATCACTTTAGTAAAAACCCCATGTACGTAGTGCAACTAATGTTCCCCCATTCACAAAGTAATAACCAAATAAAGATTGGTTGTGTCACACAGTGAATAGATGCATTTTATTCAGCATGGATATGAACTTCCATGCAATCTACACAAACAGGCCATGGCAAGGGAATTAAGATCAACTACATTGAAATTCGACTTTGTAATAGAGCATCTCTCATTAAATTTTTTAACTGAACAATGCATCAACAGCAAGACTTCACCAAGTGAGGAATCTGAAGTCAAAGCACATACCTGAATAAAAAAGGTCCCTCGTTGTCCTCACTTAGTATTGCAGCTATTGACCTGATCATATTCTCATGAGGAACAATATCATGATCTATGACTGATGTGACCACACGTGCAAAGTCAAAACATGCCTTCCACAAAATTTCAATTGTCAGACAACTGTCACAAAAGGATATAACAAGCAACACTTAATAAATCAAACAGAAACAACACATTACATACAACAAGCTACCACCTCCAACTAGTAAAACGTCCCCTACTCACCATATGCAAATCAGCATTTCCAAAACACAACAGCGAACAAGCAGCTGAAACATTTGCCAAACTAATGAGTCCCTCCACATAAAGCGTCCCTTCAGTCACACATTTGCTAAGAAGCTTAACCATCCAAGTCGCAAAAGTCATCCACCTCTCTGTGCCCGTCACATTAATCAATACACCCGCACCATCATCAGGTTTACTACTAGCCGGCAAACCACTAATACAAGCAGGATCATCGAAAATGCCACTGAATGACTTGCAAAAACACTTCAACATTATTCTACCAGATTCCGGAACACTTCTATTATCAACAGAAAACGACGCCACGTACAGTATATCTGTATATACACGGAAAGGAAATATCAAAAGCGCTATAAAATCAATACATTCATTCACACAAAGCCTTTTTTCTTTCTTGCTTTCCTTTTCCTTTTCCTTTACCTTCAACAGCCAGCATTGCATCAATAAAAAACTGACAGTAGGCATCTCGCGCTCCAGTGCGAAGCAAGGACAACAAGGATCCAACGGTATCAAAAATCACTCCGTGCCGCGCGCTATATAAAGCAATAAAAGCACATAACTAACTTTATTTCCTACACGTTGTTTTAAAAAAAAATAACATAAAATTCACTAAGAAAATAAAAAACTACTCACCGAAACGTAGGCTCTGCGAAAAACGGCAAAACCCTACCAATAACAGGCAAAATGGCACTCCCTTTACCATGGTAAAACACGCCAGGAAAATTCCTCGCTATGTGTGAAATCAATTTCAACACCGCAATCACCTCTCGCTCGCTCGCTACGACAAGATTATGTAAAAAAATCAATTAATTAACGATTTTATTAAATTATTGAATTAATTGAAGTTTTAGGGTTTTATCTTCGTTTTTGTGGTTACCGGATGAAGAAGGAACGACATAGGCGTGAAGGAGATTAGGAAGGACAGCACGGAATCGGATTTCTAGAGCGGAGTCGTTTTCTGCTGCTGTGTTTGTGTTGGTGTTGGTGTTGGTGTTTGGTGGCGTTGATGAAGTTGCTGCGATTCGTTCTCGGAGTTCGTGCACTAAGCTCGATAAGTTCGGCGTCGGCATTTGATTTTCCCTCGCAAATTTGAAGTGTCAGCGCCTCTGAGCTTTGGTGCTGCAAGTGAAGTGAGAGTACAGCAGCATTTGTTAAGGAAAAAAGGAATGACAATGAGAGATTCTAAGGGAGTCGTCCTTGGGATATATAATGTATAAATTGGATCGTTAGTACACAAAATACAAATAAATACAGAATTAACACGTGAATAAAAGTTGTGGTGAAATAGTTTATAAGGACTAGAAGAGCAATATTTAATTAATATTATAGTTTAGAAACATAAAATTTAATTAAATATTATGGTTATAAATCATCATATTAATTAAAAATTTTATTGTAATTTAGAATTGTGATATTTAATAAAATATTATTATTAGTGATATTTGATGAAATATCATAGTTTTGAACCTTGATAAAATTATAATTGATGTCGTGGTTCACAACCCCGACATTTGATCAAATTCTTTAAATAGAGATAAGCTTATGTGTGAATAATAAATTATAGAGATTTTAATTGTAGTTTTTTTAAGTTTATAAGTTTGATGAAGATATATATTTTGATGCATAAAATATGTTTGGAAGAAAAAATCATAAAATTCATAATTTTTATGTGAACCAGTCAATCGGTTTAAATAAGTTGATCAATTAGTTGATTGATTAATCCAAAAGATTAGTAATGAGGTTAGTGCCCCTCATAACAATAAATTTTCCTAATATCTAAATATCACAAAAAATATATTTTTTTATGAGATTTATTATTTACTTTGTTAACCTAACATTTAATTTAGTTAATGATTCTAGATAGTTAAATTTTTTACAATTTTAACAAAACTTGGGTAGAGTTTCTTGTATATAAGAACTACACCTATAATTGTGTCCCTCTTAAAAAAACCCTGTAGAAAACTACAATAACCAAACTCAACAAATTATCACCAAGCTCAACAAATTCTTACATTTCATAATCACAAGGAGCCCAAAAATGCAAACAAAAAAAAAACATATACATGTAAAATAAATCTCAAATACTTCAATGATACAATATTTAAGTAATTGAAACCTCAAAATATATAAACATAACTTATTTATCTACCTACATTTACGTCGTCTACAAATGATTCATGCTCATCAATAATACGAATGGATCCAACCCTTGCACCTGCCTGAGTACTCTTGTTCTCTGTCATGACATTATAAATAGTTAACCTATTTATAAAGATATCAAGTCTAGTGCGGTAAACGTTTAACCATAAGGATGCAATGATATGAAGTTCGCTTTCTTCGTCAAATATTAAAAAGATAAGATGCGGCATCTCGACTTTCTTGTGGAATGAAGTCAACCTAATATTAATAAAAAAAATAAAATGTTAAATTAATAGATCAATACATAAAACCCAACATTGAACATATATTGATTATTAAAAGATTTGATTACTTATAAGATTTTTAATCCGTTAAGCATGTTGCTTGTATTACATGTATCCAAGTGGAGGAACATGATCGGGATTCGGAGTAATGACCCGACATGTGATACTTATAAGATATTCTGTAAAAAAATACAAATTGAATTTTAGTCAATTGGACATAATTGTAACTAAATTGCACTACCCCAACACTAATTAGCAAAATTCATATCAAGTTCCCAAAAAATTAGCATTAAAGCAAGTTCACCAAAAATTAAACATAATCATGATATGAAATGTAATTAACATTTTCATGCTCAATTGCATTAAACCTAATCAAAATTCATTGAAAATTATCTATTGATGATATAGAGGTAGATGTTAGCATCTTGGCTCGATTCAAAAGCCATCTATAGGAGGAGGATAGTATTGAAAATAGAAATGAGTTGAGGGGTATTTGATTGATAGTTGTAAAGATCTTAATGATGATAAGTTAGATATTTTAGGTTGGTGGAAGAGTAATGCTTCGAAATATAAAATACTTTTGAAAGTTGCACAACATGTTTTAGATATTCTTATATCCATAATTGCTTCTAAATCAGCTTTTAGCATGGACAGTCGTTTACTTAATCAATTTCAAAGCTCTCTATCTCTAGCAACATTTCAAACACTTATTTGTTGTCAAAACTGGTTGCATCACGAATTAATTCCAACTAATATTAAAACTTTAATGAATGATTTTGAAACCTATGAAAACCTTGAGTTAGATAATTTTTCTTATAAATTTACACATTTTATTTTATGATTTATTAATTAACGCGTTTTCAATCTAACATGTTTAATTTTTTATTTTATAGAATCTGGTGGAAAGTTACATTTAGTAACAGATGATAATTGGTTTTAAAATTAGGATATTTATTAAAACGTATGGTAAAAATACTACTTTTTATTTTTATATCTTCTAATTTAATTTATCATGTTATAATTCTATATTTTAAATTCCAAGTTTTGATGTCAGTATTATTAAGGAATTAAAGTGCAATGTTCTTGATGTGCTTCTTGACTGGGATGGAGTGTATAATGAAGATTTATTTTTTTTGGCATTAAGTGTTTTATGACAAGGTTATTTATTGTTTTATTTTTTTTAATTGAAGGCAATACTTTTTAATTTGGATTTTAACTTAGTATGTGTTATTTAAACTCTCCTGTGTAAAGAGTCTTATTCACTCAAACAAAATAGAAAAAATATGTTAGGAAGGCTTGCAATATATTGAACATAAGATTGACATTTAATTTAATATAAATGAATATTTAGTGAAAAAAATTAAATATATTCCAGATAAAATTAGACAATATTAACATAAATTAGAAGCTCATCTAAAGCCCATAATAAAGTTCAACAAAAACCCAAAAAATAATATAGATTTTTTTTATTTTTAATATAAAATAACTGAACTGAAATAGGTCGGTTAGAACTGATTTCGGTTAAATTTTATTTTTTTACAAAATTTCAATTTTGTTATTTTTATAAGTAAAAACCAAACCAATCTGAAAATAATTATATTTTATTTTACCTATAATACAAAAAATACATTTGTAAATTCATGTGATTGTTTTACCAAGAGAAAAAATTCAATGAAGTTGGTATTATTTTTTTGGTCTTTTATTTTTCCTATTTTTTATAATAATTTTGGTAAGTATAATTGTGTGTGCAATATTTGGTCAAATTTGCATCATTGCGTTTTGTTTACTTTTACTTTGTAGGATTAGCTGTTTTGATATTTTTTTAGGTGTTTATCTAAATTTAATTTTATTTGATTTGGTTAACTTAATCAATAAAATTTTGTTGGGTTAGCCAAGTTTTACAGGTTAGCATTTTATTTAACTCAATTAAAAATTTAAGACGAATTAAGCTTTAAATCTCGAGTTTTCAAGTAAACTCACATAGACGGAGCCATGTTTAACCACCATGATTGAAGGATCACATACAATTTTTATTTTTCATTTAGAAATTTGGATTCAAGTTAAGGCAATGATTGGTAACATGGTTGAAACTATATTTTTTTAAAAAAATTAATTTTTTTATTTAAAATTATTTCTTTTATATTTTTAAATTATTTTAATATATTGATATTAAAAATAATTTTTTAAAAAATAAAAAAATACTTCAAATCATAACTATTACCACGCTACTAAACATCTTCAAATTTGACATCTGTGGTTGGGATTAGAAAGGTGATGGACCGCTACATCTACAGAGTAAAGGAAACCGAAATATGACTGCTGGCATTCTGCCTCTATCAAGAAGGGCATAATCTTCATATGAAAGTAGTTTGTGGGTCTAACAAAAGAACAAAAGAGAGACAAGTGGGGTTGTGGCTCAGTGATTGAAGAGACTTGTTTTCTTTCTCCATACCAGGGTTCAAGCCCCATTTATATACACCTGTCACCTCCGCGGTGTTATATATGTTCACTGGGCTTGCAGGATATTCAGTGAGCCCGAGAATTAGTTGTGGTGCGTGCAAGTTAGTCCGGACACCCCGGGTTAAAAAAAAAAAAAAAAAAAAAAAAAGAACAAAAGAGAGTACAGTGACATACCACAAGTTATTAACCAATCATCAACTTTGACTCTAAGGATGAAGCCCTATACCATCTTGCATGATCAAAGATCCTTGCTATGTGTTTAACGAGGGACAAAATGTTAATATTGCACATGTCATTATTGAGAAGAACATTAATTAAGGAAGCACTTAACCCTTTCAAAATGCTTCAACTCACCAACCTGACTATCTGTTACTAGAAAAAACGAGAGAAAAAGATATATTTTAGCGATGGGATATTGCTGCAATTAGAAATGAAAGTCTCTAAGGCAGGAGATACTTTTTGTCAAGAGGAGGCATGGCACGGATGTTGATATCAATAGGAAATAATCGGTATTGAATGTCAAGCTCACTGAATATTTTCACCATCTCTTCTAGCAGAAGAGCTCTTCTTTTGGTCTTCTCTGCCATGTCTTGATGGTTCATTCTATGCCTAATCCATACTGCTACCATCATCTTGTTCAAATCTACTAATTCCTTGAATACAAATGAAGGATCGGGATACCAGTGCTCTTTCTTGCCCTCAATGTAACTGCATTAGTATTCAAGAGAAGAAGAGATTGTTAGAAAAAGGATGGTTTTCTTGATGGTAACAACTGGAATGATACTTAACCCTGTTATTCTCTGCTTCATAAGAGCAACTTTTTCGGCTGGAGTGCATATGTGGATGTGGAACTCAACCGAATCGCCCATGTCAGGACTGCGATAGTAATTGCCGATTGGTTTGGTTGCAAGAACACTATTAGGATACAACACTTTCTGATTGTCAGCTCTTAGGAAGAAAGTTGTTAGAATGTTCATCTCCTCCACTATCAGCTGAAACACAATGAACATCAAGCTATATTGTAACACAGTATCATAAAATGAAAGAAATTGTGCAGATCTACACAGACAAAGGAATGGAGCCTGAACTCTGTGTGTACCTGGACTCCATCTATCTCACACCTATCTCCGACGTCAAATGGATGGATAACGAACAAGAAGATAATTGACTCGAACAATGTCTTGGCAGTATTTCCAAAAACAAAGGACACAACAAGAACCTGTGATCCTAGAAGCACAAAAAACTTGCTCTTGGCAATTCCAAGTATGACTAGGGAGATTACAACTATAACAATGCCAACTATTGCGTTTATAATCTGATGGAGCTTGTTCACAGCAGTCTTTGTATCATTCAATGTTAGAGCAAGTGCCCTTCTTTCCCTAAAGGCATTGACCTGCGAAAATGGGGATTACATTGTAGATCTTATAACTTTAGTACAACCTTAGGGATGAGTAGAAGGATTCCAACCGAGACCTCACCACCCAGTTCTTCAGGGATGATTTACCGATTCTGCTGGTTTCAGATTCTTCTTCAAAGAAACTCATTGTCTTGAAAGCTTGATCTTCTTCCAAAAAGCGCATCAAATCCTGCAAGTAGATGAACCTACCAAACAAAATAATCTATAATCTTTGAGAAGATTGAAAATATAGCAAGTCAGTCAAGCAAATAGGAATTTCGTCCCATTAAAACTGTCATTGTGCTTAAGAATGAAACAAAAAACATGGAAATCGCCAAAAAAAATAATCGAAATTGTATGATAATGTCAAATAATTTAAACGATGAGATTGGATTATCAATATGAGGTGATGAGCTGCTCACTTTGATCCATGGCGAGCCACATTATTAAAAATTTTTCTTGCTGCAACTTTCGCCTCGTTTTCGCTTCTGATACGTGTCGTGGATTCGTCCTCAGCAGCAGCACCTAGTATCTGCTCATCCAAAGTGGACAACGAGCCATGCCGCACAATTTTCATCAACCTCTTCATATTCCAAGCAGAAATATTCTTGGTATTAAGTTTATCTAAGTGGTCAATTGTGATCCCATCATCCGCTTCTTTCTCCCCCTTTTGTGAAAGTTTCCCGGAAAATTTAAAGCTTTTTGCTGTGAAAGTTTTCTGCATTACTCTATTGGGATTCAACCTGCCACTCTTAGCTGGTGGGAAGACAGATGCCTTGAGTTCTGCAGGCATGGTAACCCCAGCATTCTGCAGCTTGCGGACCTCAGCAGCAATCCTCTCTACATCATCTTCAGCTTTTTGTTTTTCAATCAATGGTGGACCTGATAATGCTTCTATCACAAATTGATTGAAGAGTGACTCCTGAATCCTGTCAAAATAAGTGCTGACATGGAAAGAAGAAGCAAGCACCTTAACCATCAAAGTCTTGATCAACCATATGAAATTCCCCACCAAAAAACAAACCAAGATTTTAGTAACATATTCGAGAAAGTCACTTTTGGTATCCCTTTGAACCTTCTTATCAAATAAGAAGTGCCATGCCAACAAAACAAGCCCTAACCACCAACAATTCTGCACTCCCTTTCTCAATCCATACACAAAATACAAAACCCTCTTCCGCAACAAAAAATTTCTTTCAATGAAAAACACTATCAAATGAATCCCCCATCCTGAAACCAACCTTCCACATATCAAAACCAGCAACAAAACTTCCCATTTCCATAACTTAAGGTTCAAAATCTTCACTTTCTTTAAATCACGAAAAGAAAGACTACACACCAGTGCAGCTAAAATCACAATCAAACTCAACCATTGGAGGACAGTCAATGTACTTAACTTGTCGTTCTTGTACTCTTCCGGTAAGTCCACATCCTCGAATGGATCCTCATCATCCTCATCATACAACACCCTACTTAACATCCCGGATCTCATTGGCCCAGACTTTGGTATCCTCCCTGACATTATCTCCAATTCCTGTGGTGAAGGGTCATCTATAAGTCTTGATTTTGTTTTCAATCTTGACAGTGGATTGGCATGTCTCCGAAAGGATGCATTCGACGAGCACTTCAAAACTTCTTCGCGTTCCTGTTCTTGTTTTCGTTGATGAGAATTGACTGAACCGTCCTCCTTGCATCGCCTTCTGACAGATTCGAGTGCACCATTAAGGCTGCCTCCGGAGAGAGACGGTTCGAAGGACACACGAGTTTCTCTAGAGGATGGCTTAGTCGGTAATGATTCTGGGAAGGAAGGCAGGTGTCTTCCATGTGATGATCCTCGGTCACCTTTTAGTTCATCCATTTCCATGTCCAAGTCCAACGTAATCTCGCCGCCACCAAAGGTTTTCTGATTTTCCAAGAACTGACCGATCAGCCTCGAAGGCGGGTCTTGCACCACGTCCTGTTGTCCATTTTGCGTAAAACCAAAACTTGGTGCTCTGTCAAACTTAACAACATCAGTAGAACCGTCTTCTGAGCTGGAATTTCCATTGTCAACCTTGACAATGACCTCATTATGGTAATTTGAACCTATTGACGTTCGTTGTTGATTGTCATATGGAATATCTGATTGATGGTGGTGGAGAATAGGCAGCTCTTCAGGGCTGATGCTATGATTATTGTCCCCCCCTCCGCCACCAGAGAATCTCCCAATGTGTTTAAAAGAACTATTGCCTTTGAATGATTTCTTAAGAGAGAAATCCATCTTCTGTTTTCCTTAGAAAGCTGATCAAAATTATTTGTGTTTTTGTGAGAAATATTTTCTGTGTAACATATACAACGTGAAAGTGTCCGCTTGTTTTCTTGAAGAGTTTTCTCAGGTGAGTTTGCTAAATGGGAAGTTGGGAACCTAAAAGAAGAGAGATAGAGAGAGAGAGAGCGAGAGAGAGCTTGCGAACAACAGAATCACAAGTGGCATGGAAAACGAAAGAAAGGAAAGAGAATTGCGTGATTAGGTTTGAAGATCATATAGGACTTCCAAAAAAAAAAATTGCACACCGTCAAGTCAATTAAGGATAAAACCCTCTGGTTTTTATGGTCGGTCCAAGATTTTAAAGCATAGACGGAACTTAGATTAATACAAATATTATAAGACCTTCATGGCTCTATTAAAAATAACAATTAGGTGCTTTAGTTAAAGTTTTAGATGAAACTCCAAAAATGGTGAAGTGAAAGTACTCTGTAAATGAAAGTTATTTTGAATTGAAACTTAGACTTGCTGTTGTTCTTGGTGGTAAGATTGAAATTTATCATCATTGTTTTAAAATCGAGATTTGCTTGGCAATAAATCTAGAACTTAATTAATTTAGGATTTAGATTGATTAGTTGAAGAAACAATAAAAAAGGAAAAAACTAGTTAAATAGGTTAAAAATCTAGATTTACCGGGTGATTTAGTCTATCTAAATTTAAACTAGTTAAAAATCGATCATCAATATATTGACGTTAATGTTTTTTTAATTTTTTTAAATTTTTTAATTAATCCTCTTACTTTATAAAACTATATTTCTAACTGCTTGATTATTAAAAAAAGTTATTTCAATTCAAAATATTAAGTTATTAAAAATATAGTTTTATATCATCTTTTAACAATGTTTTATGTTTTGAATTCAAGAAAAAAAGGTAAGGAAAAAAATCTATAATTATATCACTGGAATGTAAATAATTCTATTAGATAATGAGCCGAGGAATTTTATGGTGCATATAAAGCTTGCCATGTAACAGACTCCTTTGTTTTGGCAAGCAACTTAATTCCAGCACAATGTATTTCATCAAAACCCTGAAGAATCTAATAGAGTCATATAGATGGTGAAACTATTAGTATATTGTATGGGTATGAAAACAAATAAAGAATAAAAATGATTGGTTCAGAGGAATGAAAACATTATCTTTAAGGTGTTTATTTGTCTCATATAGAAACAACACTTTCAGGTAAACTTCTAAAAAGAAAAAAAGAAAAAAATATATTTTTTGTATATGTTTTTTTCTTTGTGTAGGATAGGTTTATATAGATTTGAAACATTATAATAAAACTATATATATAAATGTTAATGAAATTACATGATTGCTAATAAGACAATTACATTTTGAATTAAACTAAATAATTGCAATTCAGGTTTTATTCCAACAATCACAAATATCAAAATTAATTATGAAAATTAAAAGAAAAAAACTAAAAATTAATCTCGTTAACAAATTAAATCCCAAGTGCTCAAATGTCATCTTTTGACATAATAAAAATCTATATAATAGTATTAGGAAGCCCACTAGAAAAGCTTATCCACCATAGCTTTCATTTAATTTACTACATAATAAAAAACTCACACTTATAAAGATTTTGGTAGGAGTGTTTTTTTCCAATGTGAAATATAAATATATTTTTTTTATATTATTCACTTACAAACTACACTAATAATTTTCCCACTAGTTTGTAATAGAAGTCTTTTAACTTAATAGAATTATGCTTACAATAAGGTATTTTGCAATTTAAATCTTTAATTGATGTTAAAACTTGAATCTTACTAAAGTTATTGGTATCTGCAGATTAAACCAAAATTTTATTATAGAATCAAAGATACTACACACAGAAGTTTATAATTGTTTAACTTTTATCGTGATTATGTTCTAAAATCTCATTTTCATAAATATTTACAAGAGAAACCACAACTCTTATCAAAAGTGACAACATTTCTATATTTATATAGGTGGAATTATACATGTCTCTATATATTATATTATACATGAATTTTAAATTCCATCAAGAGCCTACGTTCATCATCCTTTACATAATAGAACACACTGAATACTATCAAAATAAACAATAACTTGTTCTTACTTCTTAAACTTAGAGATAAGCTTCTTTTTAATCTAAAGTTGGGTTTTCATTACCAGTATCTTTAATAATGGGTTTCAACCTTATTATAATAATTATTTTCCTTACCATGCCTCTAGATAGTTTTTTTATGAGTGAATCCGTTTATTCACAAACTTCACATAAATAATGGTGATTACCCCATTTGTAATCAACTCTTGAATATATCTATGTTGAATACTTATGTCTTAATTTACCATTGTAAATATTACTGTAAGTTCTAGAGATGGTTGCTTCACTATCATAATATAAAGAAATAATTGATATAATTTGTGGTTATAACTTAATATCTAACAATAGAATTCTTATCCATTATACTTCTTTACCCACATCGATCATAATAATAAATTCTGATTCCATGGTAGATTGAGATATGCATTTTTTTTTTTTTAGATACCAAAGATATTGTACCTCCTCCAAATGAAGAAATCCATATTGATGTGGACTTATTATTACTTGAACTTGCATCACAATATCCTTCCAACACAACTACAAAATCATAATAAAACAAGCCAAAATCAATTGTTCTTTTGAGATAACCAAGGACTTTTGCAATAGCCTTCAACTTATTCATGTTCAACTTGCTTATATATCTTGATAACCTACATATAACAAAAGTTATATCAAATCTTGTGCAATGCATAACATACATAAGACTTTCAATGACACTATCATATTCTAGTTGTGTTATCGTTTATCATAATTATCATTTAACTTCATACTAGAGTCAAATAGGTTATTAACATCTTTTATATTGAGATGCTTAAACTTATCAAGCATTTTCTCTATATAATATGGTTGATTAAGTGTATAAACACTACTGTGTTTCTTAACTTTGATACTTAAAATTATATCCATTTCATCAAGATCTTTTATTTTAAAATACAAGAGAGATACCTTTTGATTTCAACTATTCCAATCATATTAGTGCAAAATATTACCATATCATCTATGTAAAGGCAAATAATAACACTAAAGTCTTTTGTAGATTTGGAATAAATACACTTATTAGCACTATTATAATGAAAACCATTTAACAAAATTATCTTGTCAAACTTCTCATGTTATTATTTCAGAGCTTGCTTTAAATTATATAAAGACTTTACTAATTTATAGATTTTTTCTTCTTATTTTTAGGAAGCATAAAACTCTCAGATTTCTGCATATACATTTTCTCCTTTAAATCTCCATTTAAGAAAGTCGTCTTAACATCCATTTGATGAATATACAATTTTATGAATTAATGCTAAAACAAACAAAACTCTAATGGATGTAATTCTTGCCACTAAAGAATAAATGTTGAAATAATCTACACCTTCCTTTTAAGTAAAGCATTTGGCAACTAATATTGCCTTGAAAGTTTGTATAAAACCATTAGTATTGCATTTTCTTTTAAACACATACTTACATCCTAATATCATAGAAACTGAAAGTAAATCTATTAGGACCCAGGTATTGTTAGACAATATCAAATCCATTTTATTATTTATCATTTATTTTCAAAAGATAATATCTTTAGAATACATAACTTTATGAAATATCTTTAGATTATCTTCCACATTTAGGATCATATGTGTTCCTTTTTAATACTGTATTTCTATCACCTTCCACTAAAATACAATTACATCATTAGAAATGAAATATGTATCTAACTGTTTTTTCTTTTCTAAATCTTTGACTTTTTCTAGGTTCACTTGAACATGTTACTTCTGGGTTTTTATTTTTTTCACTTAAAGTTGAGTTGAGAGTCGTCATTGTTAGATCTGGTTCTTGCACATTTGAATCACTTGTAAATTTATTGTCGATAAATTCAACTATCACATTAGTTTCTAAATCCAAAAGCCTATAAACTTCTGAATTTTGTGCATAACCAACAAAAAAACTTTTAAGATCTCTAGGTTCTAATTTTGTTATTTGAGGATTAGAAACTTTATTAAAAGCCACACACCCCCAAACTTTAAAATAATTCAAAATATAACTTTCTTATTAACAGTTATATAGTTTTATCATAATGTTTCAGGTCTATATAAACTTGTTACTACATAGAGAAAAAAATATACAAAAACATATTTTTTATTTTCTTAGTCTTTTTTTCTTGATTATCCAGTTTTATCCCAACAGTGACAAATATCAAAATTAATTAAAACATTAATAAAAAATAAAAATTTTAAAAAATTAATCTTTGGTGACAAATTAAGTTTCAACTACCCACGTCCCAAATATATAAAAATCTATATAATAGCATCAGAAAGCTCATTGGGAAAACCTATCCACCATAGCTTTGGTTTAATTTGCTACACAATAGAAACTAACACTTGTAAGCACTTAGAAGAAAGTTTTTTTTTTTTTTTTCAATGTGGGATACAAATCTTTTTATTCTTTATTCACTTAAAAATTGCATCAATAGAAATTGCTAAGAGAGCGACATTGATAGGTTTATTTTAATCACCAATTACATTTACAGTTATGATCTTTGGTTTTTTTATCTGTCTTCTCATTCCCGTGCTCGCGATTTCAGATGTTTCTGACAAAATCTAATTGATATATAGCAAACGTGATAATAACATACCCTTAAATCATCTATCAGAACTTGCAATTGAACCATTAATACATCCTAATTGATATAGTATTAACCTTTTAAGCTTCATTCAACTTGCAATTACCACCCAATTTTAATCAAGGGTCTCTCTCTCTCTCTCTTTCTTTTTTAAAAAAACCTTTAGCCTAAGGTGTTTAAAATTATAGGCATAATACTTTTTAAAATAACTTTTTTTTTTAAAATTATATTAAAATATATTTTTTAAGATTTTTATTTTATTTTTATTAGAACATCAAAAAAATAATAAAATATATTATTTTAATATATTTTCAAAAAAAAATATATATTTTTAAAGCATCTTAAAGCAAGAATAATAATGATGCCTAACACCGTAAAATCCACACATTTTATGAGAGAAGAAAAAATATAAAAAACCAAAAGAAATATCTTTGAGATATTTGCTGTAATAGCCTTAAAGAGATCAATTATTTGATATAATAGTAACGTGTTTGGAAATGTGATTGTGATTGCTTTTTAAAATATATTTTACTTCAAAATATATTAAAATAATATATTTTTTATTTTTAAAAAATTATTTTTAACATCATCATATTTAAATGATCTTATAATATAAAAAATATTAATTTAAAATAAAAAATAAAAATATTTCACTTTTTAAAAATATTTTTAAAACATAAAAATAAAAAATGAATGGAGTAATTGAAACTTACAGTGAACAACAACAATAATAAAAAACACTATCAAGTTTGTAGGAAAATAAAAATAACAATGGAAACCGCTCTCTCCTTCAATAGAAAGCCAGAACTTGCAGGATTCTACTCGACTCAACCCGTTCCGATTCACCGAGTCATCAACTCACCTATCATACCCAGAAGATGAAAAAAAGAAGCAGCGCGGACATCGATCAAGCAGTAGTTAATGTTTGGAAACGCGAACTCGGCCAACTCTCCACGCGCAATTTCGCTCACCGCTTCGCCGCTTCCGAGGTCACTCACCGATACCACTTTTCACATTATATTTCGCTATTATAATTAATTAAGGGCGTGTTTGGCTGTTGTTTTTTATTTATTAGGATCTTGTGTCGAGGCTTGAAATTCACAAGAAGTTAGAGAAGCACGATGGATGTGTAAACACGCTGAGTTTCAATGCAGGTGGTGACATTTTGGTGTCGGGCTCAGATGACCTGCGGGTGATTTTATGGGATTGGGAAACTGGGCGTGATAAGCTTTCCTTTCGTTCGGGTCATGCTAATAACGTGTTTCAAGCCAACTTCATGCCCTTTTCTGACGATCGAACTATTATTACTTGTGCTGCTGATGGCGAGGTGAATAAAATTAAATATAATAAAAAAAATTCATTATTCCTTTGTAGAATTCCTCCATTTCTTTGCGTTTGCGGGTTGGTGATTGTGAAGAAGGCCTAAATTTTTCATTGATATTTGTGATAGGATGTTGAAAATCCTTGCTTCATTTGAAAAATTACCTTTTTAGTTGAAATATGTGCTCGATTTTGGAAGGGTCTACATGTATGCTCTTTTCTTTAAAAATGGGTGCTCTTTATTTGTTGGAGATGTATTCATTTTCGAATTGTGGGTTCAGTCATTGTATTTTAAAGGAAAAAAAGAGTGATTTCTTAGCCAAGTGATGGAGTGGATGTCAGCGATAGATTTTTAGTTGCAATTCGTGGCCCTTTTGAAAAGGGTGTGCCATTTGTTATCGTTTAACTTTAAAAATAGGTTCTTTTTAATTTTTGGAGATGATACTAGTTTTTTTGGAATTGTGTTATTTTTATATTTTAAAGATCTCTTTTCCAAGTAATTAAGTGGATGTTAGCATGCCAGATTTTATGATGTGCATTGCACGGGATGTGTTGTCATCTTATAACTGCTTTGCTTGTACTTTTCCTTTTTGGAATGAGTGATCTTGTTGTGCTTTTGTTTTAAAGATTTAGCACATTTGACGTTTCCTGGTGTTCCGAATTCAGGAGTTACTTATTTTGCTAAGAGGTTTTAGTATGCGTGATTGTAATGGCATGCTACTTGTATCGTTTATTCATGACGAGGAACATTTTTATTTTATTTTAGATTCGGCAAGCTCAAATTCTGGAAGGGGGGGAAGTGAAGACTATATTGCTAGGAAAACATGAGGAATCACAAGTTCATAAGTTGGCTATTGAGCCTGGGAGTGCTCATATATTCTATTCTTGTGGTGAGGATGGAGTGGTTCAACATGTGAGTTGTGATTTCCTTTGCTAGCTACAAGATTTAGGCATGCTCTTGCTTTTGTTAGATGGAATAAGAAATCTTAAAGCCTAAAAACAATTGCCTGCATTTATCGCCTTGCATGTTGTTGTTCATGATTTTTAAATAGCTGGGTTTATGCAGTTATGTGACAGTGTCATTGTGATTTCAGTTTGATTTGAGAACCAGATCTGCCACAGAACTTTTTACTTGCCTTTGTGTTGATGATTTGAAGGGGTATCGTTCATATGTCCCTTTAAATGCTATTGCTATTGATCCAAGGAACCCAAATCTCTTTGCAGTTGGGGGAATGGATAAGTTTGCTCAACTTTATGACATCCGCAAGTATAAGTGGGATGGGTCAAGTGATTTTGGTCAACCTGCATGTTATTTCTGTCCTCAGCATTTGATTGGTAATGAAGATACTGGAATCACAGGCTTGTCATTCTCAGATCAGAGTGAGCTTCTAGTCTCATATGGTGACGAGTTCATCTATCTTTTTACACAAAGCATGGGTTTGAGAAATCCTCCATTTCCATCCTCTTCATTTATGGTTTCAATGGGCAGTGATACAAGCAAAGTAGAACCTGGATCTATAGCTTCTTCATCATCTATGGATCTGGATGGGAAAAATGCCCCCCGAGTTTATATGGGCCACAGAAATTGTGAGACTGTGAAGGGTGTGAGCTTTTTTGGGCCAAGATGCGAGTATGTTACTAGCGGGTCTGACTGTGGTCGGATTTTTATTTGGAAGAAAAGGGGTGGAGAGCTTATTCGTGTTATGGAAGCGGATAAGGATGTGGTAAATTGTACTTAGCCCCATCCCCATACCATGGCACTTGCTAGCAGTGGAATCGAGTATGATATAAAAATATGGACCCCAAAAGCTATTGAGAGAGCTACTCTGCCAACAAACATTGGACAGGTATGCCTTTTCCATTCAGTTTGTATTGAAATCCATATCCTTAAAAATCTTCTCGTTGCATTTGATTTAATGGCTTGGCTTGATCCTGTAATTTATGAGATAAGGTAACTTGAGATATCCATGATATTATAAAAATAAAGTTTGAAAGAGAATCCTTTTAGTGTCATGAGAAAAGATCAACCTTAGTTTGATCTATGCAAACAGTCAGTTTGGTAGCCTTTTATACTTGATCCGAGTTTTTGAAAGGGAAACACAACTAAATTTTAATTTTGCAGATGGTAGAGTGAGAGCTAAATACATTTTTAATTTAAGTATTCTTGGAGACTACCATTTGGTTATTATCCTTCTCTGTTTGTTTTTGTGGTTGAAAAATTCTTTTGTAAAAAAGCAATTTCTTTTTCAATTTTTTTTTTTTAATGTTTTTAGATTGTTTTGATGTGCTGATATCAAAAATAAATATTAAAAAAAATTATTTCAATATATTTTCAAGTGAAAAGAATTTTGAAAAGAAACCGCTACCACAATACTAAATAAGCTCTTTGTTCCTTTGTCCCAAACTTTCATTTATGGAAAATAAAGGCAAAAGGTACAGAAATAGTGGTATTCTAGGGATATAATGCGGACAGATGGTAGGCTAACACTTTCTGGTTTGATTGGCTTACTCCACTGAGCTATTGAAGTCCTATTATAAAATTTTACTGCACTATGTGCTTTACATTGATAATGGATCCAGATTGCTGCAATATCCATGCTATAGATTATATGGGCAGCAGGGCATCTAATTTCTCAGTTGTTACTTGTTTTCGAAAGCCTCTGAAGGCCGATCGCTTTGATTGGTTTGGCATGAGTGACAATGACGACAACAATGATGGTGACAGTGATGACAGTGATATTGATGGTGACTTTTATGATGATTATAGCGACAACGGTGGCGTTTGTGATGAGGATGATGATAAATTTCTTAGCAGCTATGATGAATGTTGATTCTGATTTAAACTTTATGTGTTGAGCTGAAACCAAAGGCTAGGGGATGGTTGGACAGCTTGGCTTCACCTGATTTCCTGATCCTGCAATAATTTTCACTTCAAATACAGTTAGGGAACTTATAGAGCTCATGCTATCGTTTGATGCCAAAAGTGACAGTGACGCTTCTTAAGATGACGGGGAAAATATTGCAATTCTCGATAATTGCATTTCATGACGACGGGTTGGGTTAGGAGATGCATTGCTACCTCCTGGCCTATTGAAAAGTGGTAAGACTTAAGAGTAAATGTACATAGTATAGGGTTTTAGCTTTAACTATTTTGAGCTGTCTTGCAAATTTCCATGTCTAACCAGCTATATTATTCTGAATTTAAATTGTTTTTCGTTCATTAATAGTTACTTTCTCCTCTTTTTGTTTTTCTAGTATATTTTTCACTGTTAAATGATGCCTTTCTATGCGGAGCGGCACCCAGGCTGCCACATAAAATTCATTAAAACTCAAGACCATGCCAAGTCCTTTAGTTGGTCTCTGCTTGTCAATGTCATTCTCAGACTGTTGTTATTATTGTTTTAAGTATGATTGTTACTAATATCAGTAAAAGAACCTAGACTCTATAAGATTACATGGACATAGTGCTGCTCTGTTATCAGGGGTGTTAGAGAGCGTGGTTTAACTGTATATTTTTAAATTTTTTGATTTTTTAATTAAATTAATTTATTAATATTTTTGAATTGTTTTGATGTATTGATGGAAATGATTTTTAAAAATAAAAAAAATATCATTTTAATGTATTTTCAAGCAAAAAAAAAGTTTTGAAAAACAATTTCTACCCCTATTTTAGACACCCCTTAATCATTTCCTATTATAAGAAGTTATGGTATTTTCATCATTTCAGATTTCCAGGAAATGTTATATTAAAATTATTTTTAAAAAAATGGATGCCCATAGCATTTTTACTGTGAACGGCATTTGTTATATATATATATATTATTTCAGTCCCTCAACTCTTTTTTTTTGGGTCCTTTGATGATTCATTCTTTAGGTTGGACTTTGTAGTCTAACAAATTGCTTTGGTTTGTTTTATATATGGATATTGCGCTGTATGGGCTCTTGATTTGGCAAAAAACAAAAATCAGGTTTAGGGTCTGCAAAGAAGCAAAAGATAAAAAGGACTACATTGGAGAGTTAGGCAAAGGATGAGGGGAAAGTTGAAATTTTTCTTAAAAATGCACTGTTAGTCTAGCGCCTTTATGCAATTTTTTGCTTTTGGGATTTGGCATAATCGCATTATCTTGGAAGTCAGGTGTTTTTTAAAAAAATTATGTAAATCAACAGCATTTCATGGAGCTTTTCACTTGGATAGATTGGATACCCATGAACTTGCAGCTAAGATTTAACACTTCCAATCTTGAGCAACTCCATGTGTTTTTGTTTTTTTTTTTTCTTGAGAAAATTATGTAACCCCTTTAGTTATAAAAGCTCAAAAACATAGTTCATGGCCAACGTTGAATGATAATCTATAAAAACTGCTGGGGTTTAACTTGATTACAACCAGAAACAGGAAATATTGCAGTTCGGACATGATCTTTTTTTTAATAATAAAAAAAATTCTTTTACAAATAGAACATGTCCCCTGCACTCTGCATGGCAGTTTTTCCCAGCTATAGATAGTTAAACACGATGGCGCTTCTTTGTGATTGAAGTAGATCCTTTTCATTAGAATCTAATCTACCATCGTAGGAAAAGGCTGTGGCATAAAGATTTCTGGCAGGTGCTTGCAGGCGAATTGAAGTGTCTATTATGCATATAATACTGAAGATTTCATTAAAGGCTGTTCTAATCTTTCTTGCGAGGTCTCTCCAAATAGCAAGATCACCCTTATGGTAAATGAAGGGTTTAGAGAGGCTTCCTCCTTGTACCTTAAATTGGTCATTTCGATCTGAACTAGGTCTAGGCTACCAAGCTGTTGCTGCAGATTTTGTGACTTGAAATAGGAGGAGGACCCCTCATGAGAACACTCTGAAAGAATGCAATCATCTGCGCAGCATTACTTGCGACATTAAATCCATGAGCCAGGAGGAAGAAGGAAAATTCGAGTATTAAAGTAGAAAAGGGAGATTAAGGTAAAAGATCACACCGTTGCAAATCCAATGCACAAAATACTGAAGCCAGGGAAATGAAATGGTGCATCTTCAGACAGGAATAAAGCTGAAGAATAGAAGGAGAAGTTAATGTTATCACTTTAGTCCATAAACTTTCGTTCTTGTCAAATTTTGATCACATACCTGTCAGAGGACTAAAGATTAAGGGGGAGATGATGTTTGCGAAGGACATTATTCCTGAAATGCATCCTTGAGCCTTCCCCTGAAACGAGTCTTAAATGAGTTGAGAGGAAAAGAAGAATAATCTGAATGAATCGGGGTATCCTTATTCCTTCAAGTTCAAAGATTTAATAATTAAAGATGAACTCAAAAGCCATATGACTGAAAGGCAGTTCTGGATGGGCTGCATTTTGTGATTTTCCTCTCCATTGACTGTTAAAATGCCTTTTAAAACACACAGAAGATTGGACCTGATGACTTTCTGGACAGTTTGTCCGTACAGGAACATCTATAATATACAGCATACATGGAGGCTATCAAGCATAAGACTGCAGCCACTCTTAAGAGTTACCTGCTCAGTTGGCCCTACTTGTTTCGATGCGATGCTGCGTAACTGTGGAATTAAACCAGCAATCAGATTTCTTCAATCACATGGATCTTTCATGAAGATGAAGGTAAATTACTTACACATGGAGGCACGCAAACAATAAAAACCGCAAAAATGGTGGTGGCATATGGGACCTGCCCACAATGGAAATGTATTTTCAGTATTATACGCAACAGGTATATGAAAAAACCATCTTACACATGGTCCACCGATTTCATAAACACAGAAAATCAAAAGATAGAATTCAAAAACTGACATATTACCACAAGCTCAAGAAGAAAAGGACAGTTTTCTACAATAAAAGGATGCAGAAAAAATTCCAATTCAGTTGAAGCATTACCCAATTTGACCATGCTACACTGTAAAGCAATGCCTGCAAGATTTCAGGTAAATCACCAGCACTTTAGGCTCAACTTATGTTGTTTTAGTTCTTTAGCATGAATAGACGCAAACAAGCCTATTGAGGCTAAAGCTCTTACATCTGCGATGCCCCCTAAAAGCCCTATTGCCAGCAGTTTTTCCTCTGCTACATGTGGTGCCAACAAGGGCATGAAAACCAGCTGTGAAATTCAATAGAATAATAAGGACCGGTAACAAATATGAAATGCAGAGGATCGTTGAAGATACTCTGGAGAAGGAAAGAAATATTTAAGAAACACGTAATTTTGTAAATGCATACCTGTGAGGCCATTCCCGCAACGCCAAGAAGCAGCATCAGATCAGCATAATGGTTTTTGCTGAAGTGAAAACGAGCCTTCAAGTAGTACTGCATCGCACAAATCATTCAAGTTGGTAACAGAAATTCTCGCATGCCTGTCTTTTTTTTTTTTTATGTTTGATATACATCACAGTGAAGGAGAAGGTTTTTGTACCATGATGCTAGCTTGCATTCCACCTTCTGCAAGACTATTGAAGAATGCGACAACTGCTGCTTGCGAAAATGTTACCCTGCCACACAAGTTTCACAAATTCTCAAATCATACCAGAAGAAGAATAGATACCAGTCCAAAAGAGTAGTGGTTCGAGAAAAGTGCAAGAAAACCATGCTTTGCTTTGACGTTATACTCGAGTCCTGAATTTCTCCTACCTGCTCTTCAGCAAGCCAATGATATCCTGAATTGATGGGATCTTCTTCGATACAGGCGCCTTCCTTGATAAATCACAATCTTGACAGTGATCATCCTGTCCGCTCTTCAAGATTGGCTGCGTCAAATTTTCGCCATTTGGTAGACTCTCTTCGAGGAAAATTCTCATGTACACAGCAGCAAGCATTGACACCAACGCAGCCACCTAGAATAGAAAAGACTAACAGTGTTAACTTTCAACCTATTGGTAGCCGAAAATGAGACACTTCTGTAAGTCATTTTATTAGCAAACGCAACCTGAAACGTTAAAGCAGTGGAGAGGAAACGAGCAGCTAAGGTTCCACAGACAAATGCGGCTGTGGCTATGCCAGAAAGAATTCCAAATGCTGATGTTCTCTGTCTCTCCAAAACGTTGTCTGCCTGTAAAGATTTTATGTTTTTTAGGCATTAGCAAAAAGAGTCGAAACTGAACAGTATAAAGTGCCGTCACATGACCTGTCGTTCTTTGCTGTTTTGGAAGGAAGAAAGGTTATAAAAAAAAACTCGAAACAATTAGAGAGATATAATGGCGGTGCAAGTTAGAGTTTTTAGGGATAATCACCACATAAGCAAGAGCAAGGCAGTTGATGCTGCCTTCACAGATCATAGCCGTGAGGGTCCTGAGCACATAGTAGGCATAGAAGAAGTTGGTTGTCCTACTGTATGCCAATATAACTGCAGAAAGGACAATAACAACATGGATAGGATCTCGATCAAATTCTATTTTATCATAAAAAAGTTCTTTTCTTTTTTCTCTTCATTTTTAACCAAAAAAAACCCTAAACAGAGAACAAATGGCAAAGAAGTTTTGGTCCTTGAGCGGATAGAGCACTACAAACCCGTGCGTTGGGCCCATTCAGTCCGTCGCAGTGCATGGATTCTGGGCTGACATGGTTATGACACAAAGTGTCCAGCAACTTCAAAAGTCTTCCGACACTAAAAATCTGGCAGTTCCTAAGGGGACCGAGGCGGGTGTCCACAAAATTCAAGAAACGTGACTCGTCTTGTACCATGTAATAAAATAAAGGAAAGCAAGTTGGACAAAAGGGGGTAAAGAAGAAGGCAACCAAGATAAAAAATGTAAAAATATATTCTTCTTAAAAGTTAAAGCAGATGTGATCTTCAAGAAAAGAAAGTTCTCTTCTTGATTCATTTCTTCTCCGAGGAAATGATTCGAAATCAGAGCCCCCAAAAAATCTATAATTAACCATAACGTAATTTATCTTGTCTCAAAATTCTCAAATCCAATTTCTGTTGATACTTTATTTTTAAGTGGTAAATTCACACCACAAAGGATAATATGCTACATAAAAAATAAATAAGTATTTGTTTTTCTAAGTATACTTTTTGTTAAAATTTAATTTTTAAAAAAAAATTGTTTTGACGTGTTAATTTTAAAAAATATTTTAATATGTATTTACAAAAAAAAAATACTTTAAAAATAACTTCTATGATATTCACACAGACATCCTCTATATCTCTTAGCAAAAAGAATAATCTTGGAAAATATTTACAAAATTGGTATTTTATATATATATATATATATATATATATATATAGTGGGCATTTCTTGAAATGAAAGAGAGATGAAGAAGGTTCTTTAATTAGGAGTCAATTAAGAGAAGGAAAAACGGTAGGCAGAAAAGCAAACATGAAAGCAGCGGGACATTTTGCCCATGATATGGACAACAATATCCTTGACAACAAGTTCAAGCTGATTTGATCAAGAAACGTCATGACAATGCAGTTACCTTTGAATCCAGTGCTAGTTAAATAGATATGAGGTGTTTTTCAAGAAAAGACGCCCATCAAAAGTGGCCGCCATGCACGCGAGTGATCCACTATCCCACTCATGGTGTCTATTGTTAATGGGAGCCCTAATGTCCTAGGCACCATCAGTAGGGCCATACGTATCCTAGCACTTAGGGGGGAAGGCCAATGATAATCTACCGACAGACATGAAATTAAATGCACATATATAAAAGATATTACCTAAAGGAATAATGGAGAGAGTCATGGGAAGTGTGAGCAAGGCTTTCCTTCCATACTGGTCTGATAGGTTTCCTATCAGCGGCATCATCACAACTGTCCCCAATCCGATGATCTGCAAAAACCCACTTGCTGATTAGTTCACAGCATTTTACTTCTCCCTGTTGCTAGTTGCTACCTCCTTTCATTTGAGGTTCAATTGGCTAAAATCAAAGAGTAATGAATTCCTTGGAATAGTACTGAAGCAAGCACATTCACGGCATCAATGGTGATAAATTAGAAGTGCCGTCAATTGTTATTAGTCCATGGACTCTTTCACTTATAACCCCAAAGTCTTATTTCTTCTTATAGTAATTGTTTGTGATGAGAATGCAGAACGACCCATCAGGCGTTTAAAGAACTTGGCGTATATTACACATCTTAGCGTTTAGACAGAGAGCATACAAAAATATTATTTTAAGAATAAAAATAAATAGAAGACGCTATTGACACCGAGACATTTGTCCTAGCCTGGAAGATTAATTCTCTGAAGAAACCCAACCATTTTATGGTAGGTCTTTTGATTTTTTGGATCGACCAGTGAGTGCGAAACCTTCCAGGAAAAAAGATCATGATTTTGTTGGTTCTTATGCATGCGCGATGGACACATGGCCGTCAAGATCTTTCTAGGTAAGTTTGAATGGTAGGTTGAACAAAATGGGTGGAGCAGAATGGAGAGTGCTGAAGAGGGATTCTCCATTGAAGAGTTGCAGCTAGCAAGCTAAATAAAATACTCCATCTATCTACGTGTCCATGCTTGGTCTACATTTACATAGAAATTAAGTTTACAGGGATACAATTATCTATACAGGGAAACTTGGATGTGATAAATTAAAAGGCACATGGGCATGCATTAATCGTTTTCCAGTGAAGAAAATGGGTTCATGGGGAATATTTCGGACACCTTTTGCTTCTGCTCATAGCTAGTCATCATGTAAACCATGCAAAGAGATTCATAACCAATAACCCTAGAGAAAATCCACAGTACCTTAACAAGAAGAAAAGGTGAAGAGAAAGATGAAGGAGATAAAGGAATTAACATACGGCTTGCTGGAACCCGGAGAGGTAAATCGCAAGAGAGCACTCATCTTTTCCAGGACAAACTGCTACCATGGTGACATCGGTTATGGCCGGGATCACCATTAAACTAGCAAAGCTGGAGAGGAATACCGTCACAAGGAGGTGGCTCAGTTCTGTTAGCTTCTCCATATCCTTCCCTTCTCAGAAACTCCAGCAGTCCTGGTACTCCTTTTCTTTTCAGTTACAACTCTTAGTACTAGGCGCTATCCTCTAGCTAGAAGAACTTGCTTGACACCCTCGAAAAAGAGCAAACATTAATTTTGGAGAAAAAAAGTTGCTTGTCTATGGTAATGTACTACATGTAGTTTGCTTTAGCTTTTACCTCTTTATGGAGGGGGAGGGTAGTCTCCTGGTCCTTTTCCATTAGTGAATTTAACGGAAAGAGTGTCAAAGAAAAGGAAAAGATCAGTGACGGTAGATTGATTCAGATTTCATGTGGAGGTGGATGGTCTTGGATACTTGGGAGGACGGACAGTATGGACAAAGTGATATTAAAAAGGACAAATCTTGAAAGGAGAGTAAAGGGTACTATGGACAATATAGTTATTAATTGAGTCGAACACACAAGAGAAGAGAAGAACGATATCCATTAGCCAATTATCTGCATCCTTGTGTACCGTTTAGCTGTGCAAGGGACGATTTTTCTACTCGGTTTCCTTGGATGAATATATACCTTTTGTTTTTCTATCAAACAAATAAAATAATTAAAAACCAAAATTTCTTTGCATTCAATTAATTATAACATGTACACGAGCATCACGATCAAAATCAAAAATAAAAAAGTGGACAAGTGATTATTAATTAACAGATAGAAAATGAGAAGGCTTTCATATACATGTCCTTAAAAAGAGAGAAAAAAAGAAGAAGAAGAAGAAAAAGACAAAAAAAGAGAGAGAGAAAACCAAGAACTACCATAATCCCTTCCATAGATTGGCCAAAGTGTGTGTTAAACAAGGAATGTTGGCTTGTGATGAAGATGGTTAATGAAGTATGACGTGTGGCTCTTAGGGACCTGATGGCTTGGTAGGGTTGGATTTAGCAGGATTTAGTGTTTCTTGTTGTTGAAATACAGATAGATTTTTTTTCATTAGGATCAATGGAATTGTTTCTTGTCGTAAATGAGATTTAAATATGAGCAGAAGGTCACTGTCGAGCTATTGATTTTTTTCATCCTCTACCAAAAGATTTTTTATTTTGTTTTTGAGAACATATAATCTGCCAACTCATTTAGGGAACCTTCACGGTCTGCAGTGTATGAATCAACCTTCAAAACCAGCATGGCTCATGGGGGGATTGGATGATCTATCCATCCGGGTAGATGTATATAAAAGAAAATATCGATTTGGTTAAATTCAAGTGAATTTGCGATAATTCAAGTGAATTTGCGATTTGATTTCATCAAACCCAGATGAAACTCTATCCGATTAACTCTAAATAATTTTTATATTTTTATTGTTTTTAAAACCATTAAAATGACATGATGATCCAGAATTGACCTCCAAATTAACCTAGATAACCAAGTGGGGTGTGGCAAGTATTCTCACAGGTCACTTGCGGAGGCCCTGACGGCCCAGAGCAACGCTCGGGAACTTGTTCACTGGATGCTTTCGTAACCAGTAAATCATTAGGCTCCAAAATACAACCGTGACTTCAGGGCAAACCACCCTGCCTACGGCTGTTGCAGGTGACTAGGTAAGTTGAAGGCGAGGTATAATATTATGCTCAACTTATAATCAGTGGCATATTGGACATGTGTAAAGGGAATTACTGCTGCGATTAAGTGTAAATCTCAAGCCTATTACGAGATGAACCTTTTCAACTTAACTATGTTTATACTACGCGAAGAGACTTTCCTTCCTTCGATGTTTGTGGGAGTGGGCTGGAAAGTTTGCATTTCAGGCCCTGCCTCAACTAGAACAAATGAAGAGGAGACAATTGGGCACCTAGTTTATTAATCTTGTTTGTTAATAATGTTTCGAGTCTTTTCACAACCACTGGAGTTTAATTGATCATAATTTTAGGTTTTAAAAATACATGCTTTTCAATAATTACAAGTTTAAATCTTCTGCCGAAATACATGAATCATTTTTTAAAAATTATTTTTGATAGCACATCAAAACGATTCATTAATTTTAGCAAAAATAAGAATTAATTAAAATAGGTAGAAACGTAACCCGTTGTCTATATTAATATTATTAAAAAAAAGGACAATGCTTTGATAGGTGGCAGGAATTAATAAAAAAAGAGAATGTTTTGATGGGTGGTGTCCCTGCATGTTTTTGGTCTAGTTTGTGCCTCTTTATTACCTCACTATTCACTAACCCTACAAAAAAATGCTTTCCCCTGGCAAAACTGCAACGTTGTTTTGGACATTCCCCTTTGTTGTCTCTCACGCTCACGGGGTCTAAACAAAGACAACGTTTGAAGATATTATTCCTCATGATCTGATAGGTCCAAAGCATACCATCAAGAATATTTTTGTTTTTGAATCAGAATATGAAACTCCATTTGTTACAATAAAAACCACATGAGACAAGAGCATCTGCATCTATAACTGAGCACCTAGCAGCTTTTGCGGTGCAGTCTGCTGATCTTCTCAAAAAAAAAAAAAAAAAAAAAAAAAATCGTAGAGAATCTCGTACCCTGCATGTAATACAAGTGAATGGATCCCAAATTAAGCATAATTTTGAAACCCTACTTAATTCTGGAAGTGGATTCAAAACCTAAATTGTGTTAGATACGTGGAAAAAAAAAAACCTAGTTTTTTAAAATAATAACATTTTAAGTTTTATTTTTTAAAAAATTAAATTTACTTAATCTAATACACGGCACTAAGATTTAGACCGACTCAACTATACTTAAAAATGTTTAAGTTAAAATAACATTATTCACAGAACAAATAAAGAAGAATAAAAGCATGTTTGACATTCAGTGCAAGAAAAGTTATAACAAATTCATTGTTCAATAAATAAATCCAATAATAAAATATCTAGAATAATTATTTAATAATAAGACTTGCAGGCCTTAACTCTGTTGGTTGGGCCAAACCAACAATGGATAAGTCTGGGTATCCTTCACTGACATCTAAATCGTTAAGCCCAAGCTATCTAGCTTTCCCCTTGCTGTTGCGAGTTGCAAGTTGCAACAGGTCGATTGTTGTGCTTTCCTTCAGGCTGGGCCATGGTGTTGCGCAATTCTCTAAGGATGAGTCGCTGGGCTGTTAGGCTACACACTTTACTTGAGATGTGAGTTTTCAGATTTTTGAAAAAAATTTAGACCCGGTTTCAATAATAATTTAAGTGTTTATATTTTTTATTCCATTATTATTAACCAAAATTAAGTCCAAGAAAATTTTTTAGAAGCCAAAATTAACTAGATGAATTTTTCCAAGCTACTAGAATGAGGATAAAATCTATGGAAATTTACACGAACTCTACTAAGAATTAGGCTCCTTGAGAAACCATTGAGCACATCCATGTAGGGGTAGATATTGGGATGAAAAATTGTCATTTTGGATGATTTTTTTATTTTTCCCCTTTATTAGACTTTTTTAGTTCGGATATGCTTTGCCCAATAAAAAACAAGATTTATGATGTTTTAAAAAATTCAAGTAATTTAAAAATAAAATTTATGTATTAGATAATTATTTAATCTCTTAGTTCTAACTATTTCATCTATTCTTTCTAGTTAAAGTGATTAATAGCTGGTATAAAACTCTTAGAATGTTTAAGTAGATGTTTTTGTAAATAAAAAAAGTGTAATGATATCATAAAGAAATAAATTTTGAAAATATATATGCATTATAAAATAAATATTTTGAATTTGAGGTTAAAAAGGATTCATAAGATATTTTTAACCCATAAATCTTATTATTTTATGTAATAAAGGGGTTGGAAATCATTTTGTCTTAATAGCATTAATGAAGAATAAATATTTCTCATATACACATTAATAAGATTGAAATATAATAGGCCATCAAAAGATTTTTTTTTATATATGTATTAAGGATGTAAGAGAGTAAAATCTAAAATATATTAGATGAGTAAGTTGAGTTTTTTTTTTAGATTGAGCCCATAATGTTGGGCTATTCTATAAGGAATGACCCCTTGGGTTGTTGGGTCAACACGTTGCTTGAAATGTGGGTTTTGGTTTTTTAAGGGATTTTTTTATTAAATCTGGACGGTAATAATTTGAATTGTCTAAATTTTTTATTCTATTATTATTAACCAAAAAAATACTAAAATAATACAATTAACTAGCAAAAGTTTCTAAAAGCCAAAATTAGGTCTACAAAATCACAAGCTCGTTAATTTTTCAAAAAATATAAAATATAATTCCAGTGATTCAGGTAATCTGAATTTCTTATTCAAGAATTAGCTAGGATAAGTGGTCCTGCAGTTGTTAGCTGTTGGCCCATGTAATTTTTAAATGCACGAGAATGTTTTATTGATTTTTTTTTGTTTTGTGGGGGGGGGGGGGGGGGGGAGCATATGCCTGCTGCCTGTTTATTTCCTCTCCAAGTTTAAAAATCTAAAAAATAACCACATTCCTGGCAAAACTGCACATTGAAGTAGTTTAATAAGAATGGCTGACATCCAGATGCAATGAAAAGAATAACGAGCTCATTGTTCAAGCAAAGCTACTAGATTCACCGAACCATGTTCCTTAAAAGGCACATGAGCCTGAACCACCTCTAATGGATGATATGTTTCTTCTTTTCCTTTGCATGGCTATGTTGTGCTTTCTACTCCCTCTCTGATGCACGTTGCTGTGTAAATTGAACTGGAACATGCATCTGATTTCGGTGCCCCCCACAAGCTGATCAAAACCCATTTCAACTAGAGCATCCTCTACTTTGTTTCGAATATTATGTCAAAAGTAGATTGGATTCATTACTAATTCATGAGTTGAATTCCTAACTGACCAGGCAGGACATTTGTAGTTATAGCAAAGTACCAAAAGCAGCCTGAGAAATGACTGGGTTTAGGCGTGATGATGTTTTTCTTTCAGAGAGCTGAAGAACATCATAGCTTGATAACAAAGTATTGGAATATGGACGTTAAGTTGGCTAGGAGGAGAAGAAGAAGAAGAATGATTGAACTGGCAATGGCAGGTTAGAAACAGCTCACCAATTGACGATCTTGCAATTCCAAGACCCCACCAGTACACCTACCCTATTCTCCTGTAGTATCTCTTGACCTTTCTTGTTAATTTGGTCCTGTCCTGTGCTGTGTTTTTTCCAGCGCTTGGCTCTTTCAAGATAATAAAACACAGATCACCCCTTCATCTCATGGATACGCGTGGCTACTTCCAGCGCAATGTCAGGATTTGCATGTGAGGGGTCGGCGGACTTCGTTATGTTTTGTTTTGTTTATCATACAAGGATAAATAATTAATAGATCAAGAAATATTTCTTTTGATTGCTTCGAGTTGCAGGTCAACGAATCCTTTCTTTGACATAGGAACCTCCAATCTCAAAGCAAGAGGCATTTGCAAGAAACAGGTATTGTGGCTAACAAAGTCAAGACCTATCATTGGTTATGTCTGGATCTCATTGCCAGGTTCTGAAAATCATTTTTAATTGACCGACTTTTAGATCTTAGTTTATCAAGGCTCATTGCCAGTTCCTATATAAGTCTCGATAGAAACAGGACTTGTTAATACATTCAAGCATATATCGATCTACGACGTGCAGGATTACTGGGAATTAAAGATGGAGCAGTGCTTGCGAGTTTCAGAAGGGAAGGCTTCTCCGAAGAGAGATTTTCGAGCATTATTAAGAGGGAGAAATCATCGGAGCCTGAAGAGCAATCTAACGGAGTCCATTGGACAAGTTAATGGCGGATGTGTCGTTTCACATACCAATGAAAATGGTTTCGTGAGGATGAAGTTAGTGGTACGGAAGCAAGATCTAAAGCAAATGTTAGAGGTAATGAGAGGTGGCAAGAGCAATGCTAATCAAGCATCATATTCACCAGTCATCTTTGTCCCTCGAACAACGTTTAAATCTTCTGAGGAGAAAGCATCTTTCAAGATCCAATTCAGCAAAGGGGAGTTGCCGGCGTTCTTGGACTCCTGCACTCCAAAGTATTCCTGAATAGCTTTTATATTTTTTATATTAACTGTGCCCTTGTAATAACTGTATCTGACATGTTAACATGAAGCAAGGTTTTTCATTACGTTTTATGTTATTCAACCTTGTTTGTTACCTGGAGTAGTAAAACGGATTCTGTTCTCAATCCATGTAAGAAAAGATTTATTGTGCTTCTGCTAAATCCAAGTTCTGGTTGAATTAAATATATTGCTTGTCGAGGACACGGGACTGAAAAGGGTATTTGGCAGGAGTTTTTTTTAAATCACTGAAGAATGGAGATTTAATTTTGATCTGTGCCCATAGAAAGGAAACCTGCAGGAAGTTTCCATAGATAATGCAATTAGAGAAAAGTGGAAGAAAAATAAGATGTAGAACATCAATGGAAGGAAGTTGACAGCAAATGAAACCTGCTAATTCCTACCCAATTTTTTTTTTTTTTTTTGATTAACGTGGATGTCCGGGCTAGTTTGTAAGTGCCTTAACTAATCTTATGGACCCATAAATTAACAACCATGTAAATATTTAGTAGTTTAAAAGTTTGTAAGACTCGAAACTAGTATTTTTATAGAATAAATCTAAAATCTAAATCAGTTGAGTTGTATCATTTATGGTTGAACCTAATTATTGCTTGGATATGGACGGAATGGTATACTGATGAAAAGAAAAAAAAAAAAAAGACTATACGAGGAGAAGGCAGGATACAGGATTACAAGGTAATCCATCCTCAGTTAAAATCAAGATAGGAAATCAAAAGAGTCCTCTGATTTTCCTCAGTGGCAGCTGAAGTAACTATTCGTTTAGGCTACCATAACATACATATTCGATTCAGAGATCTTCATGATATTTTCCTTCCTGTTCTTGTCATGGCAGCGCATGCTTCCACATTTGCACTTGAATGTTTTAAATGGATGATAGTTATCATCAAACTGAATACCATAATCCTGCAATAACAAACATTCTTGAATCCTGCCATTTATCATCATAAAGTCTACAGATGCCAAATAAACCAGATGCCTTTCCTGCACAAAGCACTCTATAAAAATGGAGGGAGATTTTACCCATGTCAACTCTTCCATCGTCTCAGTCTCTCTAGTTGCGGAAAAAGCAAGCTGCAGGTTAAGCAGAAAAATATAAACAGTTGAGTCCTTGCGTCCACCGAATTCCAAGATATGATTCTGTTCTACTGAGAAAAAAGAAAAAGCACTGAACGGGTCTTGAGAATCTAGAGTTTCATACTCTATAACAGTGATGATCCGGAGTCTCCACTTCCACAGGAATCTCAATCAAGTTAGAATCATAACATCTGACTGACAAGAAAAAAGAGCCAGCGACAAGTTTCTTCAAGGCATTCACCGATCAAACACCCCACCCTCTCCCTTTCCCTTCAGGTGCTGCAAACACCTAGATGATTCTAAAATTAGTATTCAATACACAAAAGGAAGCCGTGAAGAAAAAAGGAAACAGATTGCAAATGGCTTATAATTGAACATGCTTAAGTATCTAACAGGAATTCACTTTGACCTGCAAAGCAACTTGTATCCCTCGTCGGAAAACACGATTTCCACACTTCTTGTTGCATCCACATTCACTCCAACACTCTTTTACAAATTTCCTAGTTAAATGGCCCTTGCTTCGTTTTATTTTCCCAAGATTCTGTTGCCGGTCATTCTGCAGTGAGCAGATTTCGCAGTAGAAGTGTTTTCTTTGAGGATCCGAAGACACAGCTATGGCTTCATCCAGAAATTCTTCGTTAAGCAATTCCTCCAGCGTGTAAACAAAATCACCACCAGTTTCTGCAGCACATGTACAAGACAAGGCCTCAAAAGACAATCTTTTAAACATTGTGCACAACAGTTATCTTCTGATATTCGAGCAAGAGAAACATCGACATGGCTCTTTGGAAAACCATGTTGTTTTTTACATGGATAAAATCTGGAAACTGTAGTGAGCTGCTTTCATTCACCAGGTGAATTGGTATACTATTGTATACACTAAAATTTCTACAGTTTTGCCAATAACCCAAAGCTCCCTGACCAAACAAATTGAATTTATTAAGGTTTGAGTTTAAATTAAACTTGTTGGGTTTGTACCAAAATTAAATTTGTTGGGTTTGTGCTCAAGTTTAATTAAAAATCTAGTACAAATACATTGTATGCTTTTTATTGTAATATCCTTAGAACCAAGGATACTTTAAATAATTTTCATATTAATTTTTCTAAAATATATTTTAAAGGATATTTAAGTTAAACTGCCCTCGACCTATCAATAAATAAACAACAAAGCCATCAAATAAAAAATGACCAGAGACTAAAGACCAAGCATAAATACCTAAAAGTTCTCTCAAAGAAATTCAAGTTCATTAAGGAAGAAAATAATCAAAGTCTTTTCCTTCATTAAATCAAACCAAGAAAACAAAGGATCAAAGTCCTTTCCTTTATCAATTTAAATCAAGTTAAGATCTTACACAGTTAAAGCTTTCAAAATCTTGTGAGTATCTTCCCATCCAAAACAATATCCATATTTGACCATTGATCAAATGATTCATGCACGTGAAGAGAACCTTAAAAGAGTTTCTGTTTTTATTTTTAAATCAAGTTCATTATTATACTTTTGACGCCATTTTTAGTGTATGTTTAATATGTGAAATTCTATGTGTACAAATTACTAGCACGTCCGGTAGGATCCTCTCTTCTTCTCGTCTCACGAGCTAACAAATTTGTTATCTAAAATGGGAAATACAAAGCACATAAGCAATTCTCCAATCAATTCTTAAGGTGTTGGAGTGAATACCTTATCAGTCATTCACCTAAGGACTTAGTTTGAAAAGTCCAAGTTGGTCTCTCCACTGAAAAAATTCTCTAGAAAAGAAAAAAAAGAAAGCAATTCCTTAAAATATAAGTTTGGAAACTCTCCCTTTCAAGATATGTAAGAAGGGATCGAGATTCCACCATATAACTCAAATTCAAGCATGTGATCAAAGTCTAGATCTCATTCTATAACTTTTTCCAAACAAATACAGGGAGATTACTCATCCTTATTTGACTCTGACTCTTAAATGCCAGTTATGATCACTAAAACATCACTTTCTAAGAATCGTGTCCATCAAATATCACTTGCAATGAAAGAACAAAAAAGATCCATTAAGGAAATCGATGCTCAGATTGACATGTTGATGGACCAACTGGAAAAACAAAATCTACTCGTTAAAAGCACCCAAAGGATCGGATATCCATTTAGAAATAATATTAATTAAGATCCTTTAGAAAGCCAAGATGCTACTGAAGAGTAGTAAAAACAAGAGTAACATGATCGTACAGTAGTACAAAATGCCCTTAAAGACACTATTGAATCATCAGTCGGGTCACTTACTCTTTAACAACTGTAGCATATGATTGTTGATATTATTCATGCTTAGTATAGAGGTTCTCTTTAGTTTTTTCTTGTGCATGACAAGTTATGCACTAAGCGTGTCGATAATATAAGGATGCCACTAGATTATCAACCTCCAAAGTTCTAACAATTTGAAGGTAAAGGTAATCTAAAGCAACATATTAATCATTTTATTAAGACTTGTGATAATGCAGGAACCTACAGAGACTTGATGGTGAAGTAGTTTGTCTTGACCTTAAAAAGAGTTATCTTTGACTACTACTCTAAAATTCATACTAAAAAGATAGATAGTTGGAACCAATTGGAATGAAAGTTCTTGACTCGTTTCTACAACACTTGATGAATTATAAGCTTTTCAGAACTTGCTTGTACTAGGCAAATGAAAGAAGACCCAATCTTGGATCACATTGATAGATGGAGGAACTCAGTATTTAATTGTAAAAAAAAAAGATAAGTTAAGTCTTTACCATAGACATATGTGTCTATAAAATGCAGTGGGAGTTGTTATATAGTCTTCAAGAAAACATGTTGTTCACTTTTGAATAGCTTATCACAAGAGCACGTGACTTAGAAATCTAAGTAGCAAGGCATAGAAGCTATTTTCCAAGTGATCCTCATGACAAGAAGTGGGAAAAAAGCTTGCAAAATAAATTCATGGTCATCTTCACGACATTTATAAAGATTTCTAATCAGCAAGCCAAACCAAAACTAGAGATTGAGGAAAATTTATAAAAAAAAACCAAATCCATAAAAGAAAGAAGTCTGCTTTAAAGTGATTACAAGAAAAGGAATATCTTTTTTCTTATTCTAAAGTTTCAAGTATTCTAGATCAACTTCTTGAACGAAGTTTGATTGAACTTTCTATACATAAAAGGCTTGATAAAGATGATATGATTGATCATCCAAAGTATTGCAAATATCACCAAATAGTTAGTCATCCTATTGAGAAATGTTTTGTCCTTAAAGATCTGATCATTCATATGGAGAATGAAGGAAAGATCCAACTTAATGGAGGAGAAGAAACCACAATTAAAAAAATGACAATGGTTTCCTTAAGATCTTTCAATCCTATTCTTGTCTCAAACTTGCTTTCCTTGATGATCTATTATAAAAAGCACTTTTTATTCAATTTAAAGTGGATATGATAGAAGATCTTAAGGATCTAAGTCTTCTTTAGAATTTGATGATGAAGTTAGATATGGATGTTCTACATTTTTTCTAAAATATATATATAAAAAAGATATGATTTGTTTAATGTTATTGAAGAAAGTTTCATGAAAGTGGAACCAACCAGATGGAAATCCTTTAATGACATGGTTATATATAAACTTGATGATGAAGGATGGGTCATGGTAAGAAGACAAAGAATATATGGTTTAAGCCATCTAACTTTACCAATCCCTAAGGTAGCTCCACCTTGAAAGATGATTGAAAAGTAGGTGAGGTAGTCAAGACTAAGATGCGAATGAATACTAAAAAGGGGCGGCTCATTAATATTCCATTCAAGAGAGGAGGAGTCAGGTATTACAGCAAGAAATATTGTCACCCTTATAAAAACAAGAGCTATAAACCGAACCGGTTTCTAAAAATATTTTTTTTCAAGATCTTCACTCTCAACATTTATCGAATCTCTCATATCTTCATGCATCCTCAATATTATCTATCTAGCATCTTCAGAAGAAAAGGTAGATGCCTTGGCAGATCTAGAATTTTCTCCAAAATAAAGTCATTCCTAAAAAAAGGATGCAATGGATCCAATTATTAAAAGAATTGTCTCGAAGTTATATAATATTCCATAAAAAACAAGTTTGCTTGAGGTAATAAAGCTCCCTTCAGAGACTCGATTGGCTCTTGCCCAAGTTTTTCATGGTCCTGAAAAAGTCTTAAGAAAGATTATTCTTAAGGGTTGATAATGTAAACAATAATGATTGTTTAGTAACAATTTCATTATTGGATGAGAACTTGCAGCTTGAAGAAAAGCCATATAATAAATCATTTTATATAAATGGGTATGTTTGAGACCAAGGAATTAGACGTGTCTTAATTGATGATGGATAAACAGTTAATATCATGTCAATTCGTACAATGAAAAAGATTGACATATCTCTAAATGAAATATCCAGGAATAAGATAGTGATCCAAGGTTTTAACAAAAAAGGACAACGTGTTGTTGAAAAGATTTGTATCAAGACTGAGATTGAAGAGACGAACTCTTTAGTACTTTTCTAATTTATTGAGGCAAAGACTTCCTATGACTTACTCTTAGGAAGAACTTGGTTACAAAATAATGGTGTGGTTCTATCAATATGACATCAATGCTTTAAATATAACCGTGATGGTAAAGTCAAATTAATTGGGCTACAAAAGAACCATTCTCTATTAAAGAATTATATTATGTAGATGTTAGGTTCTACTTCAAAAAAAATGAAGAGTTAAAGCTAGAAGCAACAATCTAATAATCAATTATTATTTGTATAACAATTTAATGATGTGTAAAAATCTTAACTAAATAAATTCAATAAACAAAAACTAATCCATACCCAATTGATTATATATTATTTATTCAATTCAAACTTATTCAAACTAAATTAATATCATATAATTGTTATCATTTCATAAAATATCAATTTCTCTAACATTTCTAACTTAACAATAAAATTGATAAAATATGATTGGTACCCATTAATTAACTCATCATTTTTTTCATATATAAAACACCCAAGTTACAAAATCAAACTCCATCTTATCAAATCACAAACAAATTTAAATTTTCTCATATCACAAACAACCTAGCATATAAATCATATTTTAATTCTTTATGAAAAGGTTGTAAAACACTTAAATAGTTAAATATACAAGAAAACTATAAATACTATACAAAAATATCCAATAAATTAACCTGAAATATAAATTTATAGGTTTGCTTACTTGGTGTAAAGAATATTTAGAAAACATTAACTAAAGATAATGATACTTGGCACTACTGAAGTGTTAAGGTGATCAAATTTGCAATAATGAGGCCTGAAGATTTTTTTTTAAAAAAAAAATAAGAGGGCTTTGTTTCGATATGCAGTTCAAAAAAAAAAAAGGTGGATAAAATTGCTTTGGTTAGAGCAATTTTAAATTTTCTAATAAAATCTCTTATGTACACGTACACGAGATATTTCTGTTGTTTAGTCGGTAGGCAAATTATGACATATAATTTGAGCACCAATAAATTACCAACAAAATATTTTTTGATTTTTTTAATTATTTTTATTATGTTAGCAATTTTATTGGTACATAGTGATGTAAAATATTTTATTTGAGAATTTTCTATGGATATTCTTTGTTACTATTTTCATTAAAAAAACACCTATAAAAAAAAATTACACTGGTATATCCGTTTCTATTTTACAAAGTAATGTGTTTTGTTCGAGTAAACTTGACTTGCGAGATTCAATGGTGGGTTCTGCATTTCAGATGATGCATGCAGTGATTATTTTTATGACATTTATTGGGGAACAATCAAAGGAATTTCCCCAAATTTATTTACTTTCGTCTATGTAGACCTATATTATACAAAATGAGGAGGACGAAGTGCTACCAAGCTCCATCATTTTGTGACTAAGGTCAATGGGCCTTGTACCTGATAAGTCATGGATCTTTCCTTTTTGTGGCCAGGCCCATTATGCCCATAATAAAGAATAATAGAAAAGGGTCCAAGTCGGAGGGTATCATGTGCCCTGGAACTAAAGTCAAAATGTGTACCAATATTAAATCTGTTTTCATGTCTTAGTGGCCTGAACCATAACAGAATTAACAGACCATCATCAGTCCCGCCAAAAAAAGTTGGAAAAAAAATGGAAGAGCAGCCCATGATTCTTTAGCAGCTGATTTTTCTATCTCTACAACACTCGGAATTCTACTACAAAAATGGCTTCAGCACTCATTCACTGCTCTCTCTACAACGCCTACAAAAACGCCTCTCCAGAGCAAAACAAACCACCAAAAACAACACAATTCAAGCGAAAAACCACAAGAAAATCACCCTTTATCAAGAGAGCCCAATCAAAGACTTCATTGAAACTTCTGGTGCGTCCCAACGATCTCAATATCACAAGGGATCTCTGTGGCCTTGTTGAATCTGGGTTAATGGGCAATGCACTCGATATGTTTGAGAAAATGAACCACTCAGATACTTTTATATGGAATGTTATTATTAGAGGGTATACTAATAATGGGTTGTTTCAAGAAGCTATTGATTTTTATTATAGGATGGAATGTGAAGGGATTAGAAGTGATAATTTTACTTTTCCATTTGTGATCAAAGCTTGTGGTGAGTTGTTGGCCTTGATTGTAGGGAAAAAGGTTCATGGGAAGTTGATTAAAATTGGTTTGGATTTAGATGTTTATGTTTGTAATTTTCTTATTGACATGTATTTAAAGATTGGATTTATTGAGCTTGCGGAGAAGGTGTTTGATGAAATGCCTGTGAGGGACTTGGTTTCTTGGAATTCTATGGTTAGCGGCTATCAAATAGATGGTGATGGATTGAGCTCGTTGATGTGTTTTAAAGAAATGCTGCAGTTAGGACATAAGGCTGATAGGTTTGGTATGATTAGTGCTTTGGGTGCTTGTTCTATTGAGCATTCTTTACAAAGTGGAATGGAAATTCATTGCCAAGTGATTAGAAGTGAGCTTGAATTGGACATTATGGTACAGACTTCTCTTATTGATATGTATGGTAAGTGTGGTAAGGTGGATTATGCTGAGAGGGTATTTAATAGGATTTATTCCAAAAATATTGTGGCTTGGAATGCTATGATCGGTGGGTATGCTTTAAATAATTATTTTTTTGAGTCTTTTGCTTGCTTGAAAAGGATGCAAGAGGATGATAAAGTGATTCCAGATGTTATTACGATGATAAACCTGCTCCCTTCTTGTTCACAATCAGGAGCTCTCTTGGAAGGTAAATCTATCCATGGGTTTGCCATTAGAAAAATGTTTCTTCCTTATTTAGTATTGGAAACTGCTTTAGTTGATATGTATGGAAAATGTGGCGAGTTGAAACTGGCAGAGCATGTGTTTAATCAAATGAATGAAAAGAACACGGTATCATGGAACACCATGGTTGCTGCTTATGTACAGAATGAGCAGTACAAAGAGGCTTTGAAAATGTTTCAACACATTTTGAATGAGCCTCTTAAACCAGATGCTATTACGATTGCAAGCGTCCTGCCTGCCGTTGCTGAATTAGCCTCAAGGAGTGAGGGTAAGCAGATTCATGCTTATATCATGAAATTAGGGCTTGGTTCAAATACTTTCATTTCAAATGCAATTGTTTACATGTATGCAAAATGTGGTGATCTCCAGACAGCAAGAGAATGTTTTGATGGTATGGTATGTAAGGATGTAGTTTCATGGAACACAATGATCATGGCTTATGCTATTCATGGGTTCGGAAGAACTTCCATCCAGTTTTTCTCTGAAATGAGGGGAAAGGGTTTCAAACCCAATGGGAGCACTTTTGTTTCTCTGTTAACAGCCTGCAGCATTTCTGGCCTGATTGACGAAGGCTGGGGTTTCTTTAATTCAATGAAAGTGGAATATGGCATTGATCCAGGAATAGAGCATTATGGTTGTATGCTAGATCTCCTTGGTCGCAATGGAAATCTTGACGAAGCAAAGTGTTTCATTGAAGAAATGCCTTTGGTCCCTACAGCCAGGATATGGGGTTCCTTACTAGCTGCAAGTAGGAACCACAACGACATAGTCTTAGCTGAACTAGCAGCTAAGCATATATTATCTCTTAAGCACGACAATACGGGTTGCTATGTACTACTCTCTAATATGTATGCTGAAGCTGGAAGATGGGAAGATGTAGATCGGATTAAATATCTTATGAAGGAACAAGGACTGGTGAAGACAGTTGGGTGTAGCATGGTTGATATCAATGGTAGAAGTGAGAGTTTCATCAATCAAGACAGGTCCCATGCCCATACAAACTTGATTTATGATGTGTTGGATATTCTACTGAAGAAGATAGGGGAAGACATCTATCTTCATTCCCTCACCAAGTTCAGACCACTAGACATGGCCAAGAAAAGAGGGAACTCGCCAGAATATCACAGCGTCAAACTAGCTATCTGCTTCGGCTTGATCTCTACAGCAATCGGAAACCCTGTTATTGTCAGGAAAAACACTAGAATATGTGAAGATTGCCATAGAGCTGCAAAGAAGATTTCACAGGTTACCAAAAGAGAGATTGTAGTGGGGGATGCCAAAGTATTTCACCACTTCCGGGATGGATGTTGTTCGTGTAGAGATTATTGGTGAGGCAGCTGTTACTATAAAAACGAAATGATGAATGGAAGCACCCCCTAGATTTTCTGTACAGTCCTAATGAAACCTGTGTAGATGTCAACACTATGTATCGCTTACGGTTGTAAATTTCACAGGATCAAAGGAAATAATTAATGATTTCTTCCTACTCTGAATTCTTTTATCATTTTGAATTGTGAATTGGGATTGATCGCAAAAAACCCAAGCATTCCATAGCAAAAATACTAAAGGGAAATACGTCTGTGATGATGACAAAATTCATATCCATATTCACTTGGAAGTTGATGAAACTACTAGCATTGCTACTCAAGCATTCATATCATATCATGTGCGAAGGCATCCTTCTTTCTCAATATTAATTTTGAGTGTTCAAATGCATGAAACTAGCTCGCTAAATCAGAGGTAAAAATATCAGCTGAGATTTCAACGATGACCTAGCAAGAAGCCATGAATCAGCAAATGTTGGGAATCTCAGTCAAATTTGATGACAAAAGCATAACCCGAGGTCTAAAGCTGCCACCCAAGCTTTGTCAAGAACTGGAATAATTGAATTGAATTAATCTACTTGATTAATTACATGCAACATTAAGTTAATTGATTAAGCTAAAAAAAATTTCAACTCTTAATGAAGAAGGCAAAAGGTAGACTTGTCATAAAGTTGATTGAAAGTGTAGTAACGATTATTTTTTAAAATATTTTTTTTTATTTGGAAAATATATTAAAATAAATTTTTTTATTTTTTAAAAAATTATTTTTGATATTAATATATAAAAACAATCTAAATATATATAAAAAAACTGAAATAAAAACTATTTTTTTATAAAACACAATTTAAAATACAATTCCAAAGACAAATTTTGCACGGTCAGCAGGCTCGTGTAGCCAAGAGAAAGTGGATTGCTTGATTTTTGCTGTATCTAATCAGCTGGAACATGTGATAACACCAACCTTTGCCTACCAGAAATTCCAAGATAAGTTATAGTGACAAGAATAGAGAATTTGAAAGCCCGCTACAGACAGCAAGCTTTCTCTAGTCCAATAGCCTCTAGATCACAGCTTGATTCCCACTAATTAAACACCATAGTTGATATAGTTAATGCATCTTTGATTATGCATAGTGTAATTAGAGTCTTTTTTTTTCACGCATGACTAGTTTTTTAGACGAAGAACTGGTGAAGCTACTACATATGACAGGAGAAACAACATTAAAAATAAAATAAAAGTGCTAATCAAAATATTGTCTGAAATAAATTATTAGTGAACCATCTGGGAAGAGAGGAGAGATCAACTTGGCAACTACCACTGATTGATAGCGAATGCAATTAATTTTATAGCCTTGAAATTAAAAAGAAAGTTGACCGAAAGAAAAGCCATAAATTAAAAGAAAATAAGAACAAATTGCTCTCATTGCTCTCCGTGAATTAAATATCCGACCCTAAAAAAGGGAAAACCCCAAAGAAAGAGAAAAAAAGAAAGAGAGAGAGAGAGAGAGAGAGAGAGAATCGGTATATTTACAAATTGTGCCACTATCCACCAGTCAAACTGAAAATCCCAAAAACACCCCTTCAGTCTTTGTTTTGCTTGCCTGGAGTCAAACCTCGTCTCTCTCTAATCTCGTCTCAAATAATCGTCTTCGTCATCATCGTATTCGTCACTATTCTCCTCTCCCCTCCCAAAAAACTTAACCATCAGGGGCTTCAGAACGATGTCGTTGAACCACCCAATGCACCCACATTGATCTTTCAATCTCCGAAACAACCCTCTATTGTCAACATCAGGAGTTGACATGGGCTGTAAGTAAGCCCTAGCTGCATGCTTCACCAATGGATTCCTAATGGATATCTCTTTCCAGCTACCTGACCTTTGTGTTGGTGACAGAAGGCATGGTGGCGGTGGTGATGAAGGTAACAAGTCCCTCAAACTTGTGTAGGTTAAAGGCTGTATCTGTATCATCTCTATATCAGGATCTTTTGAGTCGCAGCCGTTTGGCAAGAGAAAACTAGAACTGGAACTCAATTCAAGATTTTTTTTCCTTCTATTTATTGTTGGTGTGTTTGGTTTTTCCATATTGGAGAGAGAGGATTATCCTCGGAAGGTTTAATTAATTTTTTTTTTTTTTTGATGGGGTAATGAATCTTGAACGTATTCTATTAAAATACAAATACTAATCAAGCAAGGAAGGTGCTTATGTATGCGAGGGTTTTTAATATTTGTGATGGGTTTTGAGGGTTTTTTCTTACTTCCCTGTTTGTGTTGGAGAGGGAGAGAGACACTGGCCATGGTGGAAAAGAGAATTCAGTTATTGGTCTTTATACTTGAGTTTAAGAAAGATATCAGGAGTGGCTAATTATAAAATTATTATTCTAATTTAACTCGATTTCATATTTTATTTAATTTAAGTAGAAATAGAGTTTTAAATAATCAATATTACCTGGAGTTTGATTTAGATGGATGCTAGGCTACCATTATTAATATTTACAGATTATGCGTGAATAATAATAATAATGTACTGCTGTAATTTACTTAAGCAAACTCGTGTGATTAACTTCTTAGCTTGTGCAATTACTGATACTAACACCCTTTTCATTTGCCATAGAATAATTCACTAATTAGCTTGGTGGATTTTTTTAAAATAAATTCTTTTTTAATTAAAATTTGTGAATGAATCTTTCTTTTTATTTTTGACATATGTATTTATCTTTATTCTATTTACTTTACCCGCTAAATCTCCTAAATTCAATCATGATTAAACTTATTTTTGAAAAGTGCAACAATTTTGAGTAAAATTAACACAATTCAAAGTTAATTAATTATTGTGATAGCACAATAATAAGAGAAAGGAAGGCTCTCATTTTAAAAATACCATCAAGCTATGGCATTATTATCTGTTTGAAATGTGGTTATAATTGCTTTTTAAAGTGTATTTTACTTGAAAATACATTAAAATAATATTTTTTTTAAAAAAAATCATTATTAATATGTATACATCAAAATAATTTAAAAATATCAAAATATTATTAATTTAGAAAAAAATATATATAAAAAAATTAATTTTTTTTAAAATATTTTTAAAATATAAAAATAAACATGCGACAAGATTGGTATCCAAATAAACAGAGATAAGATAGGAATTCTTGTCGTCATCCAATGCATGTAATTTTATCACGAAAACATACAATTAAATGAACATAAACTCGTCCTAAAAGTTAGTCCATAAACTCAACCAATTGGAATTTAACAAGGTCAATTGGAGTCTTTGAGCAGGGAAATTGGTTTTGGTTGGAAAAAAAATCTGTAAGTAATATCTGGCCCAAGATGTTATTGGGCTTTTAATGAAGAAATTGGAGGCCATGATCCGATAAAAAAGGCCAAGAGCCCATGACAGAGAACCAAAAGGCCTGTGTAAATAATATTTGTGTCCCCACCATTCTCCATATAAAATTCGTTGTTCCCTTTTCATTTTCATTTTCATTTTCCTCTTGATGAATTCTTTCTCTTCCCTCGGTTATACTTTCTCTGCCCTCAGCCATGGATGGTTTTGTTTTTTTTTAAAAAAAAATAAAAAATCCTCGAGAAAAATGCAAACGATTCATATTCATACATCGGAATAAATAAATCTTAGCTCTGAGAATTAATGAGCTTCCAATAGAAAAAAAAAAAAAAAAAAATTTGTCACTCAGAGGCCGAGAGCGCTTTATCTTGCTTAATTTTCTGGCGGCTCCTCCTTTTTTTTTTTTCCCTTGTTAGATCTCCTCTTTTTCCTTGTTATATTTCGTCACCGTACTCTTTTTACTTTTTCTTTATTAATATCATTCCACCGTTTATCTTCCATCCAACTTGACACCTAATCCACTAATTTTTAAGTATATACTATATAATTCTCCGCCCTATTCCATGACAGGACCGGAAAAACTTGCATATGAAGAAATAATGTTCAGATTAAAAAAAAAAAAAACTTAACCGTCAAACTTGAAACTTATTGATAATATTTTTTATCCAGTTAAGACTTTAAATTAAATTGTGTAAAAGTGGTTTTAATGTGTTAATGAGTTAAAAAAAACTCAAGAATAGTTAAAAACATGATTTAATTTAAAAATATTTTTAAAATATATATTAAAAAATAATACATTAAATCTACCGAAAACAACCTAGGTTAATTTGTCGAATATATGATCCAGTTCATAACTCCATTGAATTTAATATCTTTATTTTTAATTATTTTTATTTGGTTATATGATAAAAAATAGATATTTGCAAGACCGGGTATCAACTCAATATCGGGATGTTTTATGAGGCTATGATAACCTCATAAAAAGTAAATTATTTTTTTATTTAATAATATGATAAAAAAATAAATACTTGCAAAACCGAATATCAATTCAATGTCGACATGTTTTTTTAAAATCACGATAAACCTATAAAAAAATAAATTAAAATAAATCATGAAGCTTAATTTATAATAATTATATTTTTTCAGATTTATTTTTTATTTAATAATATAATACAAAAAAGTATACGATCATAAAATTGATTTTTTCCAAGATCATGATGATCTTATATAAAAGAAACTGAAATAAATAATAAAATATAATTTTCAATAAACTTAATAATATAAAAAGCTAAAGAAAAAAAAATCTAAAATACAATAATATATGAGGAGAAAAAAAAAATGGGAGGAGGATAACAATGCTTGTCCTCATCAATTGATTCTTGTTAATGAAAAGGATGGTTTTATAATTCTGATTTAAAAATTTAAAGATAAATTTTAAAAAGATATAAAAATATTAAATTGAAATAAATAATTTATAATTTTTAAATTAAAAATCACTATATTTCTAATAAATTGTTAAATCAATCATTCAAGATTTATAATCATTTTCTAGCACAATTAAAACTAATAATATAAACCAACTATGAGATATTTATATATATAATAATAATATATTAATTAAATATTAGTCTTAAATTTATTATTTTACAACTATAGAAAAGCCTTTTGAAATTAACTAAGTGACAGGCACATGTCAATCAACGGAAGAAAACAGAGCGGATGAGCATATTAAGAAAAATTCTTAATCCGAATGATCACGAAAAAAATATTGAAGGGTTGCATTTATAAATGTCAAGAGTACAGGTACCAAATATATATATATATAATTTTAATCTCTATTTCGCCTTACTTGAGTGCGTTTTGATGTTCATCCTCGTCAGGAAGCAGTAAACTCAAGATCAACAAAGAAACAAAATCGTTCGTCGGTAGTAGCACCCACCTCCTCTGTGAGTCTGAATCTGGAAATGGACGCGTGGTGGGCCAACTCATCAGTAACATAAATAGCATAAAGACACATATCTAAAGCCTCTTAATTATTTAGCACCTAAGCATCTCCTATCCTCTACGTTTCAACGTGATTCACATGTTCTCAAAAGAAATTATTTTTATCTAGCCATCTCTTTGGGTTTTTTCCTGATTAATGTGAAAAAACGGAGTTGGGTTCTCAATCTCTAAGCTCCTTCATCCAAAATAGAGGTAAAGTTTTCACCTTTATTTTCAATTTGTTACTTTTGATTCTTTCGCATCTGGGTATTGAACATTTTATGGTAGTGTTTCTTTTAATCCAGTCTTGGTTTTTAGTGTTTGGGTTTAATGGCTGTAGACTATAATGACCCTTTTTGTTTGTAATCTTTGTAGTTCGTGTGGAATTGTTTAAGATATTGATAAATCTAGTTTGAAACAAGAGTCTCAAGTTTTACTTAAGTGATTGAAACTGCTTGCAAGAAAACTGAGCTTGCCATTGTAAAAGATAGTCTCGGGGAGGAATTTTGCATGGCCATCTCGTTCATTCAGGAGTACTTTTGTGGACCTGGAAAGTTTTTTTTATCCTCTCTGTTGGAGATTCGAGAAGGGAAATGAGAGAGGGGACCAGGCAGTTTGAGTCGGATTCAAGTTATTGTGCTGATTTCTCATATCTCTTCAGTTATGCAGAACTTAGTAAAAGAATAGCAGTTTTAAAAGAACGTTTTGATCTATAAATGTGATACCATTTCTTGATTTAGGTAGGAAAAAGTTTTCTTTGTGGAATAATAGGTCATATGCTTCCATATTTTATGCTTTATCTCTATTTCTCGTTGCTTTGTGACCTGTAATGTTGTTTTTACTATGTAAAATATCTTTGCAATTTGATTTTTTTGCAGAATCATAGAGATTCGTTGACTAACCAAAATTCCGTTGCTATGGAAGAGCCGAACAATGCTGGGTACGTAGCTTTAGGGGAAGCATCCTTCCCAACATTAGATAAGTTGCAGAAGGTTTCAGTCATACCTCTTGTTTTTCTTATATTTTATGAAGTTTCTGGGGGACCATTTGGAGTTGAAGACAGTGTCCAGGCAGCTGGACCTCTTTTAGCTCTTCTTGGTTTTTTGCTTTTTCCACTTATATGGAGCATTCCAGAAGCCTTGATAACTGCAGAAATGGGTACCATGTTCCCAGAGAATGGTGGATATGTAGTTTGGGTTTCATCAGCGCTGGGTCCTTATTGGGGGTTTCAACAAGGTTGGATGAAATGGCTAAGTGGTGTTATTGATAATGCACTATACCCGGTTTTGTTTCTAGACTATCTGAAATCGGCAATCCCGGCATTGGAGGGTGGTATCCCTAGGATAGTAGCAGTGCTGGCTCTGACTGCGGCTCTAACTTACATGAACTACAGGGGTTTAAGCATAGTGGGGTGGGTTGCTATACTGTTAGGGGTGTTTTCTCTGCTTCCTTTTGTGCTCATGGGACTTGTGGCAATCCCCAAACTGGAGCCATCAAGGTGGTTTGTGGTGGATTTCAGCAATGTGGACTGGGGTTTGTACTTAAACACACTGTTCTGGAACCTCAACTACTGGGACTCAATCAGTACTCTTGCAGGAGAGGTCGAAAACCCGAATAAAACTCTTCCAAAAGCTCTTTTTTATGCTCTTATCTTGGTTGTTTCTGCGTACTTTTTTCCTCTTTTAATTGGTACTGGAGCAGTACCACTTGATCAGGAAATGTGGTCTGATGGTTATTTTTCAGAAATTGGTAAAATTTTAGGTGGTGTATGGTTGAGATCTTGGATCCAAGGGGCTTCTGCCTTTTCAAACATGGGCATGTTTGTGGCAGAGATGAGCAGTGACTCTTTCCAGCTTCTAGGGATGGCTGAGCGTGGGATGCTTCCTGAGATCTTTGGCAAGAGGTCTCGTTATGGAACCCCTCTTACTGGGATTTTATTCTCTGCATCTGGAGTGATTTTGCTATCTTGGTTGAGCTTCCAAGAGATTGTTGCCGCAGAAAACTTCTTGTACTGTTTTGGAATGATTATGGAATTTATAGCATTTGTGAAATTAAGGATGGACTATCCAGCGGCACCAAGGCCTTATAAGATACCTGTTGGAACAGTTGGAGCAATTTTGATCTGCATCCCTCCAACCTTGTTAATTTTAGTGGTATTGACACTTGCTTCTCTCAAAGTCATGGCTATTAGCAGCGTTGCTTTGATTATAGGGCTTATCATGAAGCCTTGTCTTGACTATGCAGAGAAGAAAAGGTGGTTCAGGTTTTCTAAAATTTCTGACCTTTCATCCATCCATTCTGTGTAATGAACCATGAATGCTTGTTACAATTTCGATTTTCCCCTTCCTCTTTTCTTCCCTGTTCATCTGAAATGTGAATGCAATGCTAGCCTTCTTTATCCGCTCAAGTTCTAGTGTTTGACCTTGCTTATCAAAGACTTGAATGATTATTGTTATGGATATAGGAACAAGTGAACTAGAGTTGCAAATGGCATGTTGTGGTTGTAGTTTCTTGAACACGAGAACCAGTACAAGAATTCCATGACATGCAAAAATTGGATTAGTCAAATAAGCATATAAAAACTTAAAGTGCTGCAGACCAAGAGATGCGATGCTAGTTGTCAGAGCCCAAGTGTCATGACATGCAGCGTTTATCATTACTTCATCAGATTGTTTTATAGAATTATTTTCACTTCATTAGATGTTTGATTGCACACCTCATGTCAAAGGCAAATTGATGGTTCTCTGAATTGTTTGTTTCTCATACTATACATTTAGGGATTATGGTACTTGGTATGATCTGTTATTTTATTGTCATTTTGGGATTAAGGCACGTGTCTTTCCCTGATCCAAAATTAACTTACTCACAAACCTTTTTCATGGGATAAAATGACTTAATATTGTTTCTTCAGTTCATCTCTTCTAAAAGCTTCAAATTTTAGTTTCTTGCATCTGTAATTCATCGCCCTTTGGTGTTTTTTTCCTTTTTTTTTTCTTTTTTTTTTCTTTATTTGCATATGGCAAGGGTAAGAAAAGCACAATGCATAAGTTAGAGCATGACCATCATTTTGGTTGCCTCCTGAAATTGAATATTCAAAGATTTAGTGGAGGCCGTGGTTGTGCGGTTCATAATTTCACCCTACAAAGTGGTTGAAAAAAATTCATTCACTTTTATCATAATGGAAACTGGAAGGTGCTGGCTTAGATAGCAAATGAGCTTGTTCCTTGCTTTATCATCCATGGGAGAAAGATTTACTTTTGGTAGGTGAAGGCAAAAAATCATGAAAAAAATCACGGAGGACCTTGGCCCCAGAGCGCAAAATGCAGAGACGGACGGGTTGGTGAGGCACATGTTTGATGCATTGAATTACATGCACTGAAAGCATTCTCGTCTTGCTTTTACATCCATGTGAACTGCAACAAGCTGTCTGTTTCGCCAGCTTACAGTAACAAAGGAAACCCACCACATGGCAAATCATCCAAATGAGTAGCTAGAGCAACGAAAGACTCCTTGATGCAGATAATGCCATTTTACCCGTCACATTTGTCACTTGTGGTTGGGGAAATTTTCTATACTCTTGTCATCGGATATTACAACTTTTCTTGTCTATAAAACATCGCTGTATTTTTTGGCATTTCTTGTATGACCTAACAGGCAATAAAGAGTGAAAGAAATACGAGAGCCTTCTCTCTTTCTTTCAGCATTTTCAGAAGAAAAAAAAAATTAATCAAGCTCTTGTAGTTCCTAATCTGTGGTAGAAATAATAAGTAAAGAAGAGCATAAGACGGGAGAAAATGGGTATTCTCAGAAACTCACCAAAAGCCTCTCCAACCAAGAAAAAAATCTACCTCCCTTCAGCTCCTCTTTGATTGGGAGCCCAACAATAGCAATGGCACCAAGATTTTCAGTCCCAAAAGTGGCCCACAAAGAGCACTTAGCTGGCCAGGAAGATATCAAAAGGAAATTTCCATCATTTCATACAAGGTTTTATTTTTATTTTTAATTGGCATGTTGACTTGGGAGCATTCAAGTGTTTTAGTTAAAATATAATATTATTTTAAATAAAAAATTGATGGTCTGTACAACATAAGTGCTACAAAAGAGGAAGCGCCTACGTCCTTCGAGTGGCACATATGGCGCCTCTTGGTGACCAAACACCATATTATAGAGCGGTGCTCAATGCATCTCATTGCTCCCTTCAAGGTTGTGAAGCGTGTATAGCCACCATATACATGGTAGAGATCTGGCGATGATTGTTTTCCCTTTTCTTCTCTCTCTTCAACCATGAAAAACATGTTGCCTGTGCCAAAAATCAAAAGAGTGTTGTTTGATAATTTTTTTCACATTTAATGCTCATTCTTTTAATTGTATCAAATTTTATTTATTTATTTTTTAAAATTTTATTCTTTGACATTTAATTTTCATATCAAATTTGTTTTCTTATTTTAAGATATTTTAGGTTTGACCCTCAATGTTTTGATTTCTAATTTAATTATTAGCCCTTTTATCATATTTTAATTTCTTTTCAATTTTATTCCTAGATCCGTGATCTTATTTATTTATTTTTCAAATTTAGTCCTTATTATTTTTTCTCTCTTTTTTGGATTCTTTTGTGAATTTGATCCCCCCCCCCTTTAATTTAGAATTTGATGATATTTCAAATTTGGCCCTCAAAGTTTTGATTTCTAATTTTGATTCTTAGCTCTTTTATTAAATTTTAATTCTTTTCAATTTCATCCTTAGATCAGATCCATATTATTTTTTTTTTTAATTTGATCCTCATTCTTTTGATTTTTCATTTTGAATTCTTTTGTTAATTTGTTTTTTTTTTTTTAATTTTCCCTTCAATTCAAAATTTTAGGTTGTCCCCCCCCCCCTTTTTTTTTAAATAAGGTCCTTATTCTTTTAATTGTTATTTTTTTTAATTCCTTGATTGTTTTATTTCACCATTCGAAAATTTGATTTATTGAGATTTGGTCTCCATATAGTTTTTAGACTCGACTCGGAATCGATCTAAGACAAGTATCGTTTAAATAGTCGAGTGGGTTGACCTAAGTTAATATAAGTCAGTTATCTTTTTATTTTATAAAAAATAAAAAATGATATCAATTTAAAATAAAATAAAGGAAAATAGTTAATGGGTTTTGACCTACTTTTAATTGGATTTGTTCCAAGTTAGCCAGGATATGAGTTAACCCAGGTTTTGAACCATTTTACATTGGATTAATTTTCCTTCAATTTATTTTGAAACCCGGCCCGACTTAAGCTCTGCGTCACGAGTCAACCCATCAGGTTGAGTTGAGTTTTAAAAAAGTGGCTTTCCAGATAGGATGCTTATGGTTTAATCATTAGCTAGAGTTATGAATTTGAAAAGTTAATACAAGTTGACATTGTTTTTTTGCTCGATTACATCATTCAAAGCTATTCTTTTTGAAAAATAATTTTCATTATTTTATTTGATTTTCTGTCAATCAAGTTATCTATATATCATGATTTAGGTAAGGGGTTTAGCTAGGTGGCCAAGAGTTTTTTTAGGTCACTTTTTTTATCTCTTTTTATTTTATCTTTCAAAGTTCGATTCTTTTTAAAATTAAACTTCATGTTTTTTTTTTTACTTTCTATTGGATTATCTCATTTGCATGATCTATCGAGTTTTGGCGACCTTATCTGAATTTGTAGATACTTTGTTTTTTTAGACTCTTTTTTTCATTGATATTTTTTTAATTTCATTCTTCTACATTTTAATTCTTAAGGATTAATAATTATTATTTTTCTTAATTCTTTTTCCATGATATTAATTAGTCGATTTGTTTCTCTTTTTAAAATACATTAACAACGCCTGAGGATTGTTTTTTTACGCTAAAAAAAATCATTTCAGCATGAGATGAGGTATGAGCCATAATCCATCATAAAATAAAATAAATATTAAATAAACACTAAACGGAAAGCCCACATGAAACCAGTTTAAGATGTTTTTGGTAAATTAGATCTTTATCCAGCATTTAGTCTCAAAAAAGGTGATAATTGCTTAGTAAATCTAAAATTTAGTAAAAAGTTGTTTCACTCTAGCATATAAGAGTATAAACAAAATTACCATAGATTATTATAAAGAAATTATTATTTTTCCTTTGAGTGGAAAAAATGGTGGTCTTGGTTGTGAGGGTTCTATAGTTTTTTTTCAATTTTTCACACAATAAAAATATATTTTTACCTTTAAAATCAATAAATTTTAGAGCTACTAATCAAGAGCTTTTTTTGACTTTTCATAAAATTTTAAACAATAAAAGTACTTTTTTATTCATATAATAAAAAAGCTTTTGGGGCTATTGGATAGAGGTATTTTTGTTTTTTTATTCTTCGTGTACAATTAAAATATATATTTGATCTTAGAAAAGACAAAAAAAATAAGGTTGTATTCGAGAGTATTTTATATTTACACCATTTTTTTTTTTAGTAATTACTAGGGTCATGGGGGTGTTTTGGTATTTTACGTTGAGCTTTTTTATTTTTAATAAAAAAATGCTATCGGCGTGTGCTATGCACATGATAATGAATAGATGGTGTTTGTACTTTTTAAAAAATGAGTTCGATGTCAACTGGTGACTAAACCTGAGATTCTATCATCTTTTTGGATGCGCTATTTTTTTCTTTTCCTCATGGTGTGACGCAAGATGGTGTATAGTAGTTAGATTATCGTTGATGGTCGTTCATTTTTTTATCCTTCCTTTTCTCTTTGCTTCTAGGATATGGTCTTTTCTTTTTTTCTTTTTTTTTTTTGTCTCTTGACAGATAAAATACATTATTGTTCTCTTTATTTTTTGTTTTTCAATTTCAGTCTTTGTTCTTTTGATTTTTTATTTTGGTCTTATTTCTTTTATAGAGATTTTTTTTTTTCAATTTAGTTCTTTAATTACAATTTCTCATATATTTATATATATATATATCCATTTGATCCTTATTCCTTTGATTTTTTTTTTCTTGGCTCTTTTATTAAAGTTATTTTGGCTTTCAATTTGATCCTTTAATAAAAAATTTGTTGTTTTATGTTTTTCAATTCGACCCTCATTATTTTATTTTATTTTCATTTTTGTTAAAGCTATTTTCAATTCATTTTAACCCTATCAATTTGTTTTTATTTTCACCTTCATTGTTTTTTATCATTTTGTGTGATTAATTTTTTTTTTCTAGTTTCATCTTTTTAACATTTGATTTGTTAGGAATTCGACTTCATACGATATTATTGTTTTGCATTAGTTTTTTTAGAAAAATTTTGGTTTTGTGATTATCTTCAATTTCTTTTCTATAGGTTTATCTCGATCTCATGATCCAAGTCACAGGTTTTGCATGTTTTTTTTTAATATAAGTTTTTATTTTTTAAAAAAAAAAAATTGTTTGATTTTTTAAGATATTATTATAATTCGTCTATATTTGTTTTTACACAAATGAACTTTATTTTTCAAAATAAAAAATATTCATTTTTAAATAATATTTCTGATATGTTTGGCCTTGCGTAATATTTTTTAAAGTGTGAGTTTATTTAATTACTTTTATTTGTGTTTATCTTTTAGATCATGAGTTTTTTTGGGCATGAGTTCATATTTTATTGATTTAAATAAACAAGTTCAAGAAACACAATTTGATAAATATCTCATTTTGTGTGATTGAATATCTTAATCTACATTCATCTCTTAATTTTTTTCAAATTCTCTTTTGGTTATTGTTAATTGTTTTTTTTTTAATTTTTTTTACATAGATGATTATTAATTTATTTAATTAGATTCTTGCATAGGCATTTTGATTTACCCTTTGAATTATTTTTTTATGTAAAAAAGCACATCAAAGTAGCATTTTGATATACCTGGTAATTTTTTGGAAAAATTTGTTTACAACCCGCGCCAGAGTTGAGTTAGATAACTAGTTATTACTTATGTAGTGTTTGGGATGTTGGATAAATATGAATTGAACACCATAATTTTAAAGTTATTTGGTGCACCTTTGAATAGCACAAAAATCATTTTTTTAATGTTTAATGCTATTCCAGTGGATAAATTTTTGTTCCATTAAAAGAGATAAAGCAAGTTTGTTCAATTATTTGCACAAGAATTAAATCGGATTGATTCAAGTTACTGTAAAGATAAAAATAATAATTATAATAGTTTTAAAATCTGATTCAATAATCAACCTGATATAAGGTTTTCATGGATCGGGAGACTCAATATGAGTTGACTTGAATTTTTTAAAAAAATCAAAGAAACCTCATTTTTTTACCAAAAAAATTCAAAAAAATCAATGAATTCTTGACTCGTGTTTTATCTCGATTCAACTGAGTCATAGGTTGATTCAGGTTTTTGACCAGGTTAAGATAGATAAATTCTTCCTCTATTTTTCTAAACCCGGACTAGCTAGGTCCTGGGTTGACCATGTCTTATAAAGTATCGACTATTAACTGGTTCAATTTAATACACACCAAATACAAGACAAGAGAATTATTTATTTAATCAATTTTTATCAATTCTAATTCAATATTATCAGGCATACCAAACACTATCTTATTATATGTGACTACATTAATTAATCCTAGAGTTTTAGAAAATGTATAATTAATCCCTATATTTTTAGTTGATATATATTTTACTACTTTTCCTCCGTTGTTTAAATTTTTTATTTCTTGAGAAACGTAATAGAAATAAGAAAAATAGGAAATACAGGGAGATTTGATAAGAAAATGAGACATTTTTTAAAACAAAACTTTTAAAACAATGATGATCAACATGGGTTGAGGGATTAATTAATAATAATACAGGGACTAATAAATTAAAATTTATATAGTATAAGGACTAAGTTTATTATCAACTAATCTAAAATGCAAATTTATAGCTTCTCGTTTACACTCTCCTCTGCTTTCTGGGTTTGAAGTGCCATGGACAAGGCAACATCTTGGTAAATCCTTATTTTCTTCAACGCTAAACTGTAAGCTTCAATCGACCGGTAATGGCCTAACTTGTTCTGGGTTTCTATTATTATCTGATAATTCAATGTTACATACAACGTTTTAACTGTTATTATGTGAGTTTTAGCATCTCACTTTGTCTCTGTCTGAAAGAAAGCGTCCATATCGTAGCCCCTAATATAAAACTATGCTCATATATGTAAACTAGTTGGAGTTATTGCATAGAAATGAATCAAATATTGCTTCTTTAGAGCATGAATGAGTTAACTTTAGCTAAATAGGAAATATCTTGGTTGCAAATTTCAATCTTTGATTGGGATTTTCGGTTTTTGTGTACATTTCGGTATTTAATCCTGGGTCTCTAATTTAACCTTTTGACAATTTAGCAAACTAGCATTCTTTGAACTAGTTCTCAATTGTAATTGCTTCTGAGTTATTATGCTTGGCTTTAATTTTCTTGTAATTCATTGGAAAATATGGACTTTTCTGTTCTCTTGTTTAACAGGATAAGGATTGATAAAGGAATCAACACCAGGATACTGATGGCCATTGTTACTGGGTTCCCGAAACAATTTTCAGGTCTGTTTCTTTCTCGTTTGGTATTATTGTTTCTTCACTATCTTTTTTTTTTTTTGGTTTTATGTAACTTGTTTCTCTTTGGTGCAGTTTTGGTTTGTCCTCGTAACTATAAACTATCATTTGGGACTCAGAGATGTAATGAAGTCAAATTTAGTGATTATGGTGCTGTTCGGCTGGAATGTAGAAGGGTGATTCTACTTTTTGCTTGTTTTTGATAGTTTGCTTCTTTTTTTTAATGCAAGTAAATTCAAAATGCTATTGCATGAAGATGCTTTCCGTATTATTGTAATTTGATCTTGTAGAATCCCAGAGGAGGATGTCGATATGTTCCTGCGAAGCTGTCTTGCAAGAAGCATGTTCTGTATGCAGGAAGAGGTCCTTACCAATTGAGCCATGAAGATGACTTGCCCCAAAAGCCCTTCTGGCTAAGTTTTATTAAGGAAGCCATCTGGTATTTTAATTCACATATTTTTATTCTACTTCTGGTTTTAAGCATATTGATTCTGTTATAGGCCTCTGATAGTTTCTTGCTGCATTTAGTGGAATTACTAAAGATGCTGTGTATTTCGATATGAAAGAAGGATGCAGCGAGCATTCCCGAGGTGAATGATGTTTAATCTTCCTTTCAGGGCTTGGAAAGCTTTGTTTGTTTTTCTGGTTGAGCAACCCAGTCAGCTGAAGTACATAGAGTGGCCAGGTTTCCAGAGCACGGTATGTTGCAGTAGCATAATATTTTTCTCATTTCAAAGAGGTAGAATCAAAAGTAGCATGTAGCAAAGTTGATTTATACCACCAAAATACATGATACCAGTATGGCTAATCTGCGGTTTTTTTGGATCGGGGTGATTGTTGTCTTCCGTGTAATTCTAGTCAAAGTCTGGATATTAAAAGCCATTTCTATTCAAAGATTCTTAGGTTTTTCCATTGGTCTTGTGCAGCTGAGAACTGCTATGCTCACTCTTGTTCTTGTTGCGCTGCTGATCGTTGCCCTGTCTTCAGTTGACTCTGTTCTATGCTATGTGTTAGCTTGGCTTCTAAGGAGAACCCCTTGATAAAAGACTGGACTCCAAAAAAGCGTGCTTTCACCCCTGGCCAAGCTCCATTTTGGGAGATGCTTCCTAGTCTGTTTCCTGCCGAGATGTAAAGTAGAAAACTCTTTTCCTGGTGGCATGAATTGAGCTACTCGAGAAACATCTTACGAGAAAATAGCAGAGCTACTGAGTGGCGGGAAGAAAACTACACATGCTGAGCTATTTGGCCTTTTTATTCCTCGTTTTTTTTTTTTTTTTTTTTGGTCTGGGCGGATAGTTCATATTATTTCATCCGTATAAATTGCAGCTAGCATTTGCTTTCAAACTTGTGTTTTTTTTTTTTATATGTTTTAAATATATTTTTAAAAAATTTTAAATTTTTTATTTTTATTTTAAATTAATAAGTTTTTAAATTATTGATATTAAAAATAATTTTAAAAAAATAAAAATATATTATTTTAATATATTTCTAACTAAAAAATATTTTTAAAAACACTGAAATCAATCATATTTTCAAACAAGTCGTTCCAAACATATTTTCAAACAAGTCTAAGTGTTAAGTGTGTTAAGATAACACATAGCTGAAAATGTTTTTTATATAAAAAAAAATAAATTGCCTTTTTGGATATTTTTTTTATGGTTTCTTGGAGTACATTTATCGAAAACATTTCATTCTCTATTAAACCCAACAAATATTCTCATATTAAAATCATTTAAATATATCTAAAAAAAGATATTAATTAAGTGTTTTTTCAGACAGAAAAAAACATTTTTAAAAAATAATGAATGCGTAGAGACGAGCATTGATACCCCTGTGAAGTTCCCCGACCTGAACTTCACCAACTTCAGCGGTTTAATGTTTTCTTCCCCTGTATGGAACGCAACTTTAGCAATTCGAGCATGACCAAAAAGAATTGCAAGTGAACATTAAAGTACCGTCCATGGCAAGTTCACTACCCTGCAAGTTGTCAAGCAGAACCCCGAAGAGAGAGAGAGAGAGACCATATCATATGATCAAGGTAATTAATAATTTCTCATTTAATAGGAAGCTAGGAGTTGTTACAAACAAATTCCAGAAGATGGAATGTTACATGATGCATAACAGTCCACACAAATCAAATCTCAACTCTCTCAATGAAACAGGAATCACTAAATCCATCGTCCTGTTTTTCATTACAAGCCTTGAAGAAGATTATGTGCCACGGGAAACTTCTAAGAATTGGAACAATGTCTAAGACCCTTGTACAAGGAAAAAAAAAAAAAAAGGTGTGGAAATCACATCGAAACTTTATCCCGTTGAAACTGAAAAACATAGAAAATCTCCTGACCGAAAAAGGAAGAGAGAATAGAAGCTTGAGCATTAAAGACTTGGAAAACCGCACCACTTTACACCATTCCCGTACAACCATTTGAGAGTTTTTCTAAAACCAAAAACTGTCAGGATTCGACCGATCTGTTTAAGGTTTTGAAGAGGAGCAGCTTCAAGCTTCAAGGAAATATGGCAACACCAATGCTATGTCTGGAAAAAAAAATTCACAGCAACATCCTGGTCCGTGCCTCTTAAATAATACCTCACAGCTCAATTCATATAGGGAAGTGCACAAAATGATTATCATGAGTGATGCAGGCGAAATGCTCAGAAGAACCCACTAGCGGAAGACAAGTTCCAGCAGAAAAAATCACAACAGCATCATACTTGATATTTTAATAGCTTCTCCTTCACTGGGGGCTCCAAGGCAGACATGCACTGGTCCCATGCTCCATTTCTGAGCATCTGTAATCGCATACATTGCCAGACAAAGTATATATGAGCCTATATTGCCAATAATTATTCTTGTGCTAGGAAATGAATATACATTAACCAAGTACACAACAATATAGAAGAAGATCCCGAAAGGAAAACTGAAATAGGGCATGGGGAGAAGATTGGAGGTTTTTTTTTTTTTTTTTTTTTTCACTTGTGTTTTGCCTGCACAAATTTGCGGGCTTCAATTCCTTGTTTGCAGAAATAACAGTCTGAAAAGGGATTTTTTGTGTAAATATTTTATTAAAAAATCATATAGTGTGCACCATAATACCAAGGCTTATAAATATCAGTTTCAAAATACTTGAGTTCCATGGCATTGAAATGCGACCAGAATTTATTAGGTAAACTACATCAAACAAGTGGGATGTATTTCTGACCTGTTTATAACCATTCAACACCTGGCAAACTTCATTGTGTAGCTCTGCACTTCTTATTTCCTACACAAATAAGTTCCCAAACAATAAGGTATTAAATCATTTCACAACATATAACTTGTGAAATACAAGCAGCAACACCATCATTACATGCCAACTTGCGATCGCTTTGCACATTAAAACAAGCGAACTTAGAGCTCCAGAAGGATTCGTTCTGACCTGAAATGTATAGAACACCCAAACATAAGTTTTAACTATGGATCCAATTCTACTGAAAAACCATTCCGAGAGCAAATGCATACCATTGCACATAGACCTCGGAAGGCATCCTCCTTCTCAATATCATCATGTATCCTGCCAAAAGTCAATCTGTTAAGTTTGTGGTTGCATTAAAAGTTTCATGAACAGAGATGAAGATGGACTAACACTTACATTGACAAGGCAATGCACCATGATTGCATGAAATGCTCCATGTGTGGTGATACAAGCTCAGGACAAACCCATGCAAGTCTCCCAAGTGTGATTGCACTATTTTCTGTGAGTGACTTGTTGTTCAGTTCCTGCTCAGCACCAGAAATCATATGATAAATATCACAAAGCCACACCCACACACACAATAATAACAAGAAGACCATCACCTCTGAATGTTGAAGGATTGGAACCAAGCATGACATGACAGTCATAACAATAGGAGAAATTTCTTGACGAACCTAACATTGTAAGAATCACAAAATCAAAAGTTGCGTTACCATTGATAAAAATATGAAACCAACAAGAGAGCTGAACAGCAGGTCTCATTGTACATGGAATTGCATTTTATGTCCTTAGGTTCACCCAATATTTTCTATGAACATTTCCCAACCGAGTCTTAAAATTTCCAAGTTGTTGTGCGCAGATGGATGGACAAAGAAGATGAGACAGAAAGATGATCAAGATACTGGAATTCAGTCGCCACCATCAGCAATGAAAATGGGACCGCATCACAACAACATGGAAACTTTTGAACCCAATTAGGAAAACAAAAAAGCTAGTGTTAAAACATACTTCACTCTTACATTATACTGTATATTAAGTCAACTATACACAGCCACCCACTGACCTTAACTGCTAATTCTCCAATAGCCCAACAGGCATTATTTGCTACTGAAATGGTTTCCTTCAGTTTAGGAGTGTTCTGCAGGAAGAATTTTTTTTGTTATGCAAATATGCTGCTGGCCAATTACAATGCTCACAAAATCATGACACGAGATTCACTAACCAGTTGTTTGACTGCAACATCAAGAAATTCAGGCAATCGGGGGCTCAAATGAACAGTACATACCTAGACCAAAACCACCATAAGGCATTGACATTTACCAAATGTAACATAATAATGAAAAACACTTGAGCCAATCACTAATCTTGTGGCCCAGGGTTAACTAGCTGCCTTTTCTTTAAGCAGTCACAAGTAAACTTCCCATCTCTGAATATTAGGGAGAGGGGTGAAAGTTAGATTCAGTCAACAGGAGAATGCAATTCCAACTTACTCTAGCAAGGTCCCCAAGGAGTGCAAAAGCACTCTGTCGAACATCATAAGCATCATCCATGCAACATTGCAGAAGGAGGTCCCTCAAATTACTTTGTGAAACCTGCAGGTGGAACTTCATAAGATAACTAACAAGCAAGACATATTTGCAGCAAATTACAGTGATTATAAAGCATTAAATGCACACAACGCCATGGTTAGCATGTAAATGTACGGTGTGCACTCCATCAGTGCTACATCCAGTATGAATAAGCAAATCATTAAATGTTATACAAATACTGCTTTCTTTCCAAGTAAGGTGGCAAAATTGCATTCTAAAGCAGAAGCAAACAAAGCAACAAAGATATATGTTCATTGAACACCATAATTCTTTGCATTGATTCATGGGATAGTATGAATGGAAGTAACAGAAAATTGCTTTGCACTTTTTTTTGGCAGATGAACCAGCTTCTTATATGGGAGAACAAAATGAGCAATTTCACAGCAGAAGAAAGGATTTAGAGGAGTACCAAACTTTCTATCCCACTACCAAGACCCTCGGCAAGTCCAGAGAGAAGATCTAGAGAGCACACGATGAATTCTTTATCATACAGAAACCCAGCTGCAACAGGATCAGCCTGTAATAAAAATTGACTGAATCTCTAAAAATACATAATCCAATAAAAAGAACCACCGAAACAGATTGTTATATAGGCGATTACAGGTAAAGAAATATCAACAGGACAAGCCACTCAGCCACAAAGGGATATTATTTCTTTTTAGAATAAAATCATGGAAGCATAAGCTGAGCAAGCAAATTTTTTATTTGTGTTTGTTGGGCAACAAAAGAAAGTAACAGAAGTCATAATTCAGCACATTGGTCTATAAATATAGCACACCATGTGCACCTTTGCCCTCTTGAAAATGAGGGACCAAAGCTCATTAGTTATCCCATCACTGCTAAAATGGTCAATGAGAAAATAGGCAGTGAAATTTGAGCCACAATTAAAAGTTGAAACTAAAAAACATGGTGGGAAGTGCATAAGCTATTAAACAGTAGAGGCCAGTACTCAATAGCATAAAGTACAATCAGAAATAAAAACCACTCAAAAGCAGAAACAAATGACTACTGAGTGTAAAACAAATCATCACTTCTGGATAATAAACATTGTATAAAAGAATATGCTCAAACCTTTGCTAACTGTTGGCTTTGGATTATGGCTGTGCACCTCTGAAACACAGGTTCTGCAAATTGAATGAATCCTGCACCCAATGCCTGAAAGAAACAAAAACAAATGTGCATCTTTAATCCCACTATAGCCTGAGAAATGTATCTTTAAAATATGCCATAAATCGATGGCTGTAATTACATTTTAGGATGGGATGATTATCAATTTTAATAAAAATTAAAACATGCCCATCTTCCATCAATCTGAAAGCACCACCACTACAAGGACGCATCTCGTACTTCTTACATAATATTGACATCATATGAACAGCAGGGGCATGTATAAAGGTCAAAAATTAAAATTAATCACACCTTTGCTAAGGATGTAAAGCATTCCAACAGGGGAAAGAGATCTTTGTCTGAGTTTGAAAGCTGCTGCCACTTTGCAATTAATGGTGGCATCAAAATTTCAAGATAAGCAGGCTGCAAATTACCAAGATAGTCAATTAAGTCAAATTGCTAGTAAAACTCTCAACTGTATGCATCATTTGAAAGGAGACATGAGAGGAAATTATGGGAACAAGCATGGGGGATCAGTCAAATGATGTTGAAACCTGATTCAGTTCTGCTCCAACAGCATCTGCTAGAGTTCCAATAGCATCATATACAATTCTAAGGTTCCGTCTCTGGATCAAATAACACATGTAAATGTAAGAGTCTAATGGTGACCATCGGCTGTTTATGAACTTAACAACAAAATCAACAAAATTACATCTAATCATTTTAACAGTAGAAAAGTTAAGTGTCAAGAAGGAACCTGATATTTCCCAAAAGCACACACAAGGTGCTGTAAAATAATTTCTAAACGTGGTGCCAACTCTTCAGCAGCCTCCTGCAAAAGCAAATAAAGCATTCATATCTATGTAAAACATTGAAAACATAAGAAACAATTAAAATCAAACTGCTGGAAGGACCTCTTCTAGTGTTGCAAGAGCTGAGCAAGCAGCCTCTTGCACACGCTTGTTAGTATCCAATATTCTTCGTAGAAGACCCATAAGAACTTTGTCAAATTGTTCATAGCCTATCTGGTGGCCACTTTCCTGGATAGATAAGAGAAGAATCTTCAAGTGAATAATCCAGAATCAAAAAGAGAAAACTGAAGGTAATGCAGCACCAATGAATGATTCGTCCTTGTAACAATAAGTGAGGCAATTAAATTTAGTGAATGGCAGGAAGCAAACACACTTGTTTTCAAAAAAAAAAAAAAGTTGATTTAACAAAAATGGACAATACCTGAACAACATATTTGCTGAATCGTGAAATCGTCCAACAGGAAATGCTCCGTATGAGAGGAAATTTATCATCTAATAGAGGAATAAGAAAACCCACCATCTGCATGCACAAAATACTTAAATTTCTTGCACTAATTCAACATTATGAAACACTAAATAAACAAAATAGCATTCTACTGTAGAGGGAAAAGGATAATGATGTAAAATCGCTTAACGAGGAGGATTGAGGGATAACACATAGAATATAAAAGCACTACAATTAAGGCCATTTCTTAGAAATAAAATTTCACTGGGAGAAAGAGACAGGTGGCTTCAAGCCAAGTTCATGGATTAGAACAGAAGAAGAAATAATGAAAAAAAAAAAAAAAATTCAAGCTATGCGTTAACTGCAAAAGGCACCACGAGGCCATCGTCCACCAAATATGTAATTACCCTAAAGATTCAAATTTGATCTCTAATGTCAGATTGTTAACATCTTCAAAAGTCTACCATTTCTCTCTTTTCATACTAAACTAGTTATGAGAAACACTTAATTAATTTCCAAGAAAGCATAAAGTCATAGCTGCATCCATTATATTTGACAGCCATGTCATCTGCTTTAAGACTTCAAAAATTATTACCTGGGATAAATTAGGATAAAGACCATTTATGCAACCCTCAGCGACAGCACCAAGAGCCAAAACAGCTGCTTCTCTGTCTTTCCAGGATTCATCACCGCTAGCAGACAGCTTGGCCTGCGGATATTTTTGAAGTCACAGTAACTATTCAATATATGAGCATATAAATATGAGATTATAATTCAACATAATGAGATCTATGGAGATTGCATAACAATTATGGTTGATTGAAATAGCTTGCTCATAACAGGATTCGTGGTTTCTTTTCCGGTTCTTTAGGTGGCAAGAGCAGGACTCAAACTGAAGATCTACCCTCTCCCCAATACGTATGGATGTGGGGCTAAATGACCAATTGGTATAGCTAGATTTATAGTATTACAACTATCAGTATGCTCACAATCAATTCTCTTGAGATAACATGCCAAAGACCAACTGCAACCACACCATCCGTAAACTAATTTCCCATAGAAATATGTGTTATTAAACTTATAAACATAAACATGCATGTTGGCTTGGTGCCTTTGTTCTTTAACAATGTGCATCCAAACTTGCACAATCCAAGTCAACAGCTCAATCTAGGAAACATTTGATCTTCTGATCAACCATGAAGACTAAGTGTCTCAACAGCTACTTCTAGCCAATAACAAGGGAAAGATGGGGAACAAATAAAGGCAATAGCACTTGGAGGACAAAATCTCTACTAATGCATAATGGAGATAAAAAGTCAAGCACATAAACTATGCTTCCAATCCAGCACCAAATAAGTTGACTACCTGAACAACAGGCATCAACGCTGGAAGAATCTCGTCTCCAAACACATTTGAGAGAATATCAAGAGCTGCTGCACTGCATTTTCTTAAATTCCACACATTCACTATGTCATCATCCTGTGATCACACCAAATTATTGATTTAGAAGAATTTTCATCAATTACCTTGTCTTTCTACATTAAAAGCACCACGAATTTCAATATGTTTACCAAATCATAAGCTAAAGAAACAAAATGAATAAAGATGTAAAGACTAGTAGCTTACATCATCTTCCACGCTATCTGATCCATGTAATCGTGATGTATGAAACCGAGGTTTTAGATCCTGCAGTGCAGAAATTATACAGAACGAAGAAGAAAAATACATAGTTTCAAATTAAGTTTCAAGCATGAAGTCGGTAAAGAAACATAACAATCTAGAACACCCTGGAATTGAAGCACAAAATCAAACAGATTGAACCTGATCCCGGTCTGGGAGAGACTCATCTTCCTGCAACAATGAATTGATGTCAGGTAAATAATGAGTTATAACAAATGCTATCCAGAATCACCAAAAAACATAAAACAACCCAAAGAGAAAGAGTTACCTCAGCCTCAGCGAGTGACTCATCATCATCAGCATAAGCCATATTTGACAGCAAAACCTGAAAAAGTTTGGCCAGAGGTTTGAAAAAAAGTTGCAAGTGGCTCTGAAGAAATTTAGTAGGAAATAAAGCAACAAAAATATAAAGGGCTTATGCAGTACTGGAATCAGACGTGGCAAGAATTCTCTTAAGTTCTCAGGCGGTAACTGAGCATCACAATATGCAGACCTGCCAATTATAACCAATATTAAGAAGGATGCGTAAGTGGACATATAAATACTAGTAAGAACTGAGAAGGCATGTAAATATTCATCAGCAAATAAGTTCACATATGTTGTGTTTGCAAGGTTAAAGAGAATAAAATATTTCTCTTGTTAATCATGCTTAAAACAGTTTGAAAGAGGGGATGAAATGGCTTCCAACATTTAAGTTTTAACACCGAAAGAAGAATAATTGTCAACCTAGAGAGAAAATTTAGAGAGGGGTCCTAAACACTAACTTTACGGCACTGTCACCAGGACATCAATGCCACCATCACACCAAGAAAGCTACTGGGATCAGCACCATCATGTTTCACTGATGCCATTACTAATTCACTGCACTACCACCCCGAATACTACCACATCCATTTTCACCTTTAAGGTTCTTAAAAGATCTCACATAATCAGTTGCCCTCGACATTTATTCTCAATGACTCCTATTCATATAAATCATTAGACTACAAAATTCCAAGACAACCCCAACCCAAGACAGATGTAAACTCAAAATTCCATTTTGTACATATATAAGAGTTACTACTGGAGAGAGGCAAGAAGAAAAAGTTTTTTGCAATCCCAATAAATAACACCACTTGATGTTCTGTTTTGGAATGTTGAAAGAAAATTTGGAATGAAAACCTGTAAATTCAAAACATCAACCTAGAACTAGAAAAGAAATAGATTAGGGGGTCAATCCACATCCTATCTCATACATAATGGGATCGACTTCAAGTTACCATGACGTCTATAACCAATTCCCCAACCCAAGATGTCAAAGCTACAAAATTATCAAATATGTTGTTCATGGAGTGGAGGGTTACCAGAATTCACAGGCTTCAAGAGCCACTTCATCATCACCATCCTTGTTGACTTGCAAGATATATTCAGCTACACTCCTCAAATGTGGCTAAAAATAGCGAAAAAGTCATATCAATGACAAAGAAAGTTAAAGCAGGGTGGGAGAATAAAACTATGGCACGATAAGGCAATTGTAGAACATTAAAAAGAGATGTTCAGTAATGCAAAAGGGCAAGTAAAAAACAAATAATATGCCACTAAAAAAAGAGGTAAGATACAGTACAAGTCCAGTCAGAAAGAATATGCATGAGATTAAATTAACAAGATACCCACCTCCAAGAAAGATGGCCGGACCTCAATTAGCTGTACAAAAGCTGCACAAACCTGTATGACACAGTTAAAAGAGACATGGATCAGTACAGCCAAACTTGTGAAACAGAAAAGCTATATTCTGAATAATTACCAAAGATTATATTTCAATTCTTTTTGCTGTGCTGGGAACCGAAACATAATATGATAAATGAATCCCAAAAACAAGTAAAATTAAAACACCACCTTTTATAGTCAGATTACAACAACCAATAAAAGAAAACCAGAAGCAGATAAATTACTATTTTTTCATGCAAGTTAATTCCAATTGTGATGAGGCAATGAGAAAGTATTCACCAATTTTCGCACTTCTGCAGCCTGGTCATTAGCAAGGGCAAACAAACCTTGAAGGTACTGATTCATGGATGCATATAGAGCCTGCGAGAAATTAACATATGTAACCAATTGTCTCCTAGTATCACAATAGCATCTAGCAGTGACTGGGAAACAAGATGAAAGCAACGAAGTCAACTCACAGCAGGCATTAACATAATGTATTGATTTACAGAACCCAATGCCAGCTTTCTCAGTGAAGGATGAGGTGACAGGAAAAACTGTTCATAGCAAAACCAGGTTAACGCAATTAGTTTAGTGGAGATCGTAAAACAAGAAGAACCTCCATAATGATCTCAGATCTCTGAGTAAACACCCATCTAACCTGATATAATCGAGGAAGAAAAATCTTGATAGGTCGTTCAGACAACCCAGGCACGTCCGAATCCAAAACTTGCGGAATATCCTCACAAATCTACATCACCAAAGCATCACCTTAATACATTAGTTATCACCACCCGGAGAGAAAACACATTCTCTAATTCATATATTTCACACAAAAACCACGCCAAATAAATTATCATGAGCCTTTCCTCTTGGCCACATTCATCAATATCACACACCGGATAACAAATACTTAATCTATTGACTTGCATAAAACCCAAACTTGATCAACGAAGAAGTAATCAACAGTACCTTGGACAGAGCATCCATAGCGCCTTCCATGTGATTAAGATCATTGCTATCCAAACAAGTAATGACAGCTTGCAACAACTCCGGCCATCCCGAAATCCCTCCTAGTTGAACAATAACACTAATAATCGTCCCTGCAGTCGACCTTATATGCCTATCCGCTGCTCCTAAACACGGCAACAACTCCGATTTTATATATTGTTGATTTTCAGGCGTCATAGTTTTATACGCATTTCTTAGGTTATTTTTCAACAATAAACCTGCCGCCTGCCTTATCTCCACCGATTTCCCCTAAAAAAAAATAACAATAATTAAATTAAAAAATTATCGATAATCGGACGCAAAATTGATAAGATAATCGGTTACCTCGGCGCGAGAGAGAATGAAAGCGAGGTAATTATTAAAATCGGGGAATTGAGAGAAGTGTTGTAATTGTTGCCAAATCTGAGACTTATCAGCGGTTGAAGTTGGTGAAATTTGATGCTCTAACAATCCACAGATCTCCTTGAACCCTTCTTCCTGTGGCTGCCACGCCGCCGCCGCCGCTGGCGCCTCCATTAACCCGGTTCTTGAACGAGTTTCGGGAAGAAGGGGATGGAGGAGTCCTTTCCTCTCTTCCTGTGTGGATTCTTTCAGGGGAATATTCTCGCCGCTTCCAAGTAGTGCAGTCCACTTCTAATGTGTAAGGGAGAGAAGGAGAGAGTTCTGCTCTGGGGTGGGGGGTTTTGTGCAATAGGGTACGCGGCAGAGTTGTGTGTGAGCACTCGGCACCGATGGGTAAATGATTGGATCGGATTATTAGGATTGTTAAAGAAAGGGGAATATTTTGAATTATTTCACTTGATTGGTGTGATTAATGGCTGCTAGTTGCTATGCTGGAAGCCATTGTTGTTGTTTTTATATTTGGTTTAGTGATTTCTAATGGTCAATTTTTTATTTTACAATGGCTTAAATTGTCAACTATATCTAAACTATTCGTCTAAGATTACATCTTTTATTGTTTTTATTGTTCTTCCATCACAACATATCTATTTTTATTCAAAACTATATTAACAAAAAACTGAAACTACAGTGTTTTGACTGTGTGTCCACTGTGACTAAGAGATATTCTGTGGACTTGCACAGTAAAATTTCTTAGCTTTAAAGGCTTAAAATGGGGGTATTATTATCTTTTCACGTAAAGTAAAATAACCTTTTTTTTCCCCTTGGGTCGAAAAAATTGAAGCTGAGGTTATTTAGGTATTTTTCATATGTTGCAATTAAAACATGAGTTTACTCTTAGAAATGATAAAATACCAGTTATGTTATTTAAGGGTGTTTTGATCCTTGCATGGTGATTTATTTGTTATATACAGGTTAATAGGGATGTTTTAGTAATTTTACATTGATTTTAATACTACAGGCATCGTATTGACCTTAAAAAGTGTAAAGACAACCTTTTTGTGCAGGGGCCTTATAGTAATTTCAACTTTTAAAGTAATAAGGGTGTGTATATATAAAATGGTCTATTAACCTACACCTTGAAGTGTCTTTTCGATCATAAATTATTAATTTAAGTATTAAAGTTTTTGCCTTGCTGGTTTATCAAATCCAAACTTCAAAGGTACACAGACCCTTTACAACTCTAGTCAATTTCAGTTCAAAAAACACAAAATTCCTAATCATAATTTTTAGAACCAGCCGGTTCAAGCTTGGATTTTAGATTTTAACCGGGTTATCCGAGTTAATTTTTAAAAAAAAATTAAAATAATATCATTTTAATATATAAAAAAAGTTAGCATATTACAACCAGGTTTTTGACCGAGTCTTGTCGGGTCCACGCCTAGTTTTTTCTTCCCTTGTTTTTATTCAATTGTAAAATTTGTCATTTAGTATTTTTGACATTGTAAAATTGCTACCTTAGCTTTTGGAAAAAAAAATACTTACATTTTTGTCTAAGGGGTATTTTAGCACTTTTATTTTATTCAGAATAATGCAATTATTTTGATAACCTTGCAAATTAAAAAAAAAAATATTACTCTCTCATAAGGCTTTTTTGGTCATTATACATTAGTTCTATTATAATTTTGGATATTATTCAGGGGTGTTATTATAATTATCATATATTAAATATTATTTAAAAGAAAACTTTGTTCGCATGTGTGTTGCACTAGCCAGCGTATGGAGGGGCCCCGCGCTGTTCAAGTAGCGCGTGTGGGGTCATTCGACAACCAAACACCATCTTCCAGGGCAACTTTTATTTTGACATTTTCTACACGATGGTACCACGCATTTTCAAAGATTGATGATAGTTTGTCGTCAGCAACTATTTCTTTTTTTTTTTTACTTTTCTTGTCTCTCTCCTCCCAGAGTTTTGCTCTAGCCCCTATAAAGTTTCAAAACAAACCCTTTAATTTTTTCTTCCTTAACATTTGGTCCCTATACTTTTGATTATTATTTTTTTTTATTTTAGAATAAGCTATAAATATATAGATGCTTTTCAATTTCACCCCTATTATTTTTTAAACTATAAATAATCTATTAAATTACAAATATTTTTCAATTTCACCACATGAAATTTTAAATATATAAATAGTCTATCAAATTATAAATATTTTTCAATTCCAGCCCTTATGATTTTTTTATTGTATGATTTTTATATATAAAAAAATCATCATAATTCTCTTAATTGTTGTTTATTTTATTTGAGATCATTTTATTTTTTTAAATTACATCCTTTTTGGGCTTTCCTTTCAAATTCTATCATCATTATTTTTGTTGCTTTTGATGGGTTTTTTAAAATATTTTTTTACGGATCTCATTCTTTAAAATTAAATTAGTTGAGAATTAGACTTCTTCATTGAATTTGAGTAAAAAGATTTTACATGTTGCGACTTTTAGAAATTGGACTAGGTTTAAGAGGTTCGCTTGGGTTTTTTTTTTTTATTTTTTCTAAACTAATGTTTTCTTATTTTTTATCTATCTTTTTTTGGGTTTTGTTTTGTTAATTTTTGGGTTAGCCCTCAAGAATTTCTTTCAATTTCACCCTTAGTATTTTTTAATCTATAAATAATCTATCAAATTAAAATATTTTTAAATTTCACTCCTAGTTTTTTTTTAATGTTTTAAATTCGGTCTTTATTTTTTTTAATTGTAATTTATTTTTCTTGATTTATTTATTTATTTTAAATTTCATCATCCTCAGGTTTTTTTCTGTCAAATTTTATCCAAATTCTTTTGGTTGCTTTTTTTTTTTTCTTTCCCAAGCTTTTTTTTATTAATATTTTTTTTCGTGATTTCATCTTTCAAGATTAAAATTTGTTTAGAGTTAAGTTCCTTGATTGAACATAGTTCCAAGATTTTACAAGTTGTAGGTTTTAGATATTAGATCAGGTTTAAGAGTTTCATTTGAGTTTGCTTGATTTTCTTTTCTCTTTTTCTTTATTTTTAATCTTTTTTTTCATTTTTTTTTCTTTTGTGTGTTTGATTCTATCAGGTTAGCTCTTTATAATTTTTTTTTTTAATTTCACCCCCTAGTATTTTCTATTCTATAAATAATCTATTGAATTACAAATATTTTTCAATTTCATCCCCTAATTTTTTTTTTAATCTTTCAAGTTTGGTACTTATTTTTTTCAATTGCTATTTAATTTTTGGGATTATTTTATTTTTTAAAAATATTCCATCCTCCTTATGTGTTTTTTTCTCAAGTTTTATCCTTATTTTTTTTTGTTTTTACTTTTTCATGTTTTTTTATTAATATTTTTTCAATGATTTTATCATTCAAAATAAAATTGGGACTGTTAAACTTCTTAATTGAACAAGTGGTAACAAAGCTTAGGTTTGATTATTTAACATGACCAATCAAACTTACCATTTCAATGTCCTAGATTGGTAAAGGATAATTATAAAATTTGGTGTATTTGAGTAAAAGCTTAGCTAGGCTCCTAAAATGTATAGGAGACGGTTGAAAAAGGCTTTGAGGAGTCGATAAATAGAGCAATGTTAACTTCAACCTAAAGGAAGGCCGTGCAAAAGGCATGAAATAAGGATTAACAAGAACTAACATTCATTCATCAATGTCTGGATGATGCCAATTTTAAGATTGTGGTCAATACAACCATAGCCAAGCAAGCATGAGAAGTTTTGCAAGAATCAAACTAAGGAGCTGACAATGTGAGAAATGTACATTTACAAAAGTTATGAGGTGACTTTGAAAAGTTACATATATTTGAATCGAAGAATATTTCAGAACACTTTATAAAAATATTGGTCATATACAATCAAATAAAAAAGATATGAGAAGAAGATGAAAACATATGGTATAGAAGATCCTATGCTCATTGTAAAATAAATTCCATCATGTTATGGTCTTGATAGAAGAGTCATGAAATATGGATTTTCTTGTAATTCAAGGTCTTTTAGGAAAATCACAAGCCTGTGAGGAAAGAATTAATAAAATTCAAGAAGATGTGGATGCATAAGTATTATTTTTATAGCAAGATGGTTTTGGATATTTTTAATGGGGTAGAGGATATGGACAAAGCAAAGGAAAAGGATAAAAAGGCAAATTTGAAAAAGAAGGTCGCAACAGCCTTAATAAATCAACCAGTCAACTACATGAAGCAAATCGATCGATTGATTACATTGACAATGGCAATCCAAAATATAGGTTTGCCAAATCAAAAGTTAAATGCTCTAATTATCAAAAGGTAGGTCATTATATTAGGGATTGTTGGAGTCTAATCAAAAGGGTTGATGATAATGAAATTTTAGTGATAAAAAAGAAGAAAGAAGCAATCATATTACTAGTGCATGATGAGAGAATGCAAGAAAGAAAAAACATGTGGTATCTAGATAATGGAGCCAGCAACTATATGTGTGGAGACAAAGACAGGTTCATGGAATTTGATGAATCAATTAGAGGTAATATCATATTTACGGATCATTCAAAGGTTGCCATAAAAGAAAAAAGTATGATTTTGATTAAATTGAAAGATAGAAGTCATTAATTTATTGGTGATGTCTATCATATACCAATGATGAAAAGCAACATATTAAGTTTAAGATAATTGCTGGAGAAGGGGTATGAGATTAAGATGAAAGATCATACTTTGACATTATTTGACAGTAAAAGAGCTATAATTGCAAAGGTAGCCATGATAAAGAATAAAATGTTTTTGCTAAACATAGAGACGGATGTGCCTAAATACCTAAATGCATATATGAAGGATGAGACTTGGCTTTAACATATGAGACTTGGACATGTAAACTTTGATAACTTGAAGATGATGGCATAAAAAAAGATGTTGAAGGGTCTACCATCCATTATGGATCCAAATAAGTTGCGTGAAAAGATGTTTAGTGAGTAACCAATTTCACAGGAGCTTCCCAAAGGAGTTTACATCAAGAGCAAGTTAACCTCTACAATAAATACATGTCGATGTTTATGATACTATCAAACCATGCTTGTTTGGTAAAAATCTATATTTTTCTACTTTTTATTGATGATTATAGTAGAAAAACTTATGTATACTTCTTAAAAGAAAAGTCTAAAGTGTTTCGTTGTTTTAAGAAGTTTAAGACATTACTTTTTTAAAAAAGTGTTTATTCTATACAATCATTTATGATGAATAGGGGCTGAATTTTGTTCTAATGTTTTTAACGAGTTTTATGAAGATCATGGTATAAAAAGAATCCTAATGGTGCCTAAATCCTCACAATAAAATGGCATAGTGGAGAGAAAGAATAGAAATATCATCAACATGGTAAGAAGCATGCTCAAAACCAAGAAGATGCCTAAAGAGTTTTGGGTTAAAGTTGTAAATTATACAATCTACTTGTCAAATAGGTATCGTACTAAAGACTTGAATGACATGACTCTATAAAAAGCATGAAATGAAAGAAAGCCAAATGTTTTTCACTTGAAAGTTTTTGGGAACATTGACTATGCATATGTAGATGATAAAGTAAGGACCAAATTAGATAACAAGAGTAAAAAAATGATCCTTTTCCAGTTATGATCAAAAGTCCAGAGAATTCAAGCTTTATAATCCTAATGAAGAAAAGATAGTGATTAGTAAAGATGTTGAGTTCAATAAAGAAAGAGCATGGGATTGAAAGGTAGATGATGGTGAGAAATATGACTTTCTACTGATTATTGATGAAGAGAAGGAAAGATATGAAGATCATCAGGAACCTAAAGTTACATCTCCACAGACACCAATGAGTTCAACTTCTTCTTCTTCTTCTTTTTTTTTTTCTTTTAATGGAAGTTCAAGAGTGACACTCCATCAAGAAAGATAAAGAACCTCGATGACTTATATGAGGTAACTAATCTAATTGATGATGATGTAACACCATATTTTAATCAAAGTGATCTTATAGTGTTTGAAGAAGCAATAAAATATTCAAAATAAACAATTGTTATGGATGAGGAGATTGCATCAAATAAGAAAAATGACACATGAAGATTGGTTTCTAGACCAGATGGAATAAAAAAAAACCAATAATAGGCATCAAATGAATCTAAAAAAATAAAAAAAGGAATGCCAAAAAAGAGGTTGAGAGATACAAGGCAAAATTAATGGTAAAAGGCTATAGTTAAAAGCATGAGATTAACTATGATGAAGTGTTTGCTTTAGTTGCTAGATTGGAAACCATTTGATTAATCATTTCCACAATTGCCTAATATAGATAGAGAATTTATTAAATGGATGTCAAATAAGCTTTTCTTAATGATTTTCTTAAAAAAGAGGTTTATATTGAGTAACTTCTGAGATATGAAGACAAGGTATTAAAATTGAACAAAGTCTTGTATGAATTAAAGCAAGCCCCTTGGTATAGTCGTGTTGATGTCTATTTCTTAAAGAATGAATTTGTTAAATGCCCTATGAATATGTTATCTATGTAAAGATCAAAGAGAGTAATGATACTATTATTGTATGTTTGTACGTGGATGACTTGATCTTTACAGGAAATAATCTAAAGATGTTTGAGACTTTAAGCAATCAATGATCAATGAGTTTGAGATGACGGATATTGGTCTTATGTCCTACTATTTAGGGATTGAAATCAAACAAGAAGAAGATGGAATCTTTATGAATCAAGATAAGCTTACAAGTGATGTTCTCAAAAAGTTCAAGATAGAGGATTGTGCAAGAATAAATACTCCAGTTGAGTGTGAAGTAAAGATATTATAGAATGATGAAAAAGAAAAGATAAACTCTACAACATTCAAAAGCTTAGTTGAGAGTTCGAGATATTTATTGTTTTCAAGACGAGAAATATGTTAATAGTTATAAAGAAATTAAGTTTAAGGGAGGATGTTAAAAATAAACTAGATTTTGATTTTAAAAAATAGAAGAACCGGTTTGCTGGTTAAGAATCTATTGACTGACTAGAATAAGTTGAAATAGTTGGCCGGTTCAGTTGACAGAATATAATTCATATTTAAATTAAAACTTTTTATATTAATTTAATTTCTTAATTGTCTAATAGTTAATGCCTATAAAAAGATTTACACCACCACTCTAAGAAAAATATTTTTCCGCAAAGAACACCGAACACGTCTCTCCCAGTTTAGACTGTGTATCAGTTGAGTTGGTACGAATTTGATGGAGCAATCCAGACCATAAATTTTGACTAATTTGAGCCATGTAGCACCGTTGGATCAAGTGGGACCATATGAACCATGGGTCCAAGCTCCAAGGGTGGAGAAAAATAGGTCCAAGTCATAACATTTAGGCCATCTGTCACTACAAATCAAGAAACCCAGCCCATTGCAACTACAAGCAGCTTTCTACAAGAAAATAAGACAAAACATTTACGTTAAAACGTACTAAATAATTGGTAGATAGATTAATTTCACCGCGCTTCGTTCTTTTCTTATACTTCCCAGATCTGCCAGTCATTGTAATTTACCTGCAATCTTTTTATTAATTTCAAGATTTTTATCAAGTTTTTGGAACTCATTTTCTTGAAGAAAGAGGGATCAATTCAGTGAATATTAATAATAATCTTATGGAGAGTGATGGGCTACGGTCCGTTTCTTTACGGTTGAACCGGAGAGGTGGAGACTACCGTAGCAACAACGATAATAATCAAACACCATCAAATAATTCTAAAGGTAATCACTATTTAATCACATGGGTTTGTGCTCTTTGTGATTTTGGCAGTAATGGGTTTTGTGTTTTTGTATCAGTCCAGTCTGATGGTGGTGTTATGGTGAAACAGATGTTGGAGGTTTTTTTGGTGCTGGGAAGTTGCCAAGTGATTGTCCTATGAAGATAATTTGGAAGAGAGGATTTGTTCGCTTGGTTCTTGTTGCCGGCATTCTTTGGATGTTACTCATTCTTGCTGTCTTATCATTTCATGTTTGGTCTTGTCAGTCTTCTTCTGTATTCTTTTCAGGTAAATGTTTTACCAACACTTTTAAGTCCTGCTACTCATTTGTTTGTGTATTTACTCATTGTGATTCGCGCGCTTATACGAGGTTAGTGATAAGGTGACTTGTTTTTTCTTGGATTCTAACAATCTGGGGAATTCAAGAAATTGGTGGATGCAAAGTTTCCCATTATAGGAGTGACACCTTGTTCAAGAATTGCATGGGATATCTGTATTGTTTTTACCAACTGTTTATGTGAACATGATGATGCAATCCTGGTATTTGCGTTATACAAATTTGTGTTATGTGGTTTGATATGATGGTTATGTTTGGCATGCAGTTATCTGTAATAAAGAAAGCAAGGTATATAACTTTTTAAACACGTGGGGATTTGTGCCGCAGCAACATCGTAAGAATTTTAGTAAAATCTGTTCCTTGAAGTGTTGATCGCTATGTGGTTGTTATAATTGACACTACTTGCCTCTGAATCTTTAGGTTGTCCGATCCCTGTTATCGGTAACCCTGAAAGAATAGTTATTCCGGAGGGAAGAACTCGTGACCAAATTGTTAAAAACATTTCCTATGTTATGGAGGATGAGGATGGGTCTCAGTCATCCCCATTATTTGGAGGACATCAAAGCTGGAAACAAAGAGAGAAGAGTTTTAATTTAAGTTCTTCCATGAAGGTACATACATAAACACTCATTGTAAAGTCGATTTTGTTGTTTGTTTAGTTCCTTATTCCTGACAATAGCAAATTAATCTTCGAGGTAATTTATTTCTATTAAATGATGATGGAGGGAATTGGATGTTTTTGGATTTTATGCGAATCACCTTCTCACAATTAATGGAAGACTGGAAGTTGAAATTCTCTGTTACTTATGGCTGTCCTTCAGTGAATTTAATTCTGTTTCTTATTTTTAAATGTGCAATCTGCCTTTCAGGTGCATTGTGGATTTATGCATAATGGTGGTGCAGACATGGATCTTGTAGATATTGAATATGTCAAGAAATGTAGGTTTGTGGTTGCATCTGGAATTTTCGATGGATATGATGTACCTCACCAGCCTTCAAATATAAGCGACCGTTCTAGGAAACTCTTTTGTTTTCTCATGGTGGTGGATGAGATCTCTCTTGATTTCATAAAGGAAAACGTTACTGTCAGGGAGGACCATAACAGGGGACGATGGGTTGGTATTTGGCGTCTTATTCTGCTGAAGCATTCACCTTATGACGAGCCTAGGAGGAATGGGAAAGTTCCCAAGATTTTAACCCACAGATTATTTCCTCAAGCACAGTACAGCATCTGGATTGATGGTAAAATGGAGCTGCTTGTTGATCCATTACAAATTCTAGAAAGGTACTTGCATGGTAATTTACAGGTCATGTCTTTTAATCCTGTCATTTTAATCACAATGGTGGAGATGAAAAGTAAATGAACTTAAAACTTGAAGGTTGGCTTTTCTTTTGTTATAGTGCTATCTTACAGCATGAGCAAAATATATGTTGTCTGTTGAATAACCCTTGAAGATAAACTCTTGCTGACAAGGGTATGGGTATGACTATGATCCCTTTGTTTCGCCACTATCATTGACACATGCGTGCACCCGCGCGGATGTGCACAAGCACAAGCACATGTTTCTGTCTGTTAATATAAAAGGAATCGGTAACAGGTAATTTGAATGGCCTTTGATCTGCAGATACTTATGGCGTGGGAAGAATACGTTTGCCATTGCTCAGCACAAACATCATCGAAGCATATATGAGGAGGCTGATGCAAATAAGCGGAGGAAACGTTATGCCCGACCCCTCATTGATCTCCACATGAAAATATATTATTATGAGGGAATGGAGTCCTGGAGTCCGAAGAAGAGCAGTGTTAGCGGTAAGAATAGAAATCACAACTTCCTTAATCCTTTATTTTGTTGCATTTCTTAGTTTTTTGGGGTGAGACTTGTTCATATGAGTGCTAGTTCACTTGCAAGTTATAACATTTTACATGGGAGCAAATGAACGCACAAAGACGAGGGCTGTAAAAGTGATAATCATGTTTTTCTCATCTATTTATTGATGTCGGCAAATGCAGATGTGCCAGAGGGAGCTATTATCATACGGGAACATACAGCAATGAGTAACCTGTTTAGCTGCTTGTGGTTTAACGAGGTCAATCTCTTCACACCAAGAGACCAATTGAGTTTTGGCTATGTTGTGTACAGATTAGGAGGTGCATTCAGGTTCTTTATGTTTCCAAACTGCGAGTACAACTCACTGTTTGTGTTGCATCCACACACCCGAGAGCATTCATCCAAAGTAGAGTGGGTAAAAAGTATAAGCGAGTTTAAGGGGAACGGTAGCAGTATGAAGGAGAGCAGAGGCGGGTTAGGCCTGTGGACTCCTTATCCTGGGGATCTCAGTTCAGTTGTACTGCCAAAAGTAGCAAGAACATCAAAAGCAGGCTGAAGTTAATCCATCTGACCACTTTTAACATTATTGATCTCTTTTATTAATTAGCCCCTAATACATTATTAGAGAAAGAAAACCAATGCCTAGCCCAGTTCTGTACATTATCTGTGAAAGAAAAGGAAATGTCGGGTGCTTAATTTTTGTATCCTGTAGGATCTAGAAATCTTATTACCTTTTAAAATCACTCTGAAAAAAGCCTGAACACCTTTTGAAAGATTGTTTTGTTGTTCGTGGTTTTGTGTCCTCCCAACTTCTTTTAATAAACTTTTCCATATTAAAGACATTATTATTACCAAGCAATACCTTGCTATTTGTCAAAGAGTTGCGGACGCGAGATGTGTAGCGCGCAGTCGTGAGAACGCTTTCCCACTGGCAGTCCGATGGAGGAGCGGTCAGTGAAAGCAGATGTTCATGCTCACTAACAAGGCTGGTCTGTTAAATGACTTTGCAAGGGCACAGAATGTATAACAAAATCTGACAAGGATAATAAAAAATGTTGCTTGAAAAACGTCCATCTTGCCGCCAGATGGTATCCATTTTATGGGTAAATCCCGAATTAAGAAAACCATACATCATCGAACTTTGTTAATTGTAACATTGATCATAAGATGCTGCTGAATCGGGAAAGAGGAATCACGGGAGCTTGAAATTACTGGCTCTCTGTGCTTTGTTTGAAAAAAAAAATGTTGAAATAAATAAATAAAACGCTTGATTTCCTATATATATATATATATATATATATATAAAAGGATAGGCTTACAAAATAAAAATTAAAAAAGGCAAAACAACAAGCATCACATAAGGCCAGGCCCTAACTTTACTATAAGTCCCACGACTGGGTAAGGGGTATCACCATGACCACCTAATAAATAAATTACAAGGTAACAAAGTCCTCAATTTTTTCCTGTCTTTTGAAAATTCGTGACCCAAATGGGCACACTACCTTATTATTTCTGAAGAAAAGGAACTTTGGACAGATCAACTTCTTATAGCTCATAGAAAGAAAATAATCAAAGACTACAAACTTCTTTTCTCAATTGGCTGCATCTCGGCTGTAGAACTGGTCAAGGGTCTTAGCAGGTATACGGTGGAGTAGCTCACGGGGAAAGATGCGGAGCAGAGTCCATGCCAAATCAAGTGACTGGAAGATGTTGCGGGTGTCATAAGCTCCTTGAGCGACGAATTTCCTCTCAAATTTGTCCAAGAACTCTAAATACAGCTGTTTATTGAAGAGCACATGTTAGTTCCTGTAAATCAAATAATCATAAACATAGCAGCAAAACTGTGTGAGAAAAGGGGAGAGTAATGACCAGATCTTCAGAAGAAAGAGCTTCTTCTCCAACCACTGCTTTCATGGCCTGAACATCCTTCCCAATAGCATAGTTTGCATACAGCTGAGAGATAAAGAAGTTTTGAATAAAATCAAAGGTTAGACAGCTTAAAATGGGACAATAGACTAAAAACCAAGCAACAATGGTTAACAAATCAGACCTGGTTGGACACATCAGAATGGTCCTTGCGAGTCATTCCCTCACCAATGGCACTCTACAATGGTAATCAATGACACGATTTATAATATGCCTCGTACCTTCTAATCGGTTATGAACCATCTAGCATATCAATTCTTGATGTATTGAGAATTCAGAGAAGATTCATCATTACCTTCATGAGACGAGACAGAGATGGGAGGACGTTGATAGGAGGATAAATCTGCCAATCAAAATGGGTCAACATTCAATCAAAAGCTCCTACATGGAGAAATCTAAGTTACCTAGGACCCATGACACGTTGTAAGACAGCTAAGAGAAACGATCGATCATGTGTCCTCTGAACTTGCCTGCCTATTTTGTAGCTGCCTGTCAACATAAATCTGTCCCTCTGTGATGTATCCCGTAAGATCAGGGGTGGGATGAGTTATATCTGGTCAAATAAGAAAATCAAGTTAAAGAAAGTGTTCTTGTTCAAGGAAATAAATTCGGGATATTCAGTGTGGTCTGAGAATACATTACCATCATTTGGCATAGTTAAAATTGGAATTTGGGTGATGGAGCCTGTTCTCCCTTCAATACGACCAGCACGCTCATATATTGTTGCCAAATCAGTGTACATATATCCCGGATAACCACGCCTTCCAGGTACTTCTTCTCGGGCAGCAGACACCTGGGATTGCAATCAATAGTTTTTGTCACACAAACACAATAACATGAAACTTGAATATCTCATAATGTACCTGGTAATATTATAATTTAAATGGTTAACTGTCTGAATTTCAAACAAGCTGAACAGCTGAAAATTAGTACTCCAGAAACAAGCTAGATATATTGAGCAATAGACCCACAAATAATATAACAATAGATATTTATGCATGCAAGTAAATGCTTCTAATGTATGTACAAACTCAGTAAGATGCATTCCCACATATGTTGCTTTAACTCACCTCACGAAGAGCATCAGCATAAGAACTCATATCTGTTAATATGACAAGAACATGCTTCCCACATTCATATGCCAAATATTCTGCAGTTGTAAGAGCAATACGAGGTGTGATAATACGTTCAATTGTAGGATCATTTGCCTGTATGACACATTAAGAGAATCAAATTTCAGAAAGAATTCATGAACGGTACAAGATAATAAATTACAACCTCTCACAAAAAATTACATGTTCAAGAATACAACAAAAACAAGGTTCAAATGTCAAAGCAAAACTTTACCAAGTTTAGAAAGAGGGTCACTCTTTCCATTGACCCATTTTCCTCAAAATCACGTTTGAAAAATTGTGCAGTTTCCATGTTTACACCCATAGCTGCAAATACAATGGCAAAATTTTCGTCCTCCCCACCCTGAAAGTTCACATGGCAAGTTAGTAACCTAATTACAAACTTTAGTTAAAAAGAGCTGAGAAAGAAATGTCAACCAAACAACTACTTAAGTAACAACAAGCTCCTATTTCAAGGCAAAATAAACTAGGGAATTGAAGTAATAACACCAGTGATGCCTAACTACTGCACATGCAATTTGATTTGGCACTTAAAAAATCAAGGAATTCTACTAATATTGATAACTCAACAGCAAAAGAGCTTTTGAAGTAATTTTGAAGTGTGATATAATCGCAGTACACATTAAATTTAAATTCTTCTGATGATGCTACTATCTCCATTTGAAAATATGTTTTATTTATTACAATGTCTCAAAAGAATATACTGTCAAGGCTCCATTATACAGGAACATTATTCAACCATGCATATAACAGTTATTTCACTTAGCGGGAACAGGGTTGCGAGTCTAATTCTAACTGTGCAATAAAGTGTGGATGTTACCTCAAGAAGATTGTCAGACTTCTCCAATCGCTTTACCAAACCTGCTTGGCGACATATTTGAGCAGCTATTTCATTATGGGGAAGACCAGCGGCAGAAAACAGAGGGATCTTCTGTCCTCTAGCAATAGAATTCATGACATCAATTGTCGAAATCCCTGTCTGAATCATCTCCTCAGGATAGGTTCTTTCACTAGGGTTGATTGAACTCCCTGCAGAAGGCATAACATATAGTAAAAGGCCGTTAATATTATTAACCCTAAAAGTGTCAGCAAGCAACATATATTAATAAAGACTGTTCACTTCAAGAGAGCCTACCAGATATATCCAAATAAGCTTCGGGCAAAATAGGGGGACCATTATCAATAGGCTTCCCAGAACCATTAAAAATGCGGCCAAGCATGTCCAATGAGACTGGAGTTTTCAAAACCTACAAAAAAGGCCAGGGAATGTAAGTGTATCAATAGTAGAGACCTAGACTCCAAGGAAACTACTATGATAAAATTTAAAATTTAAAGGGTTACATTATGCAAAGATGTAAATGGCCATACTCTAACTTCTGTATCAGTAATGACTTAAGAGGCATATACTAAAATCCAGCACAAGCAATATTCCACATCAGAAAAACAAATCAAATATTAATATCAATTTGAACTTTATCCTTGAAATTTACAAGTCCTAACTCCTAACGTGCTGAAAATCATGAAATACATGAATTTATGTACTTGCCTCAGTGGTAAGGCTCAGCCATGTTTCTTTAAGATATAAATGCAATTCATTCTCTACTTATATTTCACCTCAGAAGCTATTTTCTGCAGATTTTTCCCAGAAGAACAAGTTATAATTGAATTTCCAGCAAAATGAGATCTAATTATCTGGTAAAAGTTTGTTTGCTGGCATGCAAACACGTTAGCATGCAGATAGTTTAAGCAGCTCAAAGTACCTGCTAAAATTTCCAGCATTTAACAAGTTCAAGGTTCATTAGCATGAGCAACTGCAATTGTTTCTTTGATACAGAAAATCAAGAACTTTTTAAAAATAAAATAATAATAAATAAGACTTCATACCTCTCCAGTAAATTGCACAGTTGTAAACTTGTTGTCAATGCCAGAGGTCCCTTCAAAAACCTGGCCAAGAAAATACCACATAAAAAATGCATTCAGCCTTTAAAACAGGTGCACTTTTTTCACACCACAACTTATTAAAGATTCATTATGAGTTGCTGACCCAAAGAAAAGATCCACTACAAATTAAGCTAAAAGCATCATCTTGAAGCAACTCAATTTATAACAAATCCTTCTACAACTAGACACAAATGACCACGTCACAGACTTAAAGTGAAGCAATTTACTTTAACCAGGAAAGAAAATCAACTTATATCCAACCTGCAGACACAAAGAAAACAGATGGAGAATGCTGAATAGCAATCACCTGAACAACAGCTTTCTCCCCATCAACTTCCAAGACCTGACCACGTCTGGTTGATCCATCGCCCAAACGAATATTAACAATCTCTTGATATTTGGGTCCCTAACACAGTGAATCAAACAATGCACCAATCAATAAAAACTGAAGCAGCACCATAGTGTTTAATAAAACAGACAAATTATCCTGATTATTTCAATCAAGAAAACAGGAGTATTTACCTTCACTTTTTCAAGTATAACAAGAGGTCCAGCAACTCCAGAAACAGTTCTATACTCTGTAATGCATCAAACAAAAAATTTAAGTTCATGAAAACAACCCCCTACCACCTCAATTATCGCCCTTAAAACACTCAGCAAACTTAAATTAAACAAAAAATATGTATCTTCCTAACCGATTTCCTCCCATCCCAAACATTTTTATATATTTCACCAGTCCATTATCAGTTTCAATTCCATTACAATTCACACGATATCTCCGAACCAAATTTGTTATTTATTACCATCGAACAACACTGCACAAATATAATAGGGAGAAAAGGCAAAACTTACCCATGCCGATCTCGAGCGTTCCCTCCTCCATATCGTGATTGTTTGTTTCTAAACCCATTATCAACCTTCATTCACACAAAAAAAAAAAAAATCAAATTAATTCCAATACATTAATCAAAATCCACAAAATTAATTTCCGTATAAAAAAAACAGAAACGTCATTAACATTCAGCAAATAAATGCCAGTTAGCCTAAAAAAAAATTAAAAAAAAAAAAAAAAAAGCTTTTCAATTTCAAATTTTGAAATCCACAGCAGGAACGGATCAATAAATATAAAAAACTAAAAAAATATCCAAAACTTCCCTACATTTTCTTAGCCAACAAACAGACAAGCTTAATCAATCAGAGACACCGAAAAAACTCACTCACTGCTCAGCATCAAAACCCAACCAGACTAACTAACCAACCAACTAGGTTGAAATATTGAAGAGCATCAAAAACGAAAATTCCAATTCTCTGCTACCGATTCTATCAGTAAAAAATAGATGAGAGATTTTTTTTGATTTATTGATTTATTTATTAAATGATAGTGAAAAGAGAGAAATGAGAATTTTGGATCTGAAATGGAGACGTACCTTTTTTTTTTTTTTTTTATCTGGCTCTGGTACACAGCGAGAGAGAAGAGAGAGATAGGGGGAGAGGGGAGGGGAAAATACGAGTAAGCTGAGAGATCTGATTAATTTTGATTTTTTCTTAAATAAAAACTTTGTTTTATAAGAAATTATTGAGAGGATGACTAAAGTAGTTATTTATTATTAATGGTAATAAGGATTAAAAACCCTTCCTCCGGATTTACTGTGGTGGGATCTCATACAGCGGGCGTCACGCGAGACTTGTAAGAGATAAAAAGAGCGCGTAAATTTTAGTTTAGTTTAACCCTTGTATATTAAAAATTAGTAATATTAAGAATGGTAATTTAATTGGTTAGATTTTAAATTTAATTTTTAAAACTTACTTATTTAAGTTTTATAAATTTTAGGTTATTAGAGATTTACATGGTTATTAATTTTAAAATTCATAAAATTAATTGAGATATGTGTAAACCAACTTGAATATCCACATTAATTAAAATAAAAATTATTCTACTTGATTTCATATGGTCTCAATATACCCAAAATCAATTTAGGGTTAACTTGGTATTTGTATTCTCGATTGCCAGGGCATCAATGCCCATGGACAATGGAATTCAATTTAGGGCATAATATTAATGAGTTCTTTTCTTTTTTTGTTTTTTAGGCCGGGCTTCTACCAACCTCCCATATCTCTCTTAATATTAGAGTTTTTTTTTTTTGGAAAAATCCTGATTCAAATAAAAATAGCTAGTTTTTAATTGCAATATTAAATTAATAGTGGTGGTGAAAAAAAATGTATTTAATTGACGAACGAGAGAAATAATAGTTGTAAATAACATGATGGAAAAAAAAGAAAATCTTTGAAATAAAGGTTTGTTTTTAAGAAAAAAAATTGGATTTTTCTAATATATCTCTCCTTTATTCAAGAACTATATCTGTACAATCACACTCATTTGAAAATAATTTTTCCCAAAATAATATAAAAAAAGCCATCAAAAGATTTTTAAAGGTGTTTGTGAATGTAATAGCGGTTATTTTTTCAAAGTATTTTTTTACTTAAAAATATATTAAAATAATACTTTTTATTTTTTAAAATTTATTTTTAATATTAACACATCAAAATAATTTAATAATATAATTTTTTTTTGGAAAGGTTGTATAATATTTTACCATTGCATATAAAATTTTGAACAAATGTTAAATTTTTGTAACACAACAATTTTTGTTTTACTAAGTGGGATTAAAAAGGTTTATTAACTCAAAATTTATTTTTTTTCATTTTTTTTTTTTTTTAGTTTAACGTGGGTGTCCGGGCTAGCTTGCGTGTACCTCGACTAATCCCACGGGCCCTGAAGTTAACGACCATGTAAGCCTCCAGTGGCCATCATATGAGCAACCTAGGGCTCGAACTTGAGACCACAGAGGGAGCAAACCTCTTGGTCCCAAGCTCTTACCACTGGGCCACCACCCCACGTGTGAGAATGTTCACATGATTAATGCAAAATCCATGCTATTTTTTATTTCTACAGTATATTTTTTTAATTGTTAATATTAAGCATAATTTTTACATTTCTTAGACTTGATATGAAAAATGATCTTGGTTATTGAATCACTCAATCAACTCATAAATCATAAAATTAAACCGGGTTAATATTTTTATAAAAATGATAATTAAAAAAAGAACTCTTTAATGTTGACCTATTTGAGTTATAAGTCAACTAATTAGGTTAATTAAGTTCAACCGAGTCAATATCTTTTTCAATTCAAATTGAAAAGTTTCTTATGTCAATTCATTGAGCCAAGCCAGGTTTAAAAACTATGGTGAAAAGTGTAAAGTCTCGAAAATTATGGCATACATGTTGAACTTGATGCTACAATAACACTACATGAACTCGAAGAACTATGAGAGATCAATGCAACATATTAGTATATTCAAATGAAAGGTTCACTGGAGGAAATAATCAGACAATGGAAATTGAGAGCTGAATTCCTTAAAGTTTCTATTAAGGTTTCTGAGAGCTTGGATATGAGGTTCATCTTCCTCTAGTGGAATTATTTTAGCATAGTTTCCTTCTCCAAGAAAGTCTACCACTCGGTTTGCACCCTCGAGTCCAGTCACGTAAGATTTTTCCTGTTGGAAGTAACATGTAGAACCATACAATTAAAATTTTGTTTCTTTTAACCCACTCAAGGCAATCGATTTAATCAAAAAGAGATAGCACCTGTGACCATGATCCATGCCGCGAAATAATCCAATCGCCAGCCATAAACAAGTTCGAGAAAGATGTAGATCCACGCATCATATATTTGTATGAACCTGCGAGAGGAAAAGTTGGATGAGATTAATGAAAAAAAAAAAAAGGAAAGGTTGGACTTGATGCAGAAAAGATTGTTGAATCTTAATGAAACAAAAAAGGCCTATTAAACAATGTTTAGTGCGAAACAAGATATTATTAACCTGCAAAGCTCTTAGAAAGCTACCTGGAAAGAAATGTGTCAAGGATTTTGGAAATCTAGCAATTTCCACATTGGTAACACGAGCTGCCTCAAAGTCCTTGATGCACTTGGAGAGATAATGCATTACTTTTGTAGCTATGTATTCGTCTTTGAGCGGTGCCAATTCATTACCATGGTACTGCATATGAAAAGTAATCAGAATAAAGGTACGCATCACTTAATAAAAAATTTGCTAAAGCTTGCATCCTTTGTTGAACAATAATACTCACAAAATCAGCTTGGATAATTGTTACAGGATCATTCCTATGCTCATCGAAAAGTTCGTTCAAGTTTAAGAAAGTCCACCCAGATGAATCATCAAAGGAAGAGCAAATATTCCTTGCAAATGGAATTATGATCTGCTCACATAAGAGTAGAAAGGTGCAAGATCTTTTAAGTACATAAACATAGACTTAAGAAAAATAAAGTTGTTTAAGTATCCATACTTATCATCGGAGGTCACGCCAGTGCATAAATGTTGCATTTAAGCTAATCATGTAGTTAATTGTGGGACATGATGACCTTTATTTGTCTGTCCTATAATACATTTTGGGACTCTATTATGCATATAAGCTAGAATTTAAAGTTCTAGATACCTGAATACTTCACTTATTGATAAATAATAAACCAAGAAAATAAATTGACGCTTGCAAAAGTAAACCAGTTTTAGGTTTTAGATGGCTTCTATCTCTATTTGAATGATAAATCCAAGGAGAAAAGACATATAGGATTATCCCTAGACATACCTTCTTGTCCAACCAAAGTTTAATGGAGACCAAATCACTGGCAGCTAGGTTTAAAACCTTCAAAAACTCCTCCCTTGTACTTAATGCTGCACTAAATAAGACCCAATTACTGGTTAAAACAAGATAGGTTTATAATCTAAGGTGAAAAATGCTTCTCCATTGATTCATAAAATTTGATATGATGTGATTTAAAAGAGAGTTTCAAACCTATATGAGTGTCGCATTCACCAATATAACAATTGAGTAAAAAACATGCATATTGAACTGAAAGTTCACCAAATAGAAAAAAATTCAAATCAAAGGTGATAGAAGTTATAGCACAATGACTTATGAAACAACAAACCTATTCTTAGTGAGTTCTTGGACCGTGGAAATTCCAATAGCCAAAATAACTGCATCTGCCTTGTATGTCTCATTGTCACAAACCACGTCTGAAATGCAACCTGTTTCCTCATCGAAGAAGAAATCTGTCACCTTTTTATTATCCATAAATTGACAGCCTTTACTACTCATCAACTTCATCCATGGATTGAAAATCCTTTCTTTGACTGGTCCACGACACCATACCACATCGAAATCTCCCTACAAGCATCCAAGTAGATGATATTTGTAAAATTCATATCAAGAAAATGAAAATAACACGTAATGCAAAAGTACCATAATCATGTAGAAGTAATACCACATTGATGTAGTGGTATGTAATGATTTAAGAGTATATGATGTAAAAGAGATCAAAGAAAAGAACATTAACAAAACCTTTTTAAATTTTGCCTCGTGACCAATAATTTGAAATTGTATTAAACTACATCCTTCATCAGACAGTGATACATTGTTGCAGCCTAGGCTATGGAATCGAGTAAAGCTTACGTGAAATAGGCCTGGTGGTTTCTCTAAACTAAAAGATAATGCTGAATGACATTGTTATTATTGCGAGATACACTCATTATAACAAAGATTGATTATGTTTACCTTCTAGTATATATAAAATCCTCTATATTTACTGCAATACAGCCTTTAAAGGCAATGTTGTAGAATCATTACTAAGCTTTTGGCTTCCAATCTTGTTCTTTTCTCATGGTTCTAGAGCTTTTGCATGTCAAAAGAAAGTGCAACCAACACAAACATAACTCCTAGTCAATTGAGTGGAGGAGACAACTAAACACAACCCTCTAATAATCCTTGTTCACCATATTTTTTGCATCCCTCAATTAACTCGGGGACTGTTTTCATGACTTGTGTTCTCAATAGGGACAATTACCTACATAAAAGAGAGCTATAAAGAATGCTCTCTATGCCAAAAACAAAATTGGTTATATTGATGGATCTTTTGAGAGACCAGAACAGACTACAAAACAATATACAGTTAGGATAAAGTGCAATTCCGTGCATTTTCAATGCCTTCTCGCGAGATTTGCATGATAGTATGGTTTATGCTAACATTACAAGAGAGTTATGGCTAGACTTAGAGGAGTGTTTTTCTCAAGTGAACGCTACATGCATTACATGAACTCAAGAAAAAGATCTATTTGCTTCACCAAGACAATAAAACAATCAATATCTATTATTCCAAGTTTAAGGTTCTTTGGGATTAACTCCAGATATTTGATATTATTTCTCAATGTCACTATGGTATTGGAAAAGAATTTACAGTAGTTAAAGAGAGATGGAAGTTGCATCCATTTTTCCTTAGTCTAAATTATTCTTTCAAGACAATATGTTCCCAAGTCCTACATAGTGAGCTTTTATCATCAATGAGTAAATTATAAGGCATAATTTTTCATGAAAAAGGACAACAAACGGTAGCATGGTCACAACTTTCTATCATAAAAGCCACTATATTTGCTGCCATTTAAAAACTCAATAGGAGACATAACATATTTCAGAAGCAATGTGAGCATTGAAATTATTCAAGCTATATGCAAGTTGAATGCTATCAGTTGATAAGGTATCCGCCAAGTTAAAAACAACATCATCGTAGTGATTAAGAGAAACCAAGTAAGCCTACACCTGAAAGTTAATGAACCATGTATATACTGAAAACTCAATTGATTCAGGGTGAACAACAAAACCGAGTGATGGCTCAAATATTTCATCCATCTCTGGTCTTACCATTAAACAATATAATTAGCGTATGTGTTTTCTAAATGGTGGTTCCTTGAGCCTCGTTAATTATGTTGGTAAGTCTGATAACATGTAGATTATTGACAGTGATACCTTTGACCATATGGTTGGTTCTAATGAACTTCTTGATTAAAAGCTTGCTATTTCAGATCATGCTCCAATAGGCATACCTAATAGTAATAAATTACTTGTCACTCATATAGAAGATATTGCCATAACTACTTATCTAAAACTTCAAAATATTCTTTGTGTCTCTGGTTTCTCTTTTAATCTATTGTATGTTGAAAAGAAGCCAAAAACTTAAACTGCGTGGTTTTTTTTTCCTTCTTATTTTTATATCTTTCAGGACCTCAAAACGTAGAGGTTGATTGAAGTAGGTAGGCTGAATAATAGGGTTTATCAGTGCTCTTTTAATAATGGCTCTAGTGTTGCTCATCCAACTTCGAGCATCAAGGATGTAAGTTTATAGCACCAATGTTTGGACCATGTTTTTTTTTCTCATTTAAAACAAATTCCTCTCCTGAATAATGTTATTTTTAAAAATTCTATCTGTGACATGTGTTATAAGTCCAATTAGACTCATTTGTGTTTTCCTAATAGTTCAAATAAAAGTTTAAGGTGTTTCTCTTTAATTCATTGTGATGTTTGGGGCCATTATCAAACACCATATTCCAATGGTTCCTATTATTTTTTAAGTATTGTTGATGACTTTCTAAATGTACATAGGTTTACTTAATATGTTGAAAATCTAAAACATTTAAATTTTTTACTTTCTTTTGTAATATGATTTAGACACAATACAACCTTTCAATTCAAACCATCAGGAGTGATAACGGAGGGGGGGAGTTCACCTCTTATAAATTCAAAGAATTTAATGTTTTAAGAAGCATTGAATTGCAAACTTCTTGCGCTCATACCCCACAACATAATGGATTAGTGGAATGCAAGCATTGTCACATTCTTGTAGTGGCTCATGCTATTTGTTTCATGAATACCCCCCTCTTAAGTTTTGGGGTGAGTGTGTTCTACAATTGTGTACTTGATCAATATCACTCTCTCCCTACCCTGAATGGAAAAACACCATCTGAAGTGTTATTAGGTAAAGCTTCTACCTATAACCATCTTCATGTCTTTAGATCTTTGTATTATGCTCATAATCACTCCAAACCATATGATAAAATTGATCTGCATGCCTCTCATTGTGTTTTTCCTGGCTATCCTCATTATAAAAAAGGTTACAAAGTTTATAGTTTGAATACACACGAATCATTCATCTCATGTGATGTTATTTTCTATGAGCATGTGTTTCCTTTTAATTCTGAATCTCTGATCATGATCAAGATGCCAATACTATTATCCCTTTACCTTTGTTTGAGTCTCATCTTGATAATGCAATTGAATCTACATCATCATTTTCAAACTTCATACCTGATTTTCATGTTAGAAATACTTCTATACCCATTGAGCAAGTCATGCATGTTCTTGCTTCTTTCAAGCCTAGATGTGAATGCCAACTTGTGTCCAAACTCCAAGGTTTTTTCTTTGAGCTACCATCTTCAATAAATCCCATTACACCTACTCCTCCAACAACTAACTCAGGTATTGCTTACCACCTTTCCTCTGTTATTTCATATACATGTTTTTCACATTCTCACTAATCCTTTCTAGTAGTCTTCACTTCCCTTAACGAGCCTTCGACATAGTCTTAAGCCATTAAAGATCCTAGATGGTAGCAACCTATGCAAATTGAAATTACTGCTCTTGAGACTAAGGATACTTGGGACTTGGAGCACCTTTCTCCTGGAAAACATTCCATTGACTCCAAATAGGTTTATAAGATCAAATGCAATGTTGATGGAACTGTTGAGAGATTTAAAGCTTGACTTGTCATTAAGGGGTTTACTCAAGTTGAAGGAATTGATTATACTGACATCTTCGCTCTAGTTGCTAAAATCACTAGTGTTTGTTGCCTTTTAGCAGTGGCTACCATTAAAGGATGGACATTGCATCAACTGGTTGTCAATAATGACTCCTTACATAGTGACTTGAATGAGGAAATTTATATGAAAATACTCATTGGCTTCTACAAACCTTGTGATACTTGTGTGTACTGCTTGCACAAATCTTTATATGGTCACAAACAGGCTTCAAAGAAATGGTTCTATAAGTTCCAGACTTTCTTGGTTGATCTTGGTTTCCAGCAATTAGGTGCTGACCATTCTTTATTCATACATGGAAGAAACAATATTTTTATTGCTCTCTTAGTATATATGGATGATGTTATTGTGGCTGGTTATGATTCTATTCAAATTCTTGATCTTAAATGCTTACATGCTCAATTTCGCATCAAAGGTCTTAGTGCATTGAAGTAGTTTTTAGGAATTAAAGTTGCTCGCTTCTCTTAAAAGCATTGTTCTTAAACAAAGTAAGTATGCCTTGGATATTCTTCAAGAAACTAGTCTTGTAGCTAGCAAACCCATACATTTCCCTGTGGAGTAGAAGCTTAAACTCTAACATAATCTTGGTAAATCCATGGCTGGCCTTTGTCAATATCGACAATTCATTGGGCAATTACTTTATTTGACTATCACTCAGTTAGAATTGAGTTGTTCAGTTCAAGTTCTAAGTCAATTCATGCAAGATTCGCGACAACCCTATCTTGATGCTGTTATACGCACCTCACACTATATTAAATTGTCACCTAGCCAAGGTATATTTCTTCCTAGCAAGTGCTTTACACTTGCAAGCTTATTGTGATTCAGATTGGGCTAGTTGTCTTACTACTTGTCAATCCACCTCTGGTTATGTTGTGCTTCTTGGTGATTCTCCTATTTCTTAAAAATCAAAGAAACAAGTCACTGATTCTCCTATGACTTCTATGACCGGTGAACTCATTTGGCTTCATACTCTTCTTCAAGACTTACAAGTTGATTGCTCTTCTCTAGCTCATCTTTATTAGGACAATCAAACAACCATCCAAATTGTTGCAAATCTTATTTTTCATGAACTAACTAAACTAAATACATCGAAGTTAATTGTCACTTCATTCAAGAACATGTTCAATCCAATGACATCCCTACCTTTCATGTTTCTTCTACAAATCAACTTGTTGATCTTTTTACTAAGGATTTGGGTCATGACCAGTTCACGCGACTCCTCATCAAGATGGGAATTTCAGCTCTTTTTTCTCCAAATTGAGTCCTTATAACTAGGACTAATTGTGTTTCCTTTCTGGTATATATACATTTATTTTCGCTCCTAGGATTTCTCCTAAAAATCCTCTGTATTTACTACTATAAAGGCAATATTGTAGAATCAGAATTCTAAGCTTTTGGCTTCCAATCTTGTACTTTTCTCAGTTATATACGAGTCTCCTGACGTTTATGTGGATGAAAAAAAACTGATGGTATATGAAATTGGTGCAATTGCATCTGTTTTAACGATAGATTTATCACACTATCGAGCTTTAAGATTTGATAGCATTGAAGAGCCTTTAAATAACAACGACAAATCCATCCACGGTGGCGCTGAAGAGGAAACCAAGTTGCCATACCTGATGTGAAACGGCCATGAACTGCAGCATTCCAAGTGCAGCAGCTGCACTGCATTGCTCTAGCGGAGCACACAAACCCACTTGAAGTAATGACCCAAAAACATCCTGATAAAGTCTTTCTGAGAAGCCAGACTGTTTGAGAAGCTCCCTTGTAGTAACTGATCAGTGAGCTTCTAAATGAGTCATCTCAACCACATGCTTGAAGTATTAGAAGTAAAAATCAAATTTCAAATGTTAGAGAGCCACAGTTTTCATCAAGATCCTTACCTGAATCATATTTTCTCCAGGCCATGTCAGTGTTGTCGAAGTCAATTACTGCAAGAAGGTAGAGATGGATAATAAGTGGAAAGAAAATTACAAAAAAAGTAACAAAGCACCGTTAACAGAGTCTCCCAAGTATCAAATGCATATTCGAACAGGATATTGTACCTGCGGCCATTAGAGGAACAGATGTTAATCTATCCACCAATGGGAGCCGATTGAACTGCAAATATGTTGCCAGATCAGATTTTTCAGGAACTGAGAAATTTTTTGTGACTGAGAAATAAGACACGGACACAACACAAGACATACTTGAGTATAGAATAAGGTTCCTAATGGAGCAGGAAGTTGAGGCCGATCTTGGAGAACTGGAAATTCAACCTGCAGAATGATCCGTGGATTTGTTGAGACATACCAAAGCCACTTGACTTGAGCTTTCAAATTTGTCAATAAGGAGTGAAATTTTTGGAAACTTTTCTTCTCTCTGAACATTTCAAATAAGTCTAATTACCTCTAGTCCCTCTTTTGAATATTGTGCGGACTGCAACCACTTAGTGAAGGGCTTCATGCCCAGTTCGTCGACAAGGCTAAATATGTTTTTGTAGGGATACCAAAAACCTAAATATAAAGCAGAAACCAGATATTAGATTTCAAATTATGAGAGAGAAATTAATATGTCATAATTTTCTCATACTGTTGAAACACAAAGTGGATGTGACACAGTTGAAGAAGAGACATTACAGGCTCACAGACCCATTTGAATGGTCTCTTCTACATCCTATTCAAATTCATGCATATAAGACTAGGAAGAAGAAAAACAAAATCAACACTGTTTTTATAACTTCATAAACAGTTCATCCATGAAGCAGCAAAGTTCCTGCTTAGCAAATCTCATTAGAGACCCTGCCTGCCTGCAATTATCAGTTTCTTCATCTCTTTTAAATATGAGCGAAGGATGTAAGCATCTAGTAAGGATGAAAACGTGGAACAACTGACTCCAGAAAAGGAAAGGATAATTTAAAGGGAATTATGCTGTACCATGGATACCAACATCATCAGGATCACCAAAATCATACCCATCTCCAAGAACAGTAACATCAAATCCCTGATCAAAATATCAGTACGCCATATTCAGCACTTTAGCTTTAAGATCTCAATTATAAGTTTTTATTCCCCAAAACACAAACAAAGATAGAGATTGAGACAGGGAAAAAAGACCTGGTTACAGAGGTGGTAAGCAGCACCAAGACCAGCCCATCCTGAACCAACAATGACTACCTTCTTTTTGTTGTTGCTGTACTCTCCATTACTGGCATGGATTTGTGGAGTTGCTGCTCTGCAAGAAAGCCCACTTCTACTTTTATCTCTACATCTTGTGTTTGCAAACACATAAGATGTGAGAGGGAACCTACAACAGCCCAGCAACATCCTTTCGCTTTCCCTCCCTCTGTTAACAGTTTTCAACTGCTATTCGTTTAGCTCCCAGGAAGCACAAAGTGAGCAGTTTATATGGTCCACCCTATCTTGAGCATGAATGGTACTTACTAGAAACTACTGTCCAAAGGGAGACACAGAGATTTGTCCACTGTCCTTGCCACAAATGTGATATAGGATAAAGAAAAAAGGGGAAAAAAGGGTGAACCACACACATCTATACATTGAAGTGTAAACTGCAGAACTTAAAGCAGAGAAGCAGTTGGCATGCAAGTTTGACAGGGTGTGGGCAATGACCATTATTAGGAGAATGGAGACACATCTTATCATTTGGGGAATACCCAAAAGGACCAGTTGTCTATTTTTGACATGGGAACATATATCTTTTGATAAAAAATAAATTTTTGTTCCATTTTTTTCTTCTCTTAAGTACAAACAAATTGATAAGAAAAACCTTGAACATGCTTCACCACTAATCAAAACACACAAATAAATACAGCGAAAAGACAAGTACTTTGTGCTTGAGAATTTGAGCTCTTCATGCCAATTAACAAATAACACATCCAGTTAGCTGTGTGATATTCTTTATTGGAGTAATGATTGAATTGATAGCAAAGTAATCGCAATACAGAGACATACAAGGACAGAGGAGGCTAACTTGAGGCATTAGTTCACCAACAAATTTTAAATCTTTGATATGTCAGGCAAACATATACCCTCAGAAAACACCCAAACCATTGATAGCATCGTGTTTAGTTTTAAATCCTAGGGACTCAATTGAAATAGATTGCATAATTGGGATACTAACCTGTAGTTTACGGAATATTCTCTCACTGATTAACCGTTGCTTGCTTACTCAGTCTTCTCTTCTCTTTGACAGCACAAAAAAGAAACCAAACCAGCCATTCATTTTTATCCACAAAGAGAACAGATGGCTGCCACTCTCTCAGTCCGGTCCAACCACCTCTCTCCACCCAGTTCACCTCTCTCCCGACTACCGGTTCACAATCCCTTAAGCGTAAATCAAATAAAATCATCATTAAAAAAATACCCTGTTTTCTGGAGGGGAGTAATTGTGCAACCCAGGCGTATTTTAGTGAGAGCAGGCTCCAGAGCCGATGATTCGTCGGCGCCGTTTGAGATGTCAGTGGAGAGCGCACTCAAACTTCTCGGTGTCTCAGACGGCGCGTCATTCGATGAAATACTTCGCGCCAAAAATTCCATTGTCGCTACATGTAAAGATGACCAGGAAGCCATTGCACAGGTGATAAACATGTTCTCACTCACACTTGACTACTATCTCTTTCTTTTTTCTGAATAATTTTTTACAATTTTATCTAATTGTGAAAATTTGGGCTTTAACTTTTAAATTTAGTATATGAAGATGGGTTTAGTTAGTTAAATGTGTTAGTTTTATTAATGGGTAATTTTTAAACTTGATCAATTAGATCAAGGATTGAGACTCTAGGTGTTTTGAAGTGTTTTTATTGTTTTTTGGATGGTTGTTAATGATGGGTTTTTGCGAACTGTGAGGTTTAGCTTGCAATGTTTGGAAATTTGTTTCTGGGCGTCGTGCCGAAGCTGGATTAATTATTGCATTTGTGTTAAATTTAGTTTACAGTGGATTGGATTTGTGTTATCATGGCGATTAGAATTTCAAGTTTTGTTTTTTGTTTGAGTTTTGAAGGTAACTGGAAGCCAGCGTGTCATTAGATGCATAACCAGGTAATGGTTAGAACGTAGAATTGCCAAAGGTACCTTAGCTCTATGTTCTGTGTAAAAAGTGATGAGTGAGTTTAGTGGTGGAGGTACTGGATTTATGGGGTGCAGATATCTTGATCCGCACGTTGCTGTCCCGTGTTGAGAATTAGCGTGTTGTTGGTTGGTGATTTTCAAGAGATTTTTGAGATATTGATCTTGGTAGAATCCATGGCAAGTAAATCGCAGCATGTAGTGTCTTTTAGGTCTTTTGCTATTTTCTATCCATTATTTCAAGATAGTAGTTAAGGTTTATTTTGTTTGGGTTTTGTGAACCTTTAATTTGAAGCTTAGTTAAGAGAGCGTCCCAGTTTTCTCCCCTTTCCAATTGATGTTTCTGCATGTATGTTGACCTATCTTGCTACAGTTCTTCATTGTTCTATAAGATAGTGTTGTCTTTATGAAATAGTGGCTGTTAAATTGACATTGATATAGTTGAATTAAGGACATTTGCTTTCTGTCACAAGCATTTATTGAGCTGGAAGCTGGAATAAGATTTTGCACCACTGTGTTTTAGATATTTTTTTTGTCATGAGCACTATAGTTAAATTGTGATTTTTAGGTTGAAGCCGCATATGATATGTTGCTCATGCGGAGCTTAACTCAGCGCCGGGCAGGAAAAGTCGTGAGCAGTAACATTCGTTATGCTGATGTTAAACCTGTAAGTGGCCCTGGGATGGGACCGATGCCACAGTGGGTGCAGACTACAATTAAGAAAACCCCTGTTTCTGTGGAAACACCATCAACTGGAGAGTTGGGCTTACAAGCAGGAGTGTATGGAGCTTTGATGGTTTTAACTTATGTTAATGGCACTTCCATGCCTTCTGTGGCACCTTATGCGGGGGCTGATGTTCCTGGGCTGATATTAGCTACAAGCTTTGGTGCTTCCTTGTACTTCATGACCAAAAAGAATGTGAAGTTAGGTGATGCTCTTTCCATATACACTACATCAAATTTCAAGGAATTTGATCTTTCTTTATGCAGTTCATCAAATTTCAAGGAATTTGGCCTAAAATTTCATATGCTCGAATCAGATCATTTTTTCAGGTTAAAAGTTTCTTTTTTCTGTCAATGATGCACAGTATGCAATTGCTTAATTATGCTGATTGTCCCTTGCAACTTCATAATGGTTGGAGATAAAGAAAAGAGGGTGTGCGTGTGTGTTTGGGTTTGGTTGTGGGGGATTGCCCAGGAATAATTTGGGTGTAACATTCTAGGATGATTACCTATATGGGTTACCAGGGCTTACTGTGCGAGACTGAAACTCAGTCTCGGGGGAAATTGGATAGTTTGTTTTCAGTTTCTGTGAATCGATGGCTTCTTGTAAACAAAGACTGCATAGCTTCTATACATTTTGTGAATTTCAACTCTGTAAGAGGAGCAGAAAGCATCTAAGAATGTTGCTGGTCACCTTTGCAGGGAAAGCTACTATAATAACTATAGGGGGGCTCGTGGCTGGAGCAGTGGTGGGGTCAGCAGTTGAGAATTGGTTGCAGGTTGACATTGTCCCGTTTCTTGGACTACACTCCCCAGCAACTGTAGTTAGTGAATTCATACTCTTCTCTCAATTCTTGGTCTCTCTGTATCTAAGGTAGGGTTATGATGAGATTGAAATTGCAATCTAATTATAAAACCTGTAATTATTCAATTGCGTGATCACACCGAGCTTTTTTAGGTTGCTTATCATTGCATATTGTACAAAACTAGCAAATAGAATGTAGCGAGACTTGAATTGACCTGGAATTTGCTTGGCATTACAATGATCTTCTACACGACTATTTAATGTTTTAACGCATTCTTTGACGATTAAAATTCAGTCCTTAGACCTTGAGGAATTATTGCCCTTCGTTATTTTTTGTTTAAAAAACTGAAACCTGATGCCCAGTATGCTTCGCCTATATCCAGTTTGATCAGTAATCGTGTTCTGGCTTGATTAATTGACTTTGACACTGGCGATTATGTGTTCATGTCTTTGTTTCTCTATCTCTTGTCAGTTTTTGGATAGGAGCGGTTGCATTTCCTTTTTATTTTAGTTTTTCTTTTGCCCGCAACAAAGGTTGAGTGCTTCCACCCCTTCAGGAAAACTACCCACCATTGTTGTGAGATCTCCTGGGTATGCTATTTTTATGTTAAAACCCAAAAAATGTAATGCATAAATATAGAGAGGGAGATAGTTTACCCTGTGACCACATGGCTTATGTTCCCGGCTACTGGATAAATTCTCAGCCTTCCTCCCACCTGTCTAAAATTAAAAAAATATATATATAAAAAAAAAAACATTTTAAAAAAACAATTCTTATTATAATAAATGCTTCCGTATAAAAAAAAAAGTTAAAAGATGGGTTTTTAACCACTGTTTCCACTCAAATTACTGCATCTGTCAGTAATGTTGCCTGCGTAAGATGTTACTCTTATTTTGGATAAAAGTTTGCAGCAAAGGTTGACAGATGAGGGAAGCATTTCTCTTCTGAGCATCATCCCAGCGCTAAAAATTAAAAAGCAATCCTCTCTTAACTCTTGCAAGATAGCAACCTATGACTAAAAAATCTCTTCGTTCAACACCAAACTGTGACTAATTACGATTACCTCCCATATATAATTTCCCCCCTCTGCAGTACTAATTACTGAAACTCCGATTGACAATAAACAACAAGTAATTCGTTGCTACAAAACCTGGTAAAATAGAAATTTCAACCGTCTAAACGAGCTAAAGATTGCCCCGACAGCGCAATCCAAGTAAAAATTATTTTGAAAAATAATTTATCAAACTCACAAACACTCAATCTTGTATCCACACACAGACGTACAGACAAACACACAAACGTTGCTTATTAGTGTCACGTGGTGTGTTTGACGAGAATAGTAATTTTGGTTAAATTTTTGAATGATTGAGGAACTGCTATCTAGATCTTAATTTATATTGCATTTTTCAAACCGTGTGTATATCTGAGGTTGTTAGTCTCCTATTTTTGATGTAACATTTGCGTCCAACGATTCTTTTTTGGAAACATTACTGGTAAAATTTATCGATTGAACAGGGATGTGGGGAACCACGCTGGGAGTTGTGGCACAGAGCTCTCTTTGAACTCTCTCTTCCCCTTCTGGGACAGGAACAAACTACCTGGCTACCATTTTTCATGTAATGATTCTTTGTCTGCTCATGATCAGTATTAGAAGTAAGTGCTCCCGAAATCCGACTATTTGGCCAAGCACACGCTTCAGGACTAGATAGATATATCTTTGAAGCCTAGTTTATACTTCGACTTCCTGCTTCAGTGCTATCATAAGACGTTACTCATTATTTTTTATAAAAATTTATCATGCTTCAGTCATTTGGAAAGGTTGACGGATAGGGGAAGCACTTCTCTGAGTATCATATCCCCAGGGCGAGGAGCTGAAAAGAGGTCCCCTCTTAACAAGTTTAGAGCAAGGGAGCGATCTATCAACAAAGACCAGACATTTATCGGGTCTACACCAAACTGTAAATAATTACAATGACTGCCCACTTAGAATTGTACCTCGGCACTTCTTGATATGAATATCAAGAAAGAGGCTAGAAAACAAAAGGTTTTACAGGTCTCTAAAAAAAAAAAGCAGGCAATACAACTCCAATTGACAAAAAACAATCAGGAATTCATTGCTACAAAAACCTGGTACCATAGAAATCTAAAGTTGTCTCAGCGAGCTGCTTCGACAGTGTATATACCAACCATACATGAAATGGGAGATGATCGAGGTCCGTTGCAGCCTCTTTCTGTCACCTGCTGCCATTTTCTTCAGCCTGGGAGTCCCCTATAAAAGATTGCTTCTCCATTTTACTGGCATTATTTTCACTATGATTCACAAGATCATTGTACATCTTCATAGAAGCCTTAGAGAACTCCGTTAAGGACTCAAAGACCGTTGAAAATCCTGTCTGAAATCCACTCAGCGTGATCCTTTGTGTTTCTTGCACGTAGTTGTGGTGTTTTTCCTTTTCTATATCCAGCTTCTTCCTAAACATGTCCAGCTGATCTATCTTCTCAGTCAAGTGCTCATGCTGGTGTTCTGACTCTTGCTCAGGTTTATACTCTAGAAGTTTGGATTCGTGAAACCTGTTCTCTACCTTCTGGAATGACAGGTTTCTTCTGTCAAGTTCTTTCGCTAGACTGTCAACTTTCCTCTTCTGTTGTTGTTCTTCCCCTTGCTGAGCCCACAAAGCCCTTACATCTTTTGAGAAGTTTTTCAACGCAAACGATACTGCCTTATCTGGTAACTTATCCACAGAAGACAACCAATCATGGCAGATCACAAGTAATGGGGGGCCAAATGCTCGATACGGCGCTGCTGAACTCCTGCCCCGGGAGTAGAATTCAACCTCAGGGACTACGAACTTGCTTAACCAACTATGGAGAGCTTCCACGTATGCCTTTTGTGCTGCAACATACTCTACAAAGCATGCACGCCAATTCAGAAGCTCAGCCTCAAGCTGAAGTGTCGCAAGCCGGTGTGAGTCATTGCAGAATTTTCCATATGCGGGGCTAGCGAAAGTTTTTACTTCAAGTAGAATTTTGTTCTGGGTTTCATGGGATTCCAGCATAATCTTCCAGGTGAGCGTTAGGCTGCAATTAGAGTAAGATAAATGAAAAAACCAGGAAACCCAGAATGAAAATTGAACGGAATTGGTTGTAGTTTGTGTAACTTCCTTACCCTTTTAACAGTTCTACGATTTGAGGCAGCAGTTCTTCATCTCTTAGTTTCTCAATTCTCTTAGATATTGATTCAGCACTTCGAATTGCAACCAAGATCCTAGCATATAAATCTTTTACTGCTGCTCTGGTCTTATCTATGGTGAGTTCATCATCTCCCCTGACATCCTGGTTTCTCATTCGTGAACACTTTTTTTCATATATTTTTCGTGTGCTGTCCCCTGCCTGGGGAACAATAAAAACACGCTCGGGTTTAAATAAAAGATTACAAAATTTGGCTTTCCAAACCATCTTGCAATTCTCTGTCAATAGTTAACTTCATTTGTTTAAATATACTAAAGTTTATCAAGATCAATGTCCATGCATCTTGTATTTGAAGCTAGTGGACTTTGCCAAAATGGGCAGCTTCTTCATAAATGTTGCTAAGAGAACACTGCACACAAACTAGAAATCCCCTTTCATGGGGAACCGAGCCCCATTGATGTTCAATTTTATCTTGATTATAGAAAATTTCATGATCTGAAGAAATTGTAAGGCAAACTTCATAAACAAACAATCTGAAGAAACAGTTTTGAGTGATTGTGACTTACCTTAACCTCTTCATAGAGCTTCTTTTCCCAAGCATACAACCTTCCAAGTGTAAGTGAATGGCTTCCTGAATCCATTCCTCCATAGTCATCAAAGAGATCATTTTTATATTCTGTCCAGGTAGAAGAACCTTTCAAACTGGATGCTACAAGGCTCTTACATGATGATGGCTTTGATGAAGTCGACCGATGCCAAGCAATGGCTTGGATTAGTTTTGTTGAGTTCTCTGAATTCATATAATACGGTGATGAGTCTTGAAAGATTGATATTGACAGTAGAAGTATGGAGTAAGATACTCTATTGTTTTACACGATATAGAAACGCAACAAAATAATATGGAAAACAGATATTGCATTGTCCCAGTTTGATAAATTAGTGAAACAAGTGAGTCTCATACTTCAAAGCTATTTGTAACTGCATTTGAAATAGTATTTCCCTAAATTCTGATTTTTTAAAAAAAATTATTTTTTTTATGTTTTTAAATTATAATATACTGATGTCAAAATTAATTTTTAAAAAAATAAAAAAATAATATTTTCATATATTTTTAAATATAAAATATATTAAAAAAACAATCGATATCAGAATCAAAAATCCATTTAGCTAGGAAAAGATAAAGCAGCAAGTTCCAAGACTTTTCATGCCCGTGATTTAGACCAATCATTTTTTAGGAATTATTGTAGGAAGTTTGCTTACACATATTCTCAAACCATGATAAATTGATAATAATAAAAAACACAGAGACAAAAAGAAATGGTGGAGGTGAATAAAAACAATTTATTTTTCAAGTGATGTTAAAAATAATAAAAAAAATACAAGAAAATATATAGACGTTGGATTGATGGGACCTACAAGTGATCCCACTTCAAGATCATGATAAAAAGGGCTATTCCTGGAGTTTTTTCTTGTCCTGTCTGCTTTTAAGTGTTGGCATTACTCAAGAATAAACAAGTTCTCATACAATGGAAGAAGTTTTATTCTATTCATCACATGCCAACCAAAAAAGGCAGGGCAGATCTTCCAATAGAAGACCTTGCCCTGTTTATGCACCCACACAAACAAGGACCACAGTACATGTTTTCAAAATTGAAAGAATAAAATTCATAGAGTGGACTAACTAAAAGATTACCAAAAGCAATAGAAGAATAAAGCTAGAAAAGAACTCCGACAAAAAGAAAGAAACAAGTCATAGCATGCGAAGACCAATTACTTCAAGAAAGTAAGCAGACACATTTGGTAGCTTGGTCTGCGTGATTTAGATAGGATTATGCAAAACAATATTCTAAGGCAGAGGAAGAAGATTCACATGGTAGTTGGTAGAAAACCACTTTAATTTCTGAGCAAAGATAAAATAAAATATTGGAAATCTTTTCCCCTAAAATTTAAAAAAAAAAATTGGACAAAGATCTAAACTAAGACTCACCATATGAAGCAATAATGTTATTTCCTCAACAAATACTCTTCTCATGTTATGTCGAATTCAGAAATTGGGTTTTAAGTTTGAACTATAAAAACCATTTCAAGTGATGCAGAAAGTTGGGAATTGGAGGTGAAAATAGCTGACAGTAAATAGGACTATGAACACAGATAAAGAACCACCTCGGAGTATTTGAGACCATACTAGGATACCAATGTTTACTTTGTACAACTGTTGCAATTGAAGATTAATATTCTTGCAAAAATACCAGGAAATAAAAGGTTAATAATGACAGAAACATGACAATATAATTACCCTACCTTTAATTTCCTCCAAGCCAGAATGCAAAAAAACTTTATTAGCCTCAAGCATCCTTGAAACATCCTTGCCGGAATCATAAGCCCTAATGAAATGGTCCTCGATATCCTTCAATGCCTCCAATAACTCCCTCCCCCTCTCTGGCTTATCAATTACTGTAAGCCCATTTTGCTTTTCTTGGCTGTCATCACCACCTCCATCAACTACCTTAACCACACTACCCCCACTCTCCCCAAGATCTCGTTTTCCTTTCTCTTCAACAAACACCACATTTTTCGCTTCCTCTTCATCTCTATCTCCTTCTTCTTCTAGGTCAGGAATCCCTTCCTGTTCTCTCACAAACCTCAAATCATCATCAGAAGTTCTCGTGTAACCACTCATAATCTCTGGTCTCATGGCAGTATCAAAAGGGTTAAAGAAATCCCACCCAAAATCCTTCTGTGGTGATTGTGGTGGCAGCGGCATTTGCATATAATAGTACCCAAAACCTTGTTGACCACGCTCCTCTCTCTGCATGACTTCTTCTTTATTACTCTCTTCCTCATGATCACTAGAATCAGAAGAAGATGTTGAAGAACCACAAGACTCGCAAGCGATGGCTTCTTCATGAGTTGTTGACTCAGATGGTCTTTGTTGAAGAAACATTGGGTTTGTTATAACATTTTGCTGCTCATTTGATGGTGGAGATGGGCAAGAAGGGAAAGTAATGAGAAATGGTGAAGTTGGAGAAGAATGTCTAGCTACAAAAAGCTTTATGCCTGCTGCTACTGCATAGAGAGATTGACAATATCTACAATGTGCTTCTGCTAGTGCATGTCTTCTCTCTACAGCAAGCTTCAACTGGCGTTTCCTCTCTCTACAGATAGATACAACCTCTTCTTCTTCTAGCTTAGAAGCAACACATCCCATTGTTTCACTTCGTCAAAGCTGAAAGTGCCTTCTCTGTGTGTGTGTTGGCTTCTATATAGGTGTGGATGCTGCCTTAAGAGAAATGGAAGAATGTAAAGAGAGAAAGGTGGTTTTTTTGAGAGAATCTATGTATTCTTTAGGGATAAAAAGGAGGCGCGGTTGGGCCAAAATGGGTTTTATGTAGTTTTCAGCAATCGTTTTATACATGTAGAGCAGAAAATGTTGCTTTTGAAGATGTTTCGGGTTGTCCGAGCTCATCTTTTGCAAAAGAAGTGATTTTCTGCTAGGAATTTGGTTCTGGGAGAAGATATAGAGCAACCCATTTCATTTCATGGCTAGGGAAACATGAAAGAAAAGTTGTAGAGTTGAAATTGCATTACCAGAAAGACTAGTTCTTGCTTAAAAGAACACAAAGGAAAAAGAAGAAGAAACTTTCTTTGTCAAGGAGAGAAGAGAATGTGGGGAGACAGAAGTCCTTCTGGTTTAGCTAAAAAGCTGAAGCAAAAGGAGTGAAACTACTCTTCAAAAAGAAATGAACAAGGAGGAGAGAAAGCCCTTTTCTTTTTCCCCTTCTTAGCTCCTGCTAAAATGGTTAACTCTTGACAAGCTACTGGCATGAGATCATCAAAGCAAATGGAGAGAAGGGAGGGAACCAGTCTAGCAGGTACAGACAACAAGGGAAAGCCCTTTAGGGTATTTGGCAGCGGTTTAAAACTTAAAAGAAAGTAGGGGCTCGAGAAAGAGAGAGAGGAGATGGTGGTGTCCCCGTGACTGGCAACTCTTTACTTAAATGAATTTGCCCATGGTGATGTTTGGCGATTTAATTGTATTTTTAATAAATTTTAAAAATTAAAAAATATACATTATTTTAATATATTTTTATATTAAAAAACAACTTCAGTCACTACCCTACAAAACCCTCGCTCTTTAAAAGAAATAATAAAAGATGTGCTGATAAATAAATTTAGCAGAGATTTTTACAGGGAGAGACCATGCAAGACACTTGGGAGGTTGGGACAGGCTAGTGAGTAAAAAGAGGAGTCAATTTACTGTTAAAAGGATTGTGACTACAGGGATGCGAGATGAGAGAGAGAGAGAGAGAGAGAGAGAGAGAGAGAGAGAGAGAGATTTTGCCTTGTTTCTAGTGCAGTAGTGTTGTCTTTGTTTTTGTTTTGAGTAAAATCATGACCCAGTCCTTGTTATTTTTTCAAGCGTTTTGAGCTGAAAGTTATTTAAAAATATATTTTTTTTTTTAATATTACTAAAAAATACTAATTTACTATTTTTAAAAATACTTAAATATGCTTTTAAAATGTATTAAAATACAATTTCACCCACAAAAACAATGTACAATATGATCATCCCTCTGGATTAAAAAAAATATATATATATATAAATAAGCTGTGATAGCGGAAAATAAAGGGAATATCATTTATTGCTCGTGCTATGCTACTTTTTAACACGTAAATAAAATTCCATAAAAGCAATAATTGAATATAGATTCATAAGAAATAGCAGCCTAAGCAGATGCATTTGGAAGGAAAAAGCAAGACAAAAGAGTTTATGATGTAAAATACTTACGGTGTATGAAGCCATGTAAAGCTGCTTGGGAGTGGTGCCAAGTTCTTTGCAAGATTGTAAATAAATATGCTTGACAGGGCTTAGCTGCGAGTCAGGTCAAAAATATTTATTAACGTAGCTAATATATTTTTTTAGTAGTAATTTAAAAAAAAAATTATACATGAAAAAAGAAATAAGGGCATATTTGTTTCTGTATTTTAAAAATATTTTTAAAAAAAATTAATATTTTTTTATTTTTTTATTAACTTCAAATTAATATATTTTTAGTGTTTTTCAAATCATTTTGATGTACTGATATCAAAAATAATTTTTAAAAAATAAAAAAAATATTTTTGGCATGCATTTTAGCATGAAATGTTACTTGAAAAGCAATCGCAATCACATTGTCAAACAAGCTCAAATCAAGAACAATACAAAGATATCAATTTCTTTAGAGAATATGTTTGCATAATAAATTAGGTCCTAAAAGATGATTTTTGGAATATTTAATAATTAAAAATAAATGGCACATGACATCCCTTATCCAGCTAACTCTCGAGTCAAATTCAAGAGCTTGCATTTTTGCTCCTTTGTGGAATTGTAGAATCAAGCAAAAGATAGAATTCTATCACATTCCTAATAGCATGAATCAAGTGCATAAGAGCAACATGCATCAAGTGTATTAGAGCAAGCCTAGGGAGACGACATAGGATAAAGATCGAAGAAATGAGAAATAGTAAATCGATGGCGTCAAAGTCATTTGCATATATACAAAACACAATGGCATTTTTTTATATAAGAAGAAGAAGAAGAAGAAGAAGAATTACCTAGTGAACACCTTGCTAGTATAGCAATTAGGATGTTTTTATTGCACTTGAGGTCTTGGCCCAGCGGTTTAAGGGACTTGTTTCATTCCTCAGCATCCTGGGTTCAAACCTCACCGTGCACATCTGTCACCCCCGCGATGCCTTACATGTTCACTGGGTTTGCAGGATGTTCAGTGAGTCGTGGGATTAGTCGTGGTGCGCGTAAGCTGGCCCGGACACCCACGTAAATCAAAAAAAAAATTAGCATGTTTTTATTTACGCAGCTTCGTTGCATGTTTGGTTATAAAAAAACAGGGTTTTACACTTTTACTGTTCGTGAACCCCACCTTTTCCTACGTTCCAAACATAAGGTCTCACAAAGCAACTTCTTGCTGTTTTTATTTCAACAATAAACAATGGCACGCCGAACCGATTTTAGTTCAAAGCTCAAAATGCATTGAATCAAGTCCGACCCAGTAAAATAAAAATTATTTTTTTATTTTTTGATTATATTTTATTCAAAAAACTAGTGTTTAACATTATAATGACACTATATAAATTAGATAGAGATCGCTTAGTGACATAGCATTTGCAGAATTTGATCACAATTCTAATTTTATTCCTAATTATATTTTACCTAATGTTATTGCGCACTTAAAAAACCAAACAAACTGTAGTCCTTGTCGGATGTATTTCATACATGATGAAATTTTAGATAGTTTAATGGAACAATAAAAAATATTTTATGTAAAGTATTATTTATTTTATGATATAATAATAATAGTTAAATCTACAATATTTAAATTAAAAACCATCAATATTAATATTTATTTTTTAAAATTATTTTATAACCTCAATTTCAAAAACATTATGAACTAAACACATTAAACTACTTTTTGTTCAACCTCAATTTCAACCACAGTTTTAACCAAACATACACAAATATCAAATCAACCTCAATCAAAAGCATTTTTTATAAAAATAACTTTTTTCAAACCACAATAACAACAGCTACCACAATACCAAACACAATCACATTATCTAGAGAGTAGGGAAGAGAGTGAAATTAAAAAAATACAATTAATGAACACATATACCTCAAACACAATTGCAAAAAAAAAAGAATTGGAGATTTACCTGGCGATGAGGATTCTAGCCTTAAGAATGGAGTGAGAGAGGAAGAGAATAAAAGGGAAGAGTAGAGAGAGAGAGAGAGAGAGAGGTTGTTAATGAGAAAAAAGAAAAACAAAAGATAGAGAAAAAGACACATTCTATTATGAAATTAGAGATTCTAATCTTTTAATTAGAAATTTTTACCGATAGATTTACTGATAGAAAATTAAATATTTATATATGGTAAATATCCATCGATAATTTTGTTTGTGATGAAAAATTGAAATTCTCAATTAATCCAGAAACTTTTCGAAGACCCATCCAAATTCTTAGATGAATTTTCATTTCATCGGTTATTCTATCTGAAATGGTCAATAACAAAGCTATGTAATTTTTTTCAACTATCAGGAACTCTTAAGGGGGCTTATTTCATCGATGATTTTTTCTGAAATATTAATGGCAAAGCGATGTAATTTTTTTTTAACTCTTTAGAACTCTATAAAAGGCTTATTCCGTCAATGATTTCATGTGAAATGGTCAATGAAAAAGTCATAATTTTTTTTCAGCTTTCTAGAACTCTATGATGGGCTTATTTCATTTAAGATAGCTAGTGGAAAAGCCATGTAATTTTGTTTCAACTCTCTAAAACTCTTTGAGAAGCTTATTCTGTCGGTGATTATGTTTGTATGTATACTTCATTGGTAATTCCATCAATGAAAAACACTTTTTAATTGCAAGTATTCCTATTTTTCTTATCTATCCAACCTATAAATATAGTAAAATCACAAACACAATAATATCATTTTTATTCATAATAACAAAATCACAACAATAAAATGTTCTATCAGTGTTAACAACATTTCATCATAAAGGAACAACCATAAAGATTAAATTAAAGTATAATTCATTATACATTAATGTAAATAATTTAATCAGATTCTTCTTCTTCTTCTTCTTCTTCTTCTTTAATTTCATCATCGGCATGCTTATAGTTATCTTCTTCATTGAACTGATACTCATCAATATCATCATCTTCATTGACTTTTGTATGTCCACTAATTCTCAATATATCATTTAACTCATCAACATCAATAAAAATATTTTCAACAACATGAAAATTAAATTTTTCTTCTGAGTCGGTAGGTGGAGTAACTCGATATGTATCAACTAACTCATCAATTTAAAAGACATCATCTACGGTATTTACTTCATTGTTATTTTCTAAAACAACTTGGACATGACCTTTATGTTTGGTTTTCACTACTAATAACCAATCAACCCTGGAATAATCCTTTCTAAAAGAAGAGGTGTATGTACAATAAATTATTTGACAAAAACAAAGACATTATTTACGTTGTGAAGTATTGCCTTTAAATTAATTTCAATAAGACCATGGTAGGGATATACTATGATTCCTCTATCGGTGGTATCATATAAATAACATTTGAATAAGAAGACTTTATTAAATTCGCTATAATATTTCAATTCAGTTATCTCTTCTAACTTCTTATAATAATCAACTTTAAACTCATTAGAAGTTGTTCCGTTAACACAAACTCTACTATTATAGGTCTTTCTACCCTGACCATACTCTTTGGTATGAAAAACATATTCGTTAATGAAATACTCATTATAGTACTTGACCTTTCTTGCAGGACCTAAACATAATAATTTCAAACTATCACTATCATTCTCTTTCAATTGATAAACTCGGTATATGATTACAACCATCAATAGTTAACGATAAATATTTAATAAAATAAATTATTAAGAGAAATATTAATTATTAAGCAGTGCTTATATGTGTTCTGAACTACATTGTAAAATTATTCATCTTGTGATTGAAAAAGTCGAGATTCAATAAGATATGAATTCCAAAATAATAAAAATTAACTAAGATGAAATTATTAATTTATCAATTTATGAGACTATAGGAGAAAAATTATTTAAAAATAACAATATATTAACAATGTAGTTGGTGAATAAAAAATTTCAATTTATTGCAGTTAAATAATATATAATTATACACATATCTAGATTCTATTTATATCAGGTATCTTCTCCTCGCTAGGTTTTTTATACCCAAGTTAGGTACTTTTTATTTAACTCAAAATTATTTAATTTATTTTAATAATATCCTTAATCATTATCCATGCTTTAAAAAAAAAAAAGAGAGAGCTGGATCCGTAATGCACTTTTTTACTTCGAAAGTAGAAAGCTCCAAGATTGCACTGCGCCATAAATTGACCGGGTAATTTTACCATTATTTTGTTTTAATTATTATTTTTCAATGTCCTTTGATGGTAAGCAAAGGGATGAACTATTTGTTTTCCTTTTAAATTAATATGGATGTCTTGATAATTTTTCATGTATCTTAATTAATTTTAAATATATTAAAATTAATAATTATATAAATTTTTAATAATTTTTAAATTTGTGGAACTCAAATTGGTAATTTTTAAGAAATAAATTTAAAATCTAACTAATTTAATTAATTTTTTACAATTAATTAAAAAAAAAAACACAATCATTGATACAAGCAAAGCGATTTTTGTTGCATGTTGATTACTAACTCAATTTATTAAAAATATATAAACCCTAATTTTTATCGTCAATAACGTCACTTAGGGATCAAGCCAAGATGAAGTGCGTAGGGGACAGAACAGAAAAGGGATTTCAACATCTGTACTGGACAGAATCCAACTCCAACAACTCTTCTACTTAAGTTAAAACTGAACTAACATGGTTTCAAGTTCCAACACCAGAACTAATCTGCATTTACCTTCTAGTCTTGAGGTGGACGGAAAGATTTCTTGAAGAATCACCTTATTATAAAAATAATTACAATCTTCATGCCAAATGGTTTTGTTGAATCACAACAACACAAGCCAACCAAAACACTCTTATCTCGTACACATCCAAGGCTCATTACACATGTAACGTTTCACTTAATTTTGTCTGTCTAATGCCAGACCAAATCCACAAAGACACGCCGAGCAAAGAAGTAAACCCTAAAAATAATTTTTTAAAATATAAATATAATTACATTTCCAAACAAAATCGTGCTCCCTTGAATTTAATTTGGCCCTCGATAAATAGAGTGCTTGCACATGAATCATCCTTGACCATCAAGGCCATTGAGAATGGTGCCACTGTAATAAAAAAAATGGGAATTAGGTGAAACAGAACAGAAAAAGATGTGGTCTTTTGTGGGTAGGAAGAACATGCCCTGACAAAGAGCTTGACAGCTCAGGGGAAAGGCCATCCATCCTTCCCCTCTTTCCAATAATACCATCGGGCATCGTGGTTGTTTTTTTATATAAATAAAAAATCTGCATAAATTTGATTAGAATATGTTGTATTTTGAAGTGTTTTTTATTTATTTATATATATATATATATATATTAAAATAATATATTTTTTAAATTTTAAAAATTATTTTTTACATTAACATATCTAAATTATCTAAAATTATATAAAAAAAATTAATTTAAAATAATAAAAAAAATAGAACGTAAAAATAAACTATTCTTCTGAGTGTATCTTATATGTTTTAATTTGCTGTCATGGCCGGAGAACAATGGCTGTGTATGGTGATGCCCTGCAAGCTATAGACGGTGACCTTGAGGCTGGCCTGGTTAGCACATGGCTAGTGAAAAAGTGATCTCTCACGATTTCTCTAGTTCTGATGGCCTGACCGGAAAAAAGGTGTTCAGTCTACGCTAGCAAATTGACTTGCTCTTTGTCTCGGGTTGGAGTAAGAAAAAAATTTCAAACGCTGAAAAAGAATTTTAGGTATTGCTAAGGTGTAATCTAAAAATGATAGATTTTAATCATGAATATAAAATCAATTATCTATTAAATAATATTTTTATTTAATGTTGAAATGCAAACATATTATATTTATCTGGATCAATTAAGGTTGACATTCAAAACTTGCGGAAATAATCTTAAAAAAATACAAATTAAAAAGCTAAATTTTTAATTAACTGTTGCAAAAAAGGTGCTGTTTGCTAGCTATTGTGGTGATTAAAAAATCAAGCTTGTAAGTTTTTTACATAAAAAACTTATTTTCAAACTATTTTAACTTAAAAATACCTTGCAAACACTATTAAAATATCAACAAACCAACATAATAAATCAAAAAATAAAGATCCAAATCACAAAATCAACTCGAATAAAATTTCTCATTCTCAATCTAGATCTGATTTTTAAGGCAATATTAAAGCTCAATACAATCATTACAAAATTTTTCTCATCGAATGTATTCTGCTGGCTCAAATTTCAATTATTTTGATGGTCAGAATGTATTAATGATAACTTTTTCTCTTTACACTGGATACTAACAAGTGTCTTTTTTTTCTCTCACAGAAAAAAAATGAAAATAAATTTTGCTATCAAATTTGAATATTTGAAAACTAAAAGGACCGATCACTTATTACCTAAAAAAAATGAGGGACCAAAATAATTTTTTTTTATGAAATCCTAAGGTGCCACCTATTTTCTGTGTTTTTAACTTTTATCATTTGTGTTTTGATTTTACCATCTTAAAGAAAAAAAACAGATGCGATTGTTTATTAATTTAGACTCGGAAGGGTTTAATTGTGTAAAAAAAAATTTAAACATCAAATTAAAAATTTTAAAAAAATTAGCTATTATAATCTATAATAATGATTCGCGAGATACTGCAAGCTCAACAGTAAAATCACCACGCAGCATAGTGGTTTTCTTTTTAAAGAGGCCAGGCCACCATCTGATTATGAACTGAAAACAACTGCAGTATGGATTGCGATCATAAATGGGTTTTTGTGTGAAGATTGATTCCATGAGCAGGCTAGACCCAGTATCATGAAATTAACGAATGCATGGTTAATTGTTCCAGGATAAGCCCGTTAACGAGGTCAGAAGACCGAAAATCATCAGAGGAACATGAGCAGAAAAATGAACTTCATCAGCTAGCACCACAAGCACAAAGGTGCAGTCGTCTTCTCGTCTTGAATCAAACAGAAAATTCGCCAATACAACGAGGCGTGGTCGTATTTGTGGCTTGAATCAAACAGCAGATGGATGAATCCGTTCCATGTATGAAACAAATAACACTAAAACCATCATGGAAATATTCTCACCTCAGCAAAGTCTCCATTTCTGGACAACCTACTCGTCTACATCCGGCTGCATCTCACAAAAAACTACAAATTGAATCCCATGGCCATTTCCTCCAAGTCATTTTCAATTTAAACTCTTAAAGCCTGTCAAATCAATGTATTTTCGTGAGAATAACGTTACCTGGCTAATCGTTAATCTTATGTTTTGTTTCCCGATTAGAACTGCTTCCAGTGCACGCTGTCTCCATGAAAACCCCGTGTTCTAGAACCTGCCAGGACCCGAATTGATAGCAGCTGAAACACTGTTCTGTGTCAGCGTCCGGTAAAATCAAATTTCAGGCAGCGAGCAAGCAGGGGGGGAGAAAGGGAGCTTAATTTGCCAAGTTATACAATTTACAGAAGTAAAACACAGATAAAGGCAACGAAAACTAAGGGCAGAAAACTTCCCGTGAAATAACTATAATAATCATGACCTTGTACTCATCCAGTTCTAGGGTTTTTAGCACAGAAGCTAAATTCAAGTATGAGTTCCAGTTAAAAGTTACAGTGTACATTAAAGAATTTGAAGGGTGGCTCCTCTTATCTATTTCAGAAGCTACCTGGTATTCACACGAGAATAATACAAGAGACAAAAACATGAGATATAGCTTCATCAAAGCCTGCCAGCTTCCGTTGGTGGGGTACAAGGAGCCAGTGTGTTGGGAGGCAGGCTGATTCCACCCCCTCTAACAGATATATTTGAGCATTTGACTGAGCCAGCCCTGCTTACAACATTCGAATCAAGGAACACAACAATCACAGTTATGTCATCATGGAAATGCCGCCGCACACCACGATCAATCTTTTTCAGGTCTGAATACCTCATTTCTCTCTTCTTCGCTGCTTCTTGCAAGGCAGCTTTTACAAGCCTCCTTGCACTTCCCTGCATGAACAAAATAAACAATTTCATAAATGGATTCATCTTGAAGTTTACATTACCACACGCATTAAGTTCCCAGTAGGACATGAATCCACCACCACGATGATGAGACCTCTTGGTTTATTTTATGTTTATTCAATTAAACAAGCGTTAAAATATGGTGCCAGGGATAACAATAGAATATGAAGCAAAATGTAAGAACATGAAAAAAAACTTCAAAGAATGAGTTTGGAGGCTTGCTTGACAGCCCAATTCTACAGTTGAATTTGCAACTGAAACACTCAGTAACAGAAAATTGTGAACTTTCCATTTCCAAATTGCAAACAATTAATCTAGAGGCATGCAAGACCTTGCTAGTTAAAATTCCAGATGACGAGCACTACAAACACTTTTTTATCAGCAGGACTGTTTACAGCATTTCAAGACCCAAAGTTACTATTTACTCTTGATGAAGATAATCTAACACTAACTATGTTTTCAAGAGAAAAACAAGTGAGAGGAAGAGAGAGAAAAGAACAGAAACAGGAAACATTTGGGACTGAAAACTTCACTCTCTTTCTTCCAAAGAGAAGTTGATTTCACAAGCAAAAAGTTGATAAATTAAGTTTGCATGGAAACAAACAAGAACTATCTAACTGAAGGTACAGTCTGAATGTGCAATTTCCCTATTATTTCTCTATGCATGGATGATGATGAGAGAACATGTTACAAACAGGTGAAAATCGTTAAAGATTAACAATTTCTACCACGGAGATATATGTTACTTACGTTGTGTGGATGATTTTGAACAATATCAACTGCTTCTTGATTGCTTAGGTGCTCCCAAAGGCCATCAGAGGCAAATATAATAAATTGATCATGAGCCTGCAGCTGGTGCGCTGATATTGATGGTTCTGAGCTCAATATTGGATTTTTAAAAGGTTCTCGAAGTCGAAATTTAGCATATAAAGGTTCCCTATTGAACTCGGCCTTCTTCAAATATACATCACCAATAGATCTGGAAACCTATGAGGTCAAGGGATAGCAATCATCAGTCAACAAATTCAAAAGCAAGGTTGCATAAGTCAAAACTGCAACATATCAAAAAGTATTTCATGAAATTTAAGAAAAACAGTTGATTTAACACCATGAAATATTAACCCTATTTGGCATGGCATGTCAAATTATCTGATTCAAGTCACAGAATGCATATTCGTATTTGCCTAGAGCAGTCAAGTAATAGAAGGTGTGTGCCATTGACTCGATTTTGTAGTTCTCCATATTATAACCGCATGATCATTTTTCTAAAAGCTAATACAGGTACCTAAAAGTAACAAGGCCATAGAGCTGATAGAGCTATGAACAACACCACTAAAAAGACTATGACTGCAAAGCCACTCAAAATCTTATCCTGTAGGGTTATATCAACCTCAGCTATCCAGGTATTGAAGACTACTTACAAACAGTCACACCCATGCCTAACAGAACCAAAGAACATCAAGCTAGACAGGGAGAATACTTTTCCAGATATAAATAGACAGCCAGCTCCAGCTGACTCTAACCATATCCACCATGTGCTGCAAAGTGGAAATCAACAACAATGCCTCAGAGTGAGGCCATCTTCTCATGCCAAAGAGAATGGGAACTGAAATTGATGCTGAATTTTAAAAATACCATGTTCCAACTCCTTTCATTGTATAAAATGCCCTCAAGCTCTTAACACATCAATCGACAATAATCAGCATCTAGAATACAAGTATACAAGGACAGGAAACTGAGGGGTTGATCCACACCTTCTCTTTTCAAGTGAAAAAAGAAGAACATAATAACAAGTTTTTGGATAGTGAACAGCCTACCTGTATAAGACCTTTTACACGCCACACATTGTGCTTTAAAACTACAATCTGTGGGTCATCAGGATGCAAGGCGTGCAGTTCATGTCTCACAGACTCTATGCAAGCGTTGTGCTCAGCAGATAGCTGGATAGACAGAACTTCCCCTGTTGCCTTCACAGCTCTACCCAAAACAGCACGTGAATCACCGACGTTGGCAATGTAAAGGGTTCCATTACAGATAACACCAGCCAGGCAGCAGGATCCAACTGCTGCAATTTGGGGTTTCATAGGCCACTGTTTAGTAACGAGAGAAAGAAAACCCTCTTCTGTTGCTTGAAATGCCTTCCGTATCACTTCCACTGACATCGATTGTTGCTCCGAAGTAAACCCTGCAGATAAGCATTAAACCTGAATATTTTAGTGCATAGAATAGACTTAATATCCAAAAGCCCACCAACAAGATAAATTTAAAATCAAATTGAACTTATTGGAAAAAAGTGGAGAAAGAAAGGAAGATAAATCCACAACTAGAAACCTGCATATTTTTAAATCAATGATGGATTAAGCACTTGACCCTTGTCCACCCATGTGCCTATCATACCATCAACTTAAGACAACACCAGTCATAAAACTCCTCTTCAAGTGCGACCAGGATACCTATTTGGGTTATTTGAAATAAACTTTTAAGATTTAGAACAAAACAACAAGAATGACATGCGTGATTCTGTGATATTTGGACTAAACACCCTCAGACAATTGCAACGTAAGGGATTGGATGGCAACTGGGTAAATCTCCACCCAGAAGGAGCCTTTTTTCACAATAAGGTTTCACCCACAGCATGGTTCTTCACTTTCTGTCATCAAATCCATACCCTTTACCTTGGTATTCTCAGCAAGTATAACAAGGATAGGCAAAAGCTAGGAAACACAAAGTCAAAAATACACGCAGAAGAGTTCATTGACTTACTCTTGAGATGCTGAAAGAGGTGATCGTTGATGTAGCGCGATGTCTCAGGCCCTCCATGTCCATCATAAACCCCAACAAAAGTACCATGTGGGCCAGATTCATGTAAGCTCAAACTTCCCGACTCAAGCTGACTCTGATCCTCAAGTAAATTGTTAGCCTGCACTACTGCCATGGAAAATTCACCATTTACGTGCTGCCCATGATCTTTGTACCACAACAGCCCGTCCTGGCGACCACCAGTATCTGAACTCGTGTGAACATATTGATCAGACCTTGGCCGGAAGCAGGCCCTCAAAAGGTTCATCAACCCAGATAACATCCCTCATCTCATCCAAACACCCTCCAAATAATCCACATTTAATAAGTGCCCGGAAGAACTCTGACCTAGAAACCTCAGAACGATTTGTGTCCTCCTCTACTTTACAACACGGTAAGTATGCTCTACAACAAGATCAATGACAAAACAAAATGAATAATCTACAAACGGAGGCCTAATAAAATTCAGATAAAAACCCGCTACTGAATACTCAATGCTCCACAAAACAAATTGTTGATCAAAAACCCCAATCCTGACCTCACCATGCTCTAGTTATCAGCAAGCTAGTTTTGTACAACAAAACCAACAAAAAATAAATTCACAAAGAAATCAGTAGCTGTATCGCTGGGGTTTAACAGATCAATAAAAAATACAAAACAAGCTTCCTTTTCCGCAAGTTTCAATCCATGAACTGCAAAACAGCATATGAAATCAAGGCCTAGGATAACAAAACAATTATGTTCTCTCTCTAAACAAAAACCCCAACACCCTAATATTGAAAAGAAAAAAATGGAACCTTTGAAAAGAAATGGAGTGGTCAAAGCCCACTTTTTTCTCACGGTTTGGTCAGCCATTGAAAAAATCCAGAAGGTCTGACATTTAACATTGAATCATCAAAACCCATGATGATACAAATCAGCAATGACTCATTAATCACCATAATTTAACTGATTATTATCAAACAAAGAGAATCAAACTTTTTTTCTTCCTTTCCAAGCTTACCTTGTTATAATTTGACTTGTCCTTCAAAGCTACTAACTGAAACAGCTAAACAAAGAACTACTTCTTGTGGGCTTATCAGAGTGTTAGATCTATGGATCCAACGGAATCAGGAGAGCATAAGCACAGAGGGGTTTTACCAGTTTTTTTTAGTGGTTTTGTAGATGATGAAATTGTTGAAAAAGAAGTTGAATGGGGTTGTGCGTTATAACAAAAGTGAAGTTGGACCCAACTTGTATCTCTCTCTCTCCCTTCTCTCTCTCTCTCTCTCTGGTCTTAACTAGTAGACAAGCCCCATAAAAGACCAACAATGGAGACCTTCAAGCCAGCAAAGCAGAGGTCCAGGTTTGGGCTCCACACACACTTTGGTAATAGAGAGAGAGTCCATGAACTGATGGATTTTATATTTTGGATAATAACTCTTTAATTTTTGGCCTAGCCAATAACTAATTTCCTATTTTACTTGTCATTTTGTGCTTGAATTTGTTGCAATATTATTTGGTAAAATGAAATTATTTACTAATTCTGATTAGATGTGAACGGTGTTTTTAACACGAATCACGGTTTATTCCTTTGTTGGTGGATATCAAGATGTTTGTGGATAAGTTTATGTGTAAGTTAAAATTATTTTTTCTTGGATAATTTTAAAAAATGCATCCTAAATCCTAACCAGAGAATAAATGAAATCTTGAAAAAAAATACTAGATTATGTTTAATTAGTGTCTTAAAATAGGAAGAACAAATATATTCTTAAAAAAATATATATACTTTTATAATAAAACGTATTATATTGTCTTTGTTTTTTTTAAGCAATAATTAAATGCTATCTAAATTGTTTGCCTATTAACATATAGCATATTAACATAATTTTATGGTTTGTGAAATTAATTGATATGCATTCAATATGCTTGAACACTCATTTTATTCTAAAAAAAAATTAAAAGTAAAAAAACACAGATTTTCTGAAATAATTATACAGGATTGTAACTAGGGAAATAAAAAAATAATAGATTTCATTGGTGCTCTTAAAACTCCTCTAAGAATAGACAGATCATTCAAACAGGGGGAAAATGATAATGATATCATGTACGGCAATATAATGGGTGTTGCATGAAATGCGGTTCACATGAATCCACGTGGAATGTGACATCGTACCAGGTATAGTTATGTGAGCTAGTGTCATTTTTGCATTGGTTAAATTATCGTTTCTTCTGGTCTCGTTTATTACGTGTCGGCATATGAAAGAGGAGGCATATGCTAGGTGGGGTACAATTAGGTAACCGGATGCTACCGCGGGTTACTTTTAAGATAGTTATCTGGCATTGTCACACTTTAAAAAAATATATTAATTTTTTTTATTTTTCTTTTAGTTTTAAATTATTTTTCATCTTTTTTAATTGCTTTGATATAATGATATAAAAATAAATTTTATATAATAAAAAAATATTATTTTGATATATTCTTTTAAAAAATATATTTTAAAAATTAATATTTATTACACTTCCAAACCAATACTAAGACTAGAATCGTGGGCGTAACTATCTTTCACGCTCAGCTCGTACTCGCCTAAGGAACAAACTCAACCTTTCTTAAACTTACCAGGAAAAAAATCTCTCTTGGGGCTAGCTTAGAAAAAGAGTTCAATTTTCATGGGCTCAGCTGCATTTAACATCTTGAACTCTAATTTTTTTGCGTCTTTTAGATGTATGAAAGCCCTTCATAAATTCACTATATTTCCATCAAATATTAATACAGATATAAAGAATATTTATCTCTCATCAAATGTTATCATGATAAAATTTCATTTCAGACTCTCCTCTTCACAAAAAAACAAGACTTATGTGCTATAAATACACCATGAAACCTTTAGAACAAATATTCACAATCTTTGTTCTCTATTGCATATATATATTTTAAAAATATCTCTCTAGAATATTATTATATATATATTTTTTAAAAAAGTATTTATTTAAGTATTAAAGAGTTCTAATCTCCATCAAAAAAATCTTTTACAAGTATTAGCTAAAAATTACATTAGCTTACCAAATATCAATTATAAACTATTGATTACCTTGACTTGAAAGAGTGTATAATATTGTTATAATCAATTAATTATCTAATCTGAGAATCTTATTCTTATTCTCACTAATTGGATTTTTAAAATAACATCAATACGGAAACTACTGCTCTTAATTACCTGTTGCCTTCACTCTTCAAGTTTTTTGTTGAGATCTATCATGTAAAGGACTCAGATTAGATCATTGATTAATTTCTGGTTTTTTTCGTAAATCTAATTGGCTATTTCCAATCACATAAAGCAATAGTTGATGCCGCAGGTAAGGCGTTTCCTAGGACGCTATAGCTTGTTATTTTAGACAATAACAAAAGGATATTCTCAAATTAATTTTTCTACATAGAAAATTCTTTTAGATAGTTTTATTTGAATTTAAATAAACCATCCATGTCAAGATTGATGTGTGCGTATTTTGAAAAAGGGAAAATTCATTGGTGAACTAAAAAAGATGGGAAGTTTTCAAAGGCAGTAGCTTAATAGACAGGAGTGAGATAATAATTATTTTAAAAAGTGTTTTTTATTCTAAAACATATTAAAATAATATATATTTTTTATTTTTTAAAAATTATTTTTCACATCAGTATATTAAAATAATTTAAAAATATTAAAAATATATTAATTTAAAAAAAACAAAATTTAAAATTTTCAAAAACATTTTCTTACTACAGTGCCAAACGAGCAAATGGTCAGCATAGGTATACAATGACAGACTTTTCTGGTGTTTGAGCACTTGTGGGACAGACGTGGGACAGCCGACTTTCAGTAAGATTCAACCTTTTTTTTGGAAAAAATTTAAATTTTTTTTTTTATTAAAATTATGTGTGGTTCGTACGTTTTAGATCATTTTAATGTGCTGATATCAAAAATAATTTTTAAAAAAATAAAAAATATTATTAACATGCTTTTCAACACGAAAAACTATTTGAAAAGTAACTACTACCATACTCCCAAACACCCTCTCAATTACCTGTTGGAAATGCTCTGTGCTTCAGACAATTCCACACTGTTTCATGATTTTGCCAATTTTGAACGGTGTTTTTCTTCTTCATTTTTACTTTTCACTGCGTTCTTTTTTGTTCTGTAGAACAGTGATCCGGGAAACCGTCGCTGTATGCATTCGTGTGTGTACATGCATAGTGTGACAGTCACCGTTTTCCTTGCCTGACACGCCAAAGTAACCTCTCAGAGCATCTTTCCACAGGAGCCGGTAATATAATTTTTTGAATGGTATAAATATGATTGTTTTATTTATATACATTTTAATAATACAAAACCATTTAGAAGAGTAAAGTTTATTTTAATATATGTCATATACAATTATTTTAATAATTTAGTACAACCCGATTAACTCTATAGATTTAAAAGTAAACTGAATTATTTTCAATCAATCTAATATTAAAAAAAAAATTAAAAAAAAATTCAATTAAATAAATACAAAAAAACAATACAAGTTAACCCGACTTAACTCTTCAAAACTCATAACATGGATTATGAGACCTGAATAATTTCATAAAAAAAACCAAAAAAACATATATTTTTTTTAAAATATAATAAAATCTAGTAAAAAAAAATACTATTGCAATAAATAATGTTTTGATGTTTTTGAAAAATATATAGAAATAACATTTTTATAAATTAAAAAAAAATGCTAAAATGGCATTTTATTTAACTTTCTTATGGGAGCATGAAAAACAAGTAAAAAGGAGTTAAAATGTTTTTTTATTATTATTAATTTTTGCATTTCATTGAATACCTGCGTTGGAGTTGCTCGTACTTTTCTAGTGTCATCCACCTTCCTCCCCCATGAACAAACAACTATTTCTCTTTTAATGTTAGATTATTTTTTCTTCTTCTAGTCAACCTCTATTCGGATTATCTATATTCAATATTCATATGCAAAGACGTGGGATTTTATTGGATTTGGGTTTATGATGAGGGTAATAGAAAAATACCAATTTATTTTAAAAAAATATATAGTATATTTTCTTTCCTTTCACAAGAATAATGTCACTAGCTCCTATGTAAAGATCATATCTTAATTTCATAATATATGGATGTGCTTCTTGAGCTTATATCTCACAGGGCTCTCAATAATTTGGCATAAAGTGAGTGGCTTTCAGCAACTTATCCAATTGATTTTGATTCCATCCTCCATTGGAGCTCCATCTGTGTACTTCAACGAGCGTGAGGGCCCTTCACCGCGCGTCTCCTCACCAGAACCACCGCTTTAATTTGCCACTTTATCCACACACACACCGCATTGAGCATGCAAGACAGCCTCCCCAGCGAACAAGGCAGGCTACCCTGCTAGACCTAGGCGGGCGCCATGCTCAAATTGGAGGACCCCTCCCACCAAACTTGGCATAACTGAAAACAGTGCCATGGTGTGAAATTAATCACAGGAAAAAGAGGAGCTTGAGAACGAAGAGAGTGCAATGTTATTGCTCGTAACTTACAGTTCATAAATGATGTCAAATAAGTAGAGAGGGAGAGGGAGAGGGAGAAGTGAACAGGAGGGCACCGGTTTAATGATATTGATGTGTTAATGTATTGTCCGGATATAGTGCTTACTAACATGCGGCATGTGGCACATAAATATAGTCAATTTTAATCGTTTTCAGAGAATATGATAAGATGACATGATCCATCAACCGTGGATTGTTTGGTATCCATTAGTGGGAACTATTATGTCATTTTCGAAGGTCACCAAGAACAGGATAGATAAAGGTGATAGACGTACCAAAAATTCAATATCTTCAAGTAACATGTTATTTGGTGTTTGTGTTATGCTTAATCAAATGTTTATCTTATTATTTTTTTCCTTCTTAACTCAAGAATTGAAACATATGGAAAATTTGATAATACTTTAGATGAGAATTATAATAAATAAAGTTTTTAAATTTTAAGAATAATGGTGTTTGTTTTTGGTGTTTTGTGATTAATGCTATACACACACACACACATTTTTATTGAAGTGGTTCATAGGGTATTTATAATCCTTTAATTTTTGTCATCTTTAGTGAAAGAAAAGACTAGAAAATCCTTTGTTTTTTATGACATTAATGAGAAATAAATATCACTTATATATTATTAATAAGATGAAAAATATTATAGATCTCTTGAGAGATATTTTATATATCTATAGATATAAGGAGATGATTATCTCTGACATGAATAATTCATGTAAATATTCTAAAAATAAAATATTATAATTCTAGCATGGATTTTTAAGTTCAATTGGGTTTGATGTATAATCAATCCTAGAGGAAAATAATTTGAAATTCTATTAAATCCACGGTGATCTGAGCTCAATTTATAACTAAACTAAAATATATTAGATCTAGCATGATGTTAAATTTATGTTTAATTGAGCTAACACCCTATTTATGGATTTGAGTTTCTTCATAAACAAAAAAATATATTGAGCTGGAGTCATCTCTACTTTGGTCTAGAACTCACGAAACAGTACTCTACGTATGTCAATTATTGATCTGTTCTTGGCTTCTTGCAACACCATAATTGGTTTCTTGATCCAATCATCCAAGGTAAGGCGGATGCAACTTCTTTATTTTGGTTTTATATCGATGAGGAAGTGGTGTTAAAGTTCACTTTTAAACATGTGGACGTCTATCCCTTAATCTATGCCAACTCCCATTAATTTGCTCGTGTAGCTAGAGCAGATAATTCAGCCATAGCAATGGTAGCTAGCAAATATATCATCTCAAAAGGTGGCATTTTTAGGTGACAAAGCAAGACTTAGGGTGTGCTTGTTTAGGAGGGGCGTGCCTCATGAATTATATGCTTTTCATGAGAAGCGTTGCTCGACACACCTCACAAACAAACACACACCTCACATAATTCATGTTAAACAATGTAAAACGTATGTTGAGTCAATTACAAGCAGCTTTTACACAGGTTGGAAATATATCGCAAGTACTGGATCGTGTTCATACCCAGGCCAAGGAGCCTAACATGTTTAAACGTTATAAAATGGACCACATCATCAAGAAAATTCAAGCCTTCTCCTCTGCAAAATCATAAGCTGTTCATAATAACTGGTAGCAGAAGCACTCATTTAGCTTGTCCATATCAGTGTACCTCAATGATGTACCACGGCTGGTGGCCTGTGAGGTTTCAAGGGAAGGAAAGAGATCGATGATTGGCACAGTTAAGTTGAAAGCAACATATTCATTGCATTTGACGAATACTTGCCGATGTGGGGACACATCAGGCTATCCTGTGGCCTTGCTCGAGAGAGATGAGCTACCGTTGTCACGCTCAGATCTCACCACGTTGCTCTTGAATGTTGAGCGATCCGCCATGGATACTTCAGAAGGAGATGAATCACTGAAAAGGGTGAGTTAACTTTTGGCAGAGAATACTGGTATCGAATGGCCAGTGAAAGGACATCTCTCTTACCGTTCCATGGATCAAGTTATTGAAACATGGTGGATCACACTGTGGCATTCACCTTTAAGTTATGATATTAACTTGACATAAGCAAAGCGGAAAGCAAAGCAGGCCTCCCTTTTACTTTTTATATATTTACTTTCTTACATCTACTTTCTTACATTTTGACTCCATACCTGTCTGGGATGCGCAATTAATTGAATTAAGACTGTAATTGGCCGGCCAAGGTAACTATTCCTTTGTCCTCTTCCCATTTCATGGTCTGCACATGACATGCTTTTCCCGTTAAAGTTTGTGGGTCTTGCCTGCTACCCTCCCTTGTGGCTAAATCACGCTGGCTGCTTCTTCTTCTTCTTCTTCTTCCCTATGAAAGAATTAATCTTTTCATTTGAGTCAACTCATCAGTGTGCAACAAGCTTGCATGAGGAATTAACCAGTGATTATGGCTTCCATCAATCTTCTTCAAGATCCTCCATCCATTTTAGCTGCTTGCTAACAATACGTACTAGCTACAGTCAGATACTTTCCTTTTGTTTCAATGGTCAAGACATTCTTAGATCGATGTATACATATATCCACGTTCAAACTGCGTATATTCATGGGGAAAAAATTCTAAAAACTTCCTTAACACCAACCTTTTTTTGTTTGGTAGATTAATTTTTTTTTTATTTTCGATATTATTACATTAAAATTACTATAAAACACTAAAATAAATCATTGTAATACTTTTTTAAATGAAATATATTTTAAAATATTATCAAAAACAAAAACCAACTCGGTATAACACACTCACTTCCATTTAACTCAAGAATGAGATGACTTAATTTTAAGACTCAACTAGTTAAATCTTAAATTTGTTTTTTATAAGTTACTAGTTTGAGTTTATAAATTTCAGCGTTGATAAAAACTTATATGATTGTTAATTTTAGAACCCATAAAATTAATTAAAATTCACACAAACTAGTCTAGATATCCACAATAACAATAATAATGAAAGAAAAGATATGAGATGACTCTTTGATAAACAGGAGCTCGTGTGTCATGGGATGTGGACTAACAGCACGAAGACGAAGGGGGAACATCCTACCGTGAAGGAATCTTCATTTTCAATTATTTAAATCACTAATTTATATGGATACGATAATATTCGGATGATAGGTATGGAAGATCCGTGTAGATGAGAAAGTGAAGGCAGAGATAGAATGCCCTTTTACCTAACATCTAAATGAAATGTCTCAACACAAAGGACAGTCCATTCTTTTAATTTCATATCATTTGTTCAAACTTCAAAATGCCAATAGGTTTCCAACTGGAAACCAAGCTGAGATTCTAGAGCCATACTTCACATTATTGACATTCTTGAAGTCTAAAGATTGCCACGTGAATAGACTACGAGTCTGTTTATTTTTGTATTTTAAAAATAATTTTTAAAAAATTAAAAAATATTTTGTTTTGTATTTTTTTCTTTCGAAATTAATTTTTTTATGTTTTGAAAATCGTTTTAATATACTGATATTAAAAATAAATTTTAAAAAATATATATATTGTTTCAATTTATTTTTTTAAAAAAACCATCACTATTACAATATTAAATACAACACCAAACCAATAATGGAAGCATAAAAAGGATAGCCGGAAAGAAAGAAAACAAAAAGAGAATAATAGAAGGCAAACAGCTTTGAAGATAGAAAATAATTAGAAGTTCAATTGGCCCCAGCTATGATTTCTTTTCCACAAGACAAGATATCACTAAAAAATAATGGCCTGAAAAGGATAAAAGCTAATGTATAGAAATATTTTTAAATTGATGGAGATTTAGGACCATTTTATTGTAAAATATGTTAATTTTATCAGGGTTCTCAACCCTATGCACGCATCTCCATGTCACCATCATATTTTATTAGCCGATAGAGGTCTATCCTAAGCTTATTTTCTTTTACATTAATGGGCAGAGATCTAGGCAAGTCCAAACTTCCACAAGCATTGCAAGATGATGATGATTTTTTTATATAGATTACTGTAGATATTCGGGTGAATTTGTATGTATTTTAATTAATTTTATATATTTTAAAATTAATGATTGTATAAATCTCTAATAATTTTTTAAATTTATAAAACTCGAATATATAACATTTTAAGAGCAAAATGATAATTTTATATAATTAAAGAATTGATTCATATCCCCCTCCTTTTTTTTTTTTTGGAGTTTTTAGAAATATAAACATAAAACTTACTTTTTTGTGTTATTTTATTGATAATAAAAACAAAACCAACAATCTTTAGTACAACTCTTGAAAAACCTCTTTTAAAAAAAAATTATTGTGTCATATTTTACCATTTTTAAAAACAAAAACAGCACAAGAAAACAATACCCCAACAGTTCTCGAATTATCAATACCCACAACCCTCTAAAGGGTAATCTTCAATGAGTAAGTTGTCATGAATCACTCATTACATGCCGAGAATAGATAAAGTATCTATAATTAAAGAATAACACAAAAAAAAAAAAAAAAAACATTATCATGAAAAGAGAATTACGGTATTGCCTTTTTTTAAAATTATGTTTTGTTTAAATTAATGTTTTTGAGTGATTTTAAATATTTTGATATACTGATGTAAAAATAAATTTTAAAAAATAAAAAAATTATTTTAATATACTTAATAATAAAAAATATTTTTAAAAATAACAAAATAATTTCACTCCCTGCCTTATCCGGACCACCGGGGATCGGCAATTAGGATGATATTGCTCAACTCAAATCCATGGAGAAGTCGTGTCTCGAGGAAACAATGCACTTAGTCGTGGTTTGTGTGTGACATTAGATGTGGATGGCCCATCTACTTAGATTTGAACACCGTTTTATTATTGTTTGATATGTTGAATTTCACATTCATTGAACAAGGGTCAGTGGGTTTTTAATTATCGAAAACCTATTGCTAACCGATTTAACACAGCTCGGTTAGGGCCTCCCTCGGGGCAACTTCTCCGAGTTTTTTTTTTTTTTTTTTTTTTTTTTTTTTTTTTTTTAGAGTGGTGTGAGGATAATGGGGATTTCAAGACGACTTTAAAGTCCTAACATTACTCGTTCAACAAGCTTTTATTAAATACTTAAGGGTTTGGGGATTTGGCTTTCGTTTGTTGCTTCACATCGCATTCACCGCTGACTTGGAACGTATGGACTCCTTTTCGAATTCCTGACTCCTCGAAACTTCTTTGAAAGCTATGTTTAGAGCGCTTTCCATGTTAAATCATATAAAATTTGGTTTGTTTTTCTAGTTCGTGGATTATGTAATTTAATATTTTTGTATTTGAAAAAAATTGAATTTTTTAAATTTTTTATTTTAAATTAATTGTTTTTTTATATTTCCATATCATTTTAATATGTTGATATTAAAAATAAATTTTAAAAAATAAAAAATATTATTTTAATATATTTTTAAATAAACACAATTATTAACATAATATTATACAAGCTATAAGTATGAAGAGCACTTTCCATATGCTTTTGACACGTAGGGTAATTATCGACCAACAATTCTAACAAATGGTCAGTTTGCTTAAACGTGAAGCATGGCAATGAAGGTCAGCCTTGAGAAAGACATACGAACATGCGAAGAATCCTCCATTCTCTGTCCAAATTACTAGCTGTAAACTAAAAAATGAGAGGATTTATTTTGCTTTTATTTGTAAAGTATTATTTATCGGAATAATGGTTTGTTTTTTGTTTTTTTATTAATGTTTTATTTTTCATTTAATTTTCTTTATTAATTATAAATTAAAAAAAGCTCCTGGCACAACATTTTTATTGGAATAGTGCTTCTTCTTTTCTTTTTTTTAATCAAAGTTTTTTAAAATTTTATTTTTTAATATTAAATTTTTTTATTGGGTTATTACTTTCATGGCACGAATCATGTTAATCGAATTGATTCAAGTTTTATTTTTTTTAATTAATATTTTTTTTTAATTTTATTTTTTAATATTGGATAAATTGAAAATTACACTTCATAATTTATTTTGTTTACTTTTTATTATGTTATTTTGGCATCGTGATTTAGGAATAGTGTTAAAGGGTTAACCATAGTAGACTCGGAAATATTTTTGTGTCATATTTTTAATTGATTTTTTTTTAATTTCATTATTCAATATTGGGTTAGTCGATAATTGAGTTTTATAGTCTATTTTGGTTTGTTTTTTATAAGAATATCTTAATCTCACGATCAAAGTTGCCAGCTTTAGCATTTTAACTTCGGTTAAAACGGGTCGTTTTTTTATTTTTTTTTTCAAAAGTTATCTCAATCTCATCAGCTGGGTCATTGATCCTTTAATATTGGATTTTTTTTTTATTGGGTTGTCCACATCTCATGACCTGAGTCGCAAGTTTGACATATTGACCCAATTAACACTTTTTCTTAATTGATTTTTTCCTTAATTTTATCATTTAATATATTATTTTTTCTTTATATTAGGTTATCTCAGGCTTTATATCCGAGAATAGTGCTTAACGGGTTAACCCGAATTGACTTGACTTATTTATTTTTATTATTTTTTAATTAATTTTTTTTACAAATTTCATCATTCAATATTGGATCCGACAGAAACAATTGAAAACTGAACTTTTATAATTTGTTTTGATTTGCTCTTTATAGAGTTATATCAATCTAAGATCAAAGTCATGGATTCGACAGGTTAACTGGGTAAAATCATGTCATTTTTTTTAAATTTTTTTCCACGAGGTTATCTCGGTCTGAATGATCCAAGTCATGAGTTTTGGTGAATTGACTCAAGTTATTTCTTATATTCTTTTTTTAACTGATTTTTTAAATCAATTTGTTTTCTATAGGATTATCTCGGTTTTATGACGAAGGTCACGGGTTTGACTTGTTAACTTGATTTTTTTTTTCAACTCCGTCATTCAATATTAGTGTGATTGAGAATTAAACTTCATAATTTAATTTGATTTACTTTCTATGAGGTTAACATAGTTTCATAGTCCAAGTCGCGGATTTGACATGTTAACCCGGGTTGATCCGAGTGAGTCCAATATGTTATTATCCTAATATTTTAAAAAAAGATGTTATCTTGAATTTTTTTTAGTTAAACTATGTTTTTACGAGCTGTATAGATTGCTTTTGGACCCACAAATTCAACTGGGTTATATCGGATTAACCCTTACACAATTTAAATTTTTTTCCGCTATAAAAAAAATTAGCAATATCTGAATATTTTTTTTACGTTTAAGAAAAATTTGACCCAACCCGTTGCATAACGCATGTCAATGATCTAGTATATACAAAAACCCCTCGGCATTTCACTTTAGCAGTGAACAGTGAAATGCAAAGGCATTTTACAATCTAGTCCTCCAAAAAAAAATTGAGAATTTTTTTAGTTTTCAATTTATGTTTTTTTTTTCTTTTCAATTTCATTCTCCAATATTAAGTTGACTGGGTATTTGACTTTATAATTTATTTTAATTTGCTTTCTATAGAGTTATCCCAATCTTATGATCCGGATCGCGAATTTTGCAAGTTAGCTATGTTGACTTGGGGTTTTTTTTTCATGTTTCTTACATTTATTTATTTTTCTTAGCTTCATCTTTCAAAATTGGATTGATTGAGAATTAGGTTTCATAATCATAATTATTTTTTTGATTTGCTTTCTATGAGGTTATCATGACTTGGGTCACAAGTTTTGTGTGTTAGCCAAGTTGACTCGATTTTTTTTTTCTAATTGATTTTTTTTTTCAATTTCATCCTTCAACATTGAGTTAATTAAGAATTGAACTTTAATCATTTTTCTTTGATTTTCTTTCTATGGAGTGATCCGGTCTCCTCACTCGGTTTGACAGGTTAACCCGCGTTGATTTTGGTTATTTTTTTTTTTTTTTTAAATTTGATTTGATTTTCAATTGAATTCCTTCAATATTAAGTTGATTGAAAATTGAGCTTTGTAATTTGTTTTTTATATATTTTCTACGAGGTTATTACGGTCTTATAACCTGCGTTGCGAGTTAAGCCGATTGACTTGGTTTTTTTTATTCTTTTCAATTGATTTTTTTTCAATCTCATCCTTCAATTTTGGATTGACTAGGAATTAGGCTTCGTAATTTGTTTCATATTGCATTCTAGAAGATTATCTTAGTCTTATGATCCAAGAGTTTGTTTAGTTGACTCGGGTGGTTTTTTTTGTCATTTTTTTATTTTATTTTTTAACTTCATCCTTCAACATTGGTTGGATTGTAAATTAAGCTTCATAATTTGTTTGAATTTGTTTTTTATGATGTTATTTCAGTCTCATGACTTAGATTTAGAAGGTAAATCTGAGTTGACTTAGCTTATATTTTTAGTTGAATTTTATTTTCAATTTCATTCTTTAATTTTGGTTTGATTAAGAATTAGGTTGAATTTTTTTTTTCTTTTCATAGGGTTATCAGGATTTCATGACTTAAATAACAGATTCAATAAGTTAACATGAGTTGATCCGAGTCGATATAATATATTGCCATGTCAATACTTAAAAAAGAATTTTGGTTTGATTTTTTTAATTAAATTATATTTTTATTAGTTATTCAAGTTGTATTTAAAGTTGTCAAGTCAATCATATAATATCAAGTTAATTTTTATATAGTTTTAATTTTTTTCTACTAAAAAATATATTAATTATATCTGTATAATTTTTTATACCTGCAGGAAAATTATCTAATTATAATCTTCTTTTATTTTCGGAACTTAACTTCGCTCCCTCTCAAGGTCAAGATCAAGGAATCGACACGTCGCATCATTAGTTTGGAAAATTACTAAAGTCGAGGTTAAACATGATTAGGGTTTTTTTTTTTTTTTTAATATGGTTAATAAATTGTAATTGTTTTTCTAAATAGTTTTCATTCAGAAAAGTATTAAAATATTTTTTTTATTTTTAAAATATTATTTTTAATATTATCACATCAAAATAATCTAAAAACATAAAAAATATTAATTTAAAGTAAAAAAAAATTAATTCTTTTTAAAAATATTTTTAAAATATAAAACAAACCGAAAGTAAATGCATCCTAATACATCCCAGTCATATAAAGTTGTTTTTATCAATTTTTTCAAGCTTTGCAAATCCATGGGTGTCAGGTGTCAAAGTTTGTGACTGAGATTATCGATACCCATCTTCTTCTTGTCCATTTATGTATCATATTTGTAGAATTAGTGAAATCTCTGTCTGTGATGGGATGGGATGACACCGTATTAGGAACTGAGGGAGTACCATGTTGTAAACGACTTGGAAATCAAGCAAATTATAAAACAGCAAAAAAAAATAGAATCACTGAGAAAGTCGGGGTGATTCTACTTCTGCTTACTAATTTTAGTTTCAAGAGAGGATTTAAAGAATTTGCATGTGGTTTGATGGACCTCACACCTTCATGACCAGGTTTGAGAGTAAAATAGCTTTTCGTGCCGAAAAGCAATGCTAATAATATTTTTTCATTTTTTAAAAATTTTATTTTTGATGCACATCAAAACGATCCAAAAAATACAAACCGCACTCAATTTTAGCAAAAAAAAAAAATTTAATTTAAAAAAAACAGGTTGAAACTCAGGGCTCTTTATGACGAGTAATGATAAATTATGATTAAACTCTTATTTATTTTTAATCATGTTCTAATTCTTTAACTTTCAGTAGTTGATGAAATTTGTGTTATGTGAGCTTCGAACTTGATCATGCATTAATATTCTTGCTCTTTCTCGAATATTATGCATAGTGTTTTCAAGGTGTTTTTTGGTTTAAAAATATATAATTTTTTTTTTATTTTTTAAAATATTATCACCTTAATAAAAAATATTATTTTAATATTATTTCAAGTCAAATATATATAAAAATTAAACACAGCTCCAAACAGCATCTAAATTTTAAAATTATTTTTAATATCAATATATTAAAATAACTTTAAAACATAAAAAAAATTTAAATAAAAAAATTTAAATTTTCATTGAAATATAATTTGAAACGCAATTCTAAACTATCCTAAGTTTTTTCGAGAAATCATGATAAAATGTTTTTACAATTATATTGAGATTTAAAACGGTAAAGTTATTGAATTTATAGCGGTCATGGTAAACTAGTCAAGTTAACATATTCATCCAATTGATTAATTACCTTAATAAATTCAACTTTCCACCCTTTGAAAACTATATATAATATTAAAATTAAACTTTATCTTTTAAATTGTTCTTATGGTCTACTTAATAAAAAGATAAGAAATTCAAATCTTACTCTAAATAATTTGTTATTTATTTATTTTTAAAAAAATAATTTTGTTAACCTGGTCAAATTTGATTATATGAATAGAATAAGTTAATGCTCTGATAATTTGATTATGAACTTGGCTTAAGTTACCAAGTTTTCTAGTCAACTTACAGGATTAAATTAATTAGATTTTACAACTATGATTGAATTTTTCATCGGAGTGGGATTTTATTATCTATTTGTAATCTTGATTCTTTCTTTAATAGGGCATGGTAGTGTGGGTTATTCTAAGTGGAAATTAATGATGAATTTTTGGAATTGAGACGCAAAGAAAAAATAATTATGGATAGCCTAAAAAGGAGAAGCTTAGAGAAATCTTTAGAAATATATTTTGCTAGATCATTAAAATATATATATACACACACACACACACTCCGATCCATTGTTAGAAATTGAAGGGTGACGATGTTGTTTAAATTAAAGGCCAGTTAATTGGGATCAACTCTTGGGATCAGGATTCCTCTTAATTGCTCCAGTGGGTCAATTGATCCGAATAAGAGTATATTTTGAATGTTTTTTTATTAATATTAATATTTTGAATCGCACTATTAATAATAATTTAAAATGTTTTTTATTTAAAAATATATTAAAATATTATTTTTTTATTTTTAATATTAATACATTAAAATGATATGAAAATATAATTTACACTGCATTTCCAATTAAATACTCCATAAATATATGTTATGCTTAGGAGTGGAGAGCATGGTGGTATTCTTACAGAAACCATTTTCAAATTGAAAATTATATCAAAATAGTTTTATTTTTTAAATATTTTTCTTGTTTTTGACATTAAATTATATAAAAAAATCGAACTTCTAAAAATATTATATTTTTTATTTAAATAAAAAATATTTTAAAAAAAACAAATTTAACCACGCTAAGTCATTTTCCAACAAGAAATATTTAGCGAGATGCTCCCCGAAGTCACTGGTTTTCGAGGGCAATATCATTTTATACAAGATGTCTCAACTTCGTGTCTCGATTTCAATAGTTAATGAACCGCGTTTCTGTTTGAAGTCTGGTGAAATTTAGGCCAATGTGTTTCACATTGCATTAATATGAATGGATCTTAGCATCATTTTGTATAATGATAGAAGCTTTTACCTAACCATTTCTTTTTTAAAACATAAGAATATATTTATCAATTATATTTTATAAAATAAAAATTACTCCACTTAATAAAATATTTCCGATACAAAATAAATATTGTCCAGGGTTTCACTTATCAAATATATAAAAATAATAATTAAATATTTATATTTTTTTCTCGAAACCTTAAACTGACTATGACTATATAAACAATTTTATTCTACCCCAGAACCATATGAAACCTAATTTAATCTCAAATCTATACGGGGCTATGTAAACCTAGTTTTTTTGTTTTGTTTTGTGTGTTCAGCACTAATAATCAACAACGTATATTGAATGCCTTAGGCATACGTGCAAGTCTATGGTCGAATAATCTCATCCATGAGAATTAATATTTCAAATCTCGACCGAAAAAGAAATAACATAAACTTTTCAAATGTATTTGGACGTGAAATTAATGCAAGATATTGAAGCAAGGAGGGTGGTGGGAAAAGCACTGCGCACATAATTCAAGCACACCGAGGATTCAAAATCAAACGTTGATGGAGATGGATAACTAATTTACCTATCTTATCATCGTTAATCCTTCCCTCTCCCTCGTTAATTATAAATAAGTCAGCTTAGCTGGGAACCAACATGGCCATTGATTATTGGCAAGAAGCTGGATAAGATTAACAAGTGCTTATGCTTTTTGCATGGTTGTCTTGTTTGATTATTGCCATGTTTATCACTTAATTAGAGGCTGAGACTTCTTTGAAAATGGAGATTAATTGGTTAATCACCACAATCCTTTCCATGCTTGCTCGAAGAAGCAAGTGGTTTGGTCCCAATAATGTTTCTTTAATTCTTTATGGATTAATGCCTTATTGTGGGATTAAATCCTCCTAATTGTCTCTTTGGAGTGAGGTTGAGGCGCATGATTAATGGCGGAGAGTTAATGTAATTTTAGGTAAGTGGTTTGCTTCACCATGACCCACCCGCCAAATTTCATCAGGAATTTAAAGATTTTAGAATTAATTGTCGGTAAATTATTTAGGTATGGAAACAAGTAAAAAGTTAGTTTAGAGACGTAAGATTATTATTTTTAAAGTGTTTATTTATCTTACATATATATAATACTTTTAAGACATAACTAAGTCATTTAAGATATAACTAAGTCATATAAACCTTTGAAAGAATAAAAAGAAAGATAAATGAAAGAGAATGTGTTTTTTTTTTAATATGTTTTTTCTATGTGTAGTAACAAATTTGAATTAAATTGGTAATAAAACAATTATATTTTGAATTAAATTGAGTAGTTGCTATTCATTTTTATATGAACAATAACAAATATCAAAATTAATTATAAAAATTAAAAAAAGTAAACTAAAAAAAAAATTAATATCACTCACATATTAAATTTCAAGTATCATATTTTTTTTATAATATAAATATCTTTATAATAAAATTAAGAAGCCCATTAAAAAAGCTTATCTATCACGAATTTTATTTAATTTATTATACAATAAAAAATCATATTTATAAGTTTTTATAATATATTTTTTTTCAGCATGGAATAAAAATCTTTTTCTTCTTTATTGACTTTCAAATTACATCAACATCCATTGTATGATTCGAATCTTGCATCCTTTTTGTATGCATTGCGTGATGCAATATCTAGATCAGAGTTTGGAAATTCCATTCCATAAAAATTTAATTTTTTTTATATTTTAGATTATTTTAATATATTGATTTTAAAAATAATTTTTAAAAATAAAAAAAATATTATTTTAATACATTTAAACAAAAAAATACTTTAAAAAACAACTATAACCTACCACAATTCTTGCATTAGCCTTGTTAATAATAGAGCCGGCAATGATTTAAAAATCCTAAACATGATTCGTCTAGATACTATCAAGCTTTGCAAGAAAAATCTCATGGCACTAACAGTTTAATGCCTACCTGTGGAGTTGGTTTTACTATCATACTGTATATAAAAAAAGGTTTTTAAAAACATATTAACTTTCTCTGCATAAAACTTACAACAAGCTATTAAACCCGTTCTCCACTGTCAGTTTTAATTTGTTTTTCCCAAACATAATATCAGGTATGCATGACATTTTGATGTGTCTTTTTTTCATAAAAATAAATTGAAAATGTAAATAAAAAAGTCTGTAGAAATATCTAATTAAATAAATTAATAATAATCTTTTTTATAAATAAACAAAAAAAAAATCATTAACAAGGACTAAAAGAAAAATTAAAAAAAATTATGAGATGAATGTAGATTAAGATATTTAATCACACGAAATGAGATATTTAACAAATTGTGTTTCCTGAACTTGTTCATTTAAATCAACAAAATATAATGAAAATAAAAGTACAAATTAAATTGTTTGAATAAACATATGCTTTAAAAAGAATCATGCAAGGTCGAACATATCAAGGAATATTATTTAAAAATAAATATTTTTATTTTAAAACAATAAAGTTAATCTATATAAAACAAAAAAAAATACATATGAATTAGGATAATATCTTCAAAAATAAAAATACAAACAAAATAATTAAAAAAACTATTAAAAAAAGACATACAAAACTCGTGATCTAGGTCATGAGATCGAGATAAAACTCATAGAAAAGAAATTAAAAATAATCACAAAACCAATATGTTTTTAAGAAAAAATAATAATGTAGAATGATAAGACTATAAAAAAAATTTAGCAAAAAAATAGAAAAAAAAATGAATGACATTAATCCTTTTCAAATATATGACCGGGATTATTAGATAGGAAGCACTACAAGTTAAAAAATATGAAGCCAAATCTCCAACAAATAAAATACTTAAAAATAAAATTGAAGAAAAAAAATCAAATACACAAAATGGATCTAAAAAGTAAAATTAAAGAAATAAGGATGAAAATCAAAATAAAAAATAAATTAGAGGAAAACAAAAAGTTTCAATTAGAGGGTTAAATTGAAATGAAAAATATCTTTGACAATATAAAAAACAAATAAAAAATATGAGGGTTAAATTAAAAAAAAAAACAACAAGAATAAACTTTGATTAAATGATGATATTAAAAACCAATAAAACTTCAACAAAAAAAATAAAAAAAAATTTAACAAAAGCAAAATAAAAAACCAAAAAAATCCCTTGTTGTACTGGAATTTACAAAAAAACTCATGAGTGTGAAAAGATAAAAGCACTTTTAAAGAACACTTTATTTTTTTTTTAAGGGTAGAGTCGTTCTTGAACTGAAGCCTAACATATGGAAAAAAAAAAAACCTTGTTCAACAACTTTTTTTTTTTTGACTTTAGGTAAAAAAAATATTTTTATTGTTTTAATTTTTTTTTAAAAAAAAAATTCTTGTTCAATATTTCATTTTTTTTTTATTACGATGGTAAGAACTTGTTTTTGTACAGAAAATAAAAAACAAAAAAAAGCTAACAGTGAATAATTTTTTAATGACTATTGGATCTATAAAAGAACAAAACTACCGTCGTCGAAAAGGCTTTCATTTTTCCACTAAAAGAACAAAATAGTAACTTTTATAATAATCCACAATATAAATAAGTTGTTTAATTATATATTTTATGTTAATAATGCCTTGCGGAAAGAAGCTTTTGATAGAATATCGGGGCTTTATTGTAAATTGATGTGGTTGGAGCTTGCATTCCTCTATCCAAGGCGTCATGGAACCGCATTCTATAAAATATTATTATTATTTTTTGTTAAAAATTAATTTTTAGTAAATTTTTTATTATTTTGATACATTAATTTTAAAAATAATTTTTTTTAAAAATAAAAATTATCATTTTGATGTATTTCAGTATAAAAAATATTTTAAAAAGTAACCGCAACTATACTTCTAAAACATACTTTAAAAATGTTTGGATTACTGAAACAATATATAAAGTTATTTTTATTAAAATAATATATATTTGGTTGTTGATTTAATTGGATCAACCACTCTCATGTTATGAATATTTTTCATGGTTGGACTTACAATTCAACCTAAGTCAATTTTTAAATTGTGAATTTTTTAGATCTAAAGAAGGTCGGTTTGACAACTATAATTTATAGTCATGAGATTAATAATGGTTGACAAAAAAAAAAAGTATTTTTTTATATATATAGTCTTAGCATCATCACTAGAAAGTAAAATTAAAAAATTACAGTAACAAATGGCGCCGCAGTATCAGGGATTCTATCCAAACCACGTAATCTTGATTGTTTAATGGAAACTTTTTTATTATTGTTGTTTTTCAAAACTATTTAATTATTCAAAAAAGAAATAAACTTATTTCAAGATGGGTTATTAGAGAAGCCCATTTAACCAATGACAAACCCATTCTATTTAATCTGAAATCTCCTCGGCCCATAAAAACACCATTACATGGGCTAAGTGTTTTCATTTAGCTCGTGATGAACAGACCTTCTAGGTTTGTACTTTTACATTTCAAGCCCACATTTCAAGCCCGGTCCAATCCATAAATGAAGCGGTGCCCGTTGCCTAAACGGTCTGATTCAGGTAAGATTACATTATAGCCCCAGCAGATTCCACAGTGTCCATTTCTAACCTCCATTGTTTGGAAATTTCTAATATCACCTCAATGTTTCATAGTTACTAACATTACCCGAGCTGGCGCAACGGATTAACCTAGTGACCACTCAACCTAGGGCTTGGTCGGGGTGGAATTAGTAAACAAATTATTTTTTTAGAACAAAGTTATTTTAGATTTTTTATAAAAAAAAATAATAGGGTTAACTCATGTCAACTCTCTTGACTCATGATTAAACTCTTGAATTAAAATTACCTTTAAACTGTATTTTATAGCTATGGTTATGATCTTTTTATCGTGGAGAAATTACAGAATATAATCGACATCACTGAAACTTTTTGAGAAATTACAGAATTAATTTAAAAACAATGTTTAAATATAAATGCCAAGGTGGACAATCACCAAATCGTCAGGGACTGAAATATAATTTGCCCGAAAATTCTATATCTCTGGCGTAATTAGACCCTACAGCGAGATAGCGAGACAGAAATCCAAAAAAATCTGCGTTTTAAACACACCAACACGCACTTCACTTCAAGGCTCAAGCTTTCTCTTTCCAAATAAAAATAAAAATAAATTCATCTCGTCATTTTTACCTCATCTCTCTCGCTCCACTTCTTCCCGGATTTAATATTCTCTTCAGAGGTAAAAATATCTATTAGTTTTTGTTGTTAATTTCCCTTCCTTTTCTTTTGAAAAACCTAACGGTCTGTTTGGTTTCCTAGAATAGTTGAAGGAAAATTAGAATAAAGCAGTTTAAATGGTTTGTGAATGTTAGTAATTGCCTTATTGTGGTTTCTATGTAGCCAAACAGAGCGTTTTCTTAGTTAATCTGGGATTAGAAGTTGCGTTTTGACTGTTACTGTACTCATTTAGGGTTACGGAGACTTAGATTAGATTTAATTTGCTCAGCTAATGCAAAACCTAATATTTTTATGGATGCTAAGCTTTTTGAAATTTTATTTGTTGTTGGAAATCTTGTATTATTTTATTAGTTTTACTGGTGAGCAGTACAGAAAAAAAGGAAGAATTGTATCTCTTTAAATTCTGTGAAATGGAAATAATTAATATTATTTTTTCTTTTCAGTTGCAGTTGTAATAACTAACAAGGCGTGTTTTGTGAAGTGTTGGTTTTTTTTTTTTAGAGGATAGTTGAAATGGAGTTTGATGAGTATGACTACTTAGAGAAAACAGTTGAAAATCTGGAACCGCCAAAGGCAAAGGAAACTGCTAATGGCGGGGATGATAAGGTGAAATCTAGGGAAAAGGATCGTTCACGGAGTTCGAAGCATAGGAGTGATGAGAAGGATCTTGGGAATGATGATGAACGAAGTCGTTCAAAGCGATCGAGATCTGGAGATGAGTCCAGGGATCGTGAACGGAGTAAAGAAAGGAGTTCATCCCGTCATCGGTCACAATCTAGAGATGGAGAGAGGGATCGGCACAAGAGTAGCAGGGAACATCGAGATAGGGACAGAGGTCGGGATAGAGATAGGGAGGAGAGAAATGGGAAAGAAAGGGATCGTGATCGTGATAGGAGGGAACGTGACCGTGATGGTGAAAAGGAGAGGGAGAGAGATAAGGAGAAGGAAATAGAGCGGTCACGCCGGAGCAGGAGTAGATCGGAAAGGCGTAGAAGTGATCAAGATGAAAAGGATAGAGAGAGGAGCAGGGACAGGGAGCTTAGAGAAAAGGACAGGGAGCTTAGAGAAAAGGAAAGGGAGAGGGAGCCAAGGGAACGGGACAGAGAAAGCAGGTGCCTTCATTTTGATATTGTTCTTCATTTTTTTATCTATTATTTATCCCATGTCTTTATGTTAACTTCATGGTTGATGCAAATATGAGTCAGTGGAAACTTATCTTGTGGTTCTGTGAATCTGTTTAGTTGATAACTATATTCCAGTGTAATTCTGCTGTGAGTGGCTGTGTGCGTATGTACTTGTATTTGTAATGATTTTCAATTGTTGATATTAAGCATAAGAAGGGTGTAGTCGTAGGTGCAAGCTGCCTAGTTTAGTTGATAAAGTCAATTGGCACCGTTCCAAGAGATTTGAGATGAAATATTACTCACTCCTGGGATTAAGATAGATGTAAATAAAATCTGCAAACTCAACTATTGAATGAACAAGTTTGATAAGTGGTTTATATCATTTTGAATTCGATGGAAAAATTATGTTACTCTTCTAAAAGCTTGTGCAATTCGTATAATATAAATTCCTAATGGGGTGACCTTCCTAACATGATAATTCATGATTAGTGTCCAGAGTTCCGCTCAATCAAAATCTTAATCCTCCACGATTTACTAAATTTGCTTTCTGGATCTTCTACTTGGTTCTTCTCCCTCTCTTTCTCTCTCTCATTTTTCAAGGATTTCATTCTACAATGTCTTTGGATTTCTGTCTGGATCTGGTTGTGTGGTGAGATTTACTTTTTGAATGTTAGCTTGGACCATGTTTGATGACAGTTACAGTAAGTTTGGACAGAGGTTATCTTTCTGCAGGGATCTGCTCTGCACTTTTAAGACATCTCTTTCATTGTATAGAATCTAGATCTATATTGTGACCAATGTATTTTGAATCTGCTTATTCTTATTATCGGGGTTCAATGATGCTCACTAATGGCCTCAGATGTTGACGGATCAATGGTTGTGCGGGCATTATCTATTGATGCATAACTTTTTTGTCCAGATGTCATAGTATAATGATAAATGAGAAAGCTGGAGATGGGAGACCATTGACATTTGGTGTTGATAGTTGCTTGCAATTGTGGCTACTGAACTTGAGGATGATGATTTTATGCCTTTAGAATTGTAGATGGATTCAATATTCACTTGGCAGTCTTATGAAGAAGTGACCTGTCAATCAGAATGCCATGAGAGATGTGCTGCAAATATTTGCTTTCACATGTTCTCTCCTGCTTTGATAAATTCCTTTCTACATGCTCCTTAGTCCAATGGTCTTGTTAAGCTATATCTTCTCTTTATTTATGTGGTGATTCCATGTCCAGCTGTGCTGGATTCAATCCTGTTTTGGGTGTCCAAATACAATTGCCATAGGCTTTTTCTTGGTCTGTTTTCTTCCTCACAATATTCATATCTCTTTATGGGTTTTTATTCCATTGTTTTAACGAGCTCTCTTATTATTGGATCTCAAATTTCATTTAGTTACTTATGCTATTAACTATCTTGAAAATTCTGAATATTGAACATTAGATTCTGGGACTCGCAGATTTGCTAGAGCATTCAGATGGTCTTTCTGGCAATTGAGCCAGGCACAGGAACTCAGGTCATGGGTCTTAAATGTTTCTTCATAGGCTGTCTGGAATCATTTAAAAACTTGCATTGCAAGATTGAGGGTTTCAGTGTTGTAGGTTTTGACCTGGGTGCTGATGTCATGTTGTGATTTTTGTTATCCTTCAGATTTGAACTTAGTTGCTTAATTAAATTTATTCTGTTGCAGAAATGCTGGTGAGGGAGTTATGAGCTTTGCTTAAGAGAAGCACTTCATCTTCTGATACTTGTGGAAAACTCTGTGGGCTGCAAGCATTTGTTTTAATTTTTTTTTTTTTGCAGGATAGATAAAACTGGAAAAAAGTACCTAATTGCCTATCTTGAAATTCTAGGTTTTAGATGACCAACCGTGCTCCCGTAGTCTTTGTAAGAATATTAGATCACATATTGACAAATGTGTTCATCATCATGCTCAAAATTGTCTTGGACGTCACACTGATTCAACTCCTGTATGGTTTTGATAAAAAAAAAAAAAATCTCTCAAGACCTTACTTGGTTAAATTCTTTTGCAAGATTGACATACATAATAATAGTTATCCACAGCTTATGTACTATGGATGCATGATGATGATTCACAGCTTTTGTTTTAGTCGTCAACATCATCTGAGTGGTGGCATTTGTGTAAATTGCTTTTGTTTTTAGATATAGAAGTTCCAAAAAACTGTATGATGATAATCTTAACTTCGTGAGGTTTCAGTTTCCTTCTGCATGTATTTTTCTATAATCTACGGGACTGGTAGTAGAACTGTGGGGAGTGATATTAGCTTCTGAGTGCTTATTTCCTGCCTTCTGCTGATGGTTTCTTTTTTGGGACATACAAATTTAACTCTATTAAGTTGTTAACAGGTCACATTAATGCATATAGGTCCATTGGTATTGCCATTGATACAACTTGATGATACTGTTTCCATTTAAGATTATGTTTTATTGAAGGTGCAAATTTATTAATTCATCACTTGAAGTTGGGTTTTGTAGTTCACTTCTCTTAGTTGCAATTTGCAACATTGGTCCTCAGGTTGGTTCTTGTTAGTTTTAAGATGAAGATGTCTTAATTTCAACAGACATTCACGGGTCCTCTCATGTTAATGCTGTCCAGTTGCCTGCAGGACTGTGTTTCGTGGGTTTGGCGTTTTAACTTGTATTGGAGACATTTTTTATAATGTTTTGGATTGTTTTCTACCTTTTCTTTAATCATGATAAAGCAAACATAAGAAAAAAAACCTCCTTTCTTTTGAAGGATAAATTAGCATTATATTTGCATTTTATTTATGAATGTTTTAGTACCTGGCTGTTTTCCTCATTGTTTGATACTGGTTATATAAATAAGATCAATAATTTTAATTTCCATTGTCTTGCAGAAGATATAAAGAAAGAAAGGAAGAAGCAGTGGAGCCTGAGGTTGATCCTGAACGAGATCAGAGGACTGTATTTGCCTATCAGGTTAAATATAGACATGTTTGATATAAATTATGTTGTGTTCTCAACGCTTTAGCTGTAATACACTCCATTTCACATGGTTTTGAACTTTAATTCTAGTGAAATTTTTTACAGATATCTTTAAAGGCGGATGAAAGAGATGTCTATGATTTTTTCTCTAGGGCTGGCAAGGTTAGTTCTGTAGCAATTCTTTACACGACTAATGGGGCTAATATCTTAATTGGAAGAGAGATATGAATCAAGTTCACATTGTAATATTTTACCTGTTAGATCACCTGCTTGTCAATTAACTTTTATGTGCTGTGTACATGAACAATAAACATAAATTCGTGGCAGCAACCACAAATTCACTGTTACTTGGAGAGGTGATTGTTGTTTGGTCACTTTTTATACTTTGTTTCTCCCTTTTGTTTCTAATAGTCTTAGCACAACTTTCAGGTGCGAGATGTACGTCTCATCATGGATCGCAATTCAAGACGTTCAAAAGGAGTTGGGTAAGTTATATTTATAGTGATCAGCATTCTGTGATTTCTTTGAAGTGATTTTCTCTTGCTTATCTTTATTTTGCTGGATAGTAGCCATATTTCTCTTTTGGCTTTTAATCACTCAGGTCCATCGATTTGAAAAAAACTGAAAAAATGGAGTTGTGGGTATATATTGTTGTCAATTTAATAGAAATTTACAGTTTTGTAGTGATTTTGCTAGTTATTTGAGCTCTTAATGGAGCAAACAGAAGTCACAAAAAAAGTTTATGGTTTTGGAAGTTATTTGTGGACTACCTAGAGTTAATATGATAATGCTAGTCTAGTCTCCTCTGTTACATTTGTTGTTCTTAATTACAATCTGACTCTTGTTTTTAGGTATATATAGTTCTATGAGGTGATTTGCAATATTGCTTCTTTTCTTTGTAGGTATATCGAGTTCTATGATTCGATGTCAGTGCCTATGGCTATAGCACTCTCTGGACAGCTCCTCCTTGGTCAACCAGTGATGGTGAAACCTTCTGAAGCTGAAAAGAATCTTGTTCAGTCAACTACTGCTGTGACATCAGGTGGACTTACAGGCCCCTACTCAGGAGGGGCTAGAAGGTTGTATGTTGGCAACCTGCACTTCAACATAACAGAAGATCAACTTCGTCAGGTAAGCACTTTTTCTGTATTTCTTTTGACACTGATCTATATCCAGAATGGGTTTATTCATTTCAAATTCTCTGGTTTTCGTATAAATTGGCTTGATATACAACATTACTAGGGGAATTGTATGTTAACATAGAGAAACTTTTTGCCCTGAACAGTTTTCATGATTTTTTGTTTATGATAACTTATTATCGTTACAATGTCTCTTTATTCCCTCTTGTTAGGATTGTGCTTTTGTTTTGGCTTTCCAAGGTGACATTTTCTGACTGTACAGGTATTTGAACCATTTGGCGCTGTGGAGTTGGTGCAATTGCCTCATGATGAAAGCGGACATTGCAAAGGTTTTGGTTTTGTCCAGGTGAGTTTTGTCAGCAATAAAGTTGCCTTTGAAAAAAAAAATCCAGTGAAAAGTTGCAAGTTGAGTTCCAAATGCATGTTTTGTCTTAAGATGGAAACAATGACCAAGACCTTAGAACTGATGTAAAGATTGTTGAAGAAGCTACTTTTGTCCTTTATGTTTAAACAGTTTCTTGTACAATCCCCAAATACTCTTCATGGCTGAACCTAGCCTTTTCATCCAATTGGCCTTAAAAAGGCATGCTTATCCTCTGGAAATTGGAGACTAATTGCTTTCACTTTCACTTCCACCGTAGTTTGCACGTCTTGAAGATGCCAGAAATGCATTAAACTTGAATGGACAAGTTGAGATTGCAGGCAGGCCAATCAAGGTAATCTCATCCTTCCTCTTAATTGCATCTTCCCTTCCTGTGCTCTCTATGTTGATGGCGGATCTCATACATTCATTCAAATACATTAGAAATTCTTATGTTCTTGCTGGCTGTTTAGGTTTCAGCTGTTACTGATCAAACTGGAACACAAGATGGTGGGACAAATGTTGGTGATTTTGATGATGATGAAGGTGGTGGCTTGGTTAGTAATTCTACTTGTATCTTGGTAACTGGTAAAGATATTGGGTCTATTTTTTTGGCTGATTAAAAGAGGGCTTTATCAGATGAAGAGTGCACTTTCAATATTGCCATGCTTTTCTGAATAGAGCAGTCCTTTGTTTCTTGATGCAGTAAATAGAAGATGGAAAAGGATTAGGTTATAACAAATAGAAAATGAAATAAAAAAAGTTGTGACTGCTTACAGTCAATCTTATGTTGCTAAGTGTCATATTTCTAGTGTGTATCTGGTAACTATTTTGAATCATACCTATTCTTTTTTTTTTTTTCAAATTTCAGGCCTTGAATGCACGTTCTCGGGCACTTTTGATGCAGAAATTAGATCGTACTGGCACTGCCTCAAGGTTTGCCTCTCCCAAACTTTTCTTTTGGATTGGATTTGCCTGATTTGATTGAGTTGACATCTACTTCCTTTCTTTTCAGTATTGCTGGTTCACTAGGCACCCCTGCTCTACCAACAGCACCGATCCTTGGGGCCACACCCGTAGTGTCTCCTGCTGTTGCTCCTCTTTTATCAGGTTCTGTTCCAGCTATACCTGGACTTCCAGTTCCGGGCCTTCAACTTCCGGCCACTGCAATTCCAACCATGGATATAATTGGAGTCCCAAGTGATTGTTTATTTTTGAAAAACATGTTTGATCCAAAAACAGAGGTTAGTGGACTCACATTTTTTGGAGACTTTCTGATTTTTGGTTGTGGCTTAGTTTTGCTTAGACTCGACCATATCTTGGCAGACCGAACCAGATTTTGATTTGGATATTAAAGAAGATGTCCAAGAGGAATGCTCAAGGTTTGGAAATGTGAAGCATATTTATGTCGACAAGTAAGTACTGTTTTGATGTGTAGTGCCATTCCTTCTCTTTGATCGGTCTGCTCTGAAATTTGTCAAATAAATGTTTTTAAAGTCTACCCACTCTTCTGTTATATTAATACATCTTCCTCTTCATGAGTTTGTTGCCACGTATTATATTTCTTGCTTATTGTGCTATACATATTCAAGCTGATGAAACCCTGGCTGGCTATTTTGTCTCTTTCGTGTTTCTTATGCATAGTTTCTTTTTCCCTTGGAAAAACAGGAACAGTGCCGGTTTTGTTTACATGCGATTTGAGAATATGCAAGCTGCAATAAATGCACAGCGCGCTCTCCATGGAAGATGGTTTGCTGGGAAGTTGATCACTGCAACTTTCATGGTAATCGTACATTTTCTTGCTATGTTTGTGATTTCACTCGTCGATACAAACTCATGTTACAAACGAAATTCTGCACGCTTGCAGGTGCCCCAGACCTACGAGGCTAAGTTTCCTGACAGCAGATAGGAGTTAATGATTTTTGGTGTGCAAATTCACCAACTCGTCTGTTAATTTTGACTGTGTCGTGTTGCGCTGTTGTTTAGGTTAGGTGAGATAGATGTTGGAAGGGACATGTACATGATATTACTGTCAAGTTTCGTAAGAAATTCAGACCTATTTGTGTTTTGTAGGTTTTGTCTGCATCTCTTCTTTATGCCCTTCCCAGCCCAAAAGCAAACTTATAAATCTATAGGAACCAACCCAACTAAAATCAGCCCACGACGAGGTTGAAGCTCTGTAGGAGTCGGAGGATGTGAGAAAACTGTCATCCCATCGTCCTTACTAGCATCTGCCTGATTTATGTAATCAGGAGTCCAATGTGTACTTGTGTAGTGACCCAAATGGTCGCCAATTAAACCGCAGCAATAGCCTTGTCCGGACTCACGCCGCTGGCACCGTCAGGTTTTAGCTTCACCCGGTATGGTGGACGGCAGGCCCGCATGCCGGCCTGGATTTCCTCTTTTGACACCCTTGGTGCTTAGCTTCGCCCAATTGAGGGGCGGGAGTGGCGAAACAGCACGGTGGTCTGGATTCCACGATTCGTCCAGTTTGATGTAGGGGTAGATCAGCGCGTTGGCGCTTAGTGGTGGGGGTTACAAGATAACCTTCAAGGTTCTGAAATTTCCTGTAAGGCTATTCTTTATAGCTTCTGTAACACCCCGTGATTTTAATTGAAATTTTAGCCATCGTTTTAAATAGGGTTATTCTTTTTATTAATATATATATAACTTATATCAACAAGTATTAATATGATCTCTCTCAAGTCTTGGCTTTTAAGTTTATAAATACGAGTATTGAGTACTTATTTTTATGTTTATACTTTAATAAAAAATAAATATAATTTTTTGTAGCAATATTTATTTATGGACCCAATGGAAAAAAAATGAAAGTAATAATTGTCATATTGTTCCCACAAATGTTCAATCAAATCTTCTTGTAGTTGAGAGCTAGTTGCTCTATTCTTGATTCGATTATGAGTTTGAAGAAAATTATATAGTTCTGGTATTTCACCATATGATACTGATATAAAAGAATTGACTTCACGTTCATGGTCAAATCCAAGGTTCATTACTCCTTCATCCTCAATAATCATATTATGCATTATTATGCAAGTTTTCATAATATTTGCAAGCGTTTCTTCATCCCAGTATCGCACAGGTCCACGTACAATTGCAAAACGAGATTGTAGCACCCCAAATGCGCGCTCCACATCCTTTCTTACATACTTTTGCTTACCTGCAAAATATTTTCTCTTTTCTTCTAATAATATTGGGATTGTCTTAACAAAGATTGACTAATTAGGATAAATCTCATTTGCTAAATAGTATCCCATTGTATATTTATGCCCCCTAATTGTATAATTGATAGGAGTAGTACGACTTTCAGCAAGTGCAGTGAAGACATGTGATCGATCAAGAACATTAATATCATTTAGTGATCCAGGTATTCCAAAAAAAGGATGTTATATCCAAAGATCTTGTGAAGCCACTGCCTCTAAAATTATAGTTGGTTCACGACAATGACTAGTATATATATCTCTTGCTATGCAATTGGACATTTCTTTCATTTTCAATGCTTACAGTAAATGCTCCATAACATCCTTGAAAATCCACGCTGCTCTTCAATTGATAATAATCAACAAATATCAGTCCTGTTTGGTGCCCTTAAATACCAATCATCAAAAACTTTTATGATTACTTTGGTGAAAGCTCTAAGACTTTCTATCGCAGCGGTTTCCCTTTCCCTAATCCGAAGATATTCATCAACAAAATCTGCACGAATACTATGTGCAATTATCTTGTGAGCTGCAGTTATCTTTTGAAGGCAAGAAAAACCAAGAACATCAAGAGCATTTGTTCTTTGTTTGAAATATGGATTGTGAGCTTCCACTTCATTTGCGATCCGAAGAAAAAAAACATCGACTTATCCTACATCTTCTTCGAAATTGACTTGAAATGAATTTATGATTTTCAGCAAAATAATCATTATATAGCCTTAACTTACCTTTCGTTTTATTACAATTGACAATATTGTGACCAAGAATAAAGCCACGATGCTATGTTCTCTGCCTTTGATTATTCAATTCTTCTTCAGCAACCATTACGGTAACAACTTAAAAGGCGAACATGAGAGTGTCATCAACAAAATCAAAAGCATCATAAAAATTAAAATTAGAATGATTCATGATGAATTTTTAATGAAATATAATAAATATTGGAGAGAAGAAAATAATGAGAAAAAATGTTTAGGTATATGAGAATATTTATAAATGGATTATTTTTTCAAATTTTAGAATGTTGGCGTTATTTTATCAAAATTTAAAATTTGAAATTTTAAAATGTTAATGGTCATTTTTTCAAATTTTTTTTTTTTTTTAAAATTGAAAATAAAAAGTTAAAATGTTGGCGGTTTTTTTCAAAGTTTGAATTTGAATTTACTTTTCAAAAATCAAAATTTTAACAATAACATATAAAACTAAAAATTTAAAATATTCATATAAATAAATTTGAAATTTAACTTAAAATTACATCTTTTAACTTTCATATTACTTCATTAAATTTATATTTAATTTTATAAATTATTCATATTAATTATATAATCAATAACATCATAGTTATATTATATAAAAAATAACTAAATTAGTTATATAATTATATTAAAATTAATTTAACATAAAATATATTAAAATATAATTGACTCTTTTAAATAGCTTTTACCAATTAGAATGCATATAAACAAAAAAGTTATATTTATATTATTTAAAAAGTCATTTTATCAATTTAGTTTTTTAATATAGCATTTTTTCATTGGAGATGCTCTTCAATAATTAAAATTGTCAAAACATATGATCTTGATGTTGTCACTTCTACTTTTTACTGGTTTTTCTTGTGCAATGGGGAAATATAAGCAGAGGCAATGCTTGTGTAGCTGGTGATGCTCTACATCCCATGACTCCAGATATTGGCCAAGGTGGGTGTTCTGAGCTAACAAGTATTGCTTATGTGGTTGGTGCTATTCAATAAAGTCAGGGACAAATAATGAACTTCTCGAGAGATGGATGCAATTTTATCGTTTGTTTAGGATGGTTGTTTTTTTAAAATTTTTATTTAAAAAATATTAAAATAATATATATTTTTTATTTTTTAAAAGTTAATTTTGATATTAGTGTATTAAAATATTTGAAAATATAAAAAAAATATTAATTTAAAGTAAAAAAAAATAATTAATTTTTTTTTTTTCAAAAACACATTTATATTTTGATAGATGCTTATCTCTTTTTAAACCAATAGTAATGAAGATTTTCATCAATTTTTAAAGCAAATATAAATGTATTGGTTGCACCTACTCTACTTTATCTTTAGGAAATTCGTTCCTACTTTGTAACAGCAAAAACATTTTTGCCATGGTGTTAAAAATAAAATTTTTATTAAGCTTTTAAGTTCGAAATATATAACCTTTTTATTAGATCAGAAAAGTAAATATAATTTTGAAATACAAACAAGTTTGAAGATAGAAGAAACTCATATAAAAAGGGTGGAATTCAATTTTTTTTTTTTTTTGAAAAATAAATTAAATTAAATCCGACTTGCCTCCTTCTCGGACCAAACCATAAATGTCGTAATAATGATCGTCTTCGTCAAAGCCATAGTCATCTAGGATGATAGTTGCTTTTTATATCCCCCATCTCATCATTTATAGCCTTACATTTCTACTCTTCTAGCCAATCCTTCTAGCTTGAACAGACTTCATATCCATTCTCATAACAAAACCAAGTTCTTTAGTACTAACTAGAGGAATTAATTCCAATATTATGGAATTAGTTGAAGAAGTGGTGATTGTAGGAGCTGGAATAGCTGGACTTGCAACATCTTTAGGGCTTCACAGGTACGTACTAGATTAATTATATGCGTGTAACAAATATTACCATGTTAAACTTGACCTGCGAGTATTCAATTGCAGGCTTGGAATTCGAAGCTTAGTGTTGGAATCATCAGCCGGTTTGAGGGTCACAGGATTTGCTCTCACAACATGGACTAATGCTTGGAGGGCATTAGATGCTGTTGGTGTAGGTCACTCTCTCCGACAGCAACATGGATTCCTCGATGGGTATATAACTAGCCGTTTAACTTCTTGTCAATATCCCATTTCACTAGTTACTTTGCTGGCTTCAACTCCCAAAATTGTCTTTCTACTACTGGAGCATGTCAAATCTGAGATAGAAAGGCCCTTAATATATAGCATTTACATGTAGAAACTCGATAATTTGACCCTGACTTTGGTTCTATGAAGCTAATATGAAGGGATCATTTGACTGCAGAGTAGTTGCTAGCTCTAGTGTTGTGAGCAAACCTGGCAAACAAATGTCTTTTAAGGTCAAAGGGACTATGTAAGTAATCGGACACTAGCCATGAGGATCCAGTGTAAACATATATATTCATTTATTTTGGATGCCATGTATTTGATGGTGAATTTTAGTAATCGGCCCTTTAATTTGGTGTACAGTGGAGACCATGAGGTTCGTTGCGTGAGAAGAAAATTGTTGCTGGAAGCCCTCGAAAAAGAACTCCCAGATGGTACCATAAGGTACTCCTCCAAGGTGGTTTCTATTGAGGATTCAGGCTACTTAAAGCTGGTGCATCTTGCTGATGATACCATCATCAAAACCAAGGTATAGAAATCACCGCACTTTTTTGGTGGCTGTTATTTCAGTACTAATACCGTGGAGTATGAAAGAACTACTTAGTCCAGTGTTTCTATGTTTATATATATATATATACGGGAAATATTTCTAAGCCAGCGAATTTCGATGTCTATGGAAGGTATTGATTGGTGGTGACGGGGTGAACTCAGTGGTGGCAAGATATATAGGCTTCAAGAAGCCAGCTTTTTCCGGCCGATCAGCTATACGGGGTTATGCAGATTTTAAGGTTAATCATGGCTTTGGCTCCAAGTTCCTGCTGTTACTTGGCAAAGGGGTTCGATCAGGTTTCCTCCCTTGTGATGATACAACTATATACTGGTTTTTCACTTACATTCCCACTGACCAGGGTAATGATTCTCAACTTACAATTGGATTTTCTGATCAGATGTAATTGTCAAGATTCAAGAATATTTGTTGATGACCATGTAATTGTATATATAATAATATCTTTCTTGTAGACAAGGAGCTAGAGGGTAACCCAACCGAGATGAAGCAATTTGTGCTGAGCAAACTAGGAAATGTACCTGATCACGCTAGGACATGTGTGGAAATCACTGAGCTAGATAGCATCACGTCATCTCCTTTAAGGTTTAGGCATCCATGGGAGGTTCTATGGGGAAATATAAGTAAAGGCAATGTTACTGTAGCGGGTGATGCTCTCCATCCCATGACACCAGATATTGGCCAGGGTGGGTGTGCTGCTTTAGAAGATGGTGTTGTTCTAGCTAGGTGCCTCGCCGAGGCCTTGAAGAAGGAGTTAAATGTGGAAGGTAAAGAGAGAGAGAGAGAAGAATACAAGAGGGTTGAAATGGGGTTGAAAAAATACGCAGCGGAGAGGAGATGGAGAAGTTTTGAGCTCATAAGCACTGCTTATATTGTTGGTGCTATACAACAAAGTGATGGAAAAATAATGAACATCTTGAGAGATGCAATTGTGGCTAAATTTCTTGCTGGATTGCTACTAAAGAAAGCTGATTTTGATTGTGGAAAGCTCAATATTTCTTGATCCCACTCGTGTCCATGTAATCCGTAAAATCTCTTATTATGAATTAAGATCCTGCCGTGTTTTTCTTTGTGTAATTTTTCTTGATGCAATCGGTAAACTTCGAAATAAAGGTAAGCCTTTTTATTGATGTTGGATTCAAATAAATGTATTATGTTCTTCATCCATTACGTTTGTTAATGCAATCCGTATAGTTCAATATACAAAAAGGAGGGAGTATTTGATTTTACTATCATGACATATTTCTCTTCCAAGAGATAAATAATATAAGAGGAGCTAGTCCTTTTTTTTTTTTTTGTATTGTATGGCATGTTAATATATCACATCAAGATCAAGGTGGTATGAACAGTATTTGAAATATACTCGTGATATGTAGGAAGAAATTTATTAAATGTTTGAGGAATTTATAAGCATGTCAAGTTTTCGCGCATCAAAGAAAGTAGAAAGGACTAGGTAGCCAAACGTTCTGCACCTACCGAGAGCCCTGTTATGTTTTAGGAAGCTGAAGATGATTTTGATAAGTTATTGTTGGAAATTTATTTAATTAGCATGACATTGGTAAATAAGAAATTAATCTTGAAGAGTCCTTGAGTTTTTACTCAAAGAATCATTGAATTTTTTTATACGGATCAGCTTGCTGATACTTCACTTTAATCTTATAGATTTTAAAATTAACGACCATGTAAGCCTCTAGTGATTATTATATTAGTAATCAAACAGGGTTCAAACTTGAAACAACAAAGGAAACAAATCTTTTGATCCCAAACTCATGTCATCACTGAATCATGTATTAAATAGGTTTTTTTATATTTAATTCTTGATTTACTTGTGTATAGTTTTAAGCATGTATAAATTCTAGGTTTTTAATAAATATCTTTTTATTTAACACGCTTTTACTATTATAAACAAAATATATTTACTTACTATTCTACTATATTTACAAGCTATAGGATTACAGGTTATTTTTGATTTTAGTGATAATGCAAAGGGCCCTTGCACGAGTCCTTTTTCATGGGTAGTTAATTCTGTTTCACAACTAGCTGCATGCAGTGCAGAGTTTAATATCTTTTTTATACAGCTATATATATTTCTATAGCATATTTAGCATTATTTGCATGTAAAATTATATATTAATTTATTTGGAATTTCTTTTTATTTTTATAAATATTTTCACTCTAAATTTATAAAAATTCTTCATTTAAAATAATTATTTTACTTGATTAGAAAATTTATGTGATTGATTACTAATTAACATTTTGTATATCAATTTTAATACTTTAATTTTTTGAATTTAAATTAAATTTCTAAGAATTTTTATCCATGTTTATAACAATCTCAAAAACACCATATTTAGCTATGGTTTACTAATTTTGAGTTGGGGTTTCCAGCTTTAATGACGGGAGCTGCTATTGTTAATGGCTCCTCCACTAACTTTTTAAATTCTGAAGGTTACAAAGTTGTCCGTTTTTTTCATGTCAAATGTTAGTGTTTATATAATAAATATTCATGTTTTTTTTTTTAAATAAATGTATTTTTTTTTACATTTAACAAAATATATTCTCAAAATAAAGTGAAATATATGACAAAAAAAATATTATACCATGAAAAAGTGCATTTCAAATACCAATGGAAGAAATGATCTCTCTAAGTCCTTTTTCTTTATTTTATATGCGTTGGCCAACATTTAATCCTCTTTAAAAGCAGAATAAAAAGAAGAAAATTTATTTGTAAATTTCAAAGCATTGCATTGTGTCTCACCTCCATTGTGATTTAGAAAAAAAAAATCAATTGTCCTTTAATTAATTAATAATATTGGTTGTGTTAATTAGCTAAAATCAAAAGATATGCTTGTTTAAAATCTTTTTTTATTTTCTCTTTTGCATCTCTTGATTCTTAAGATTTTTTGTTGTTAATTTGCTATTTGGAATGATTTTTATTTCTTTGTTATTTTATGTTTTTGATATGAATTTTAAAAAATAGTTTTTATTTATGTTATTGTCTTTGACAAAATTAAGAAGGAAGTAATGATGGTAGCTAATATTGAATAAAAACTTGGAGTGACATATCTTAAATTTATTTTTGATTGCCTGTTTTAATTTGAGGTTAATTATATTTTGTCTTGTTAAAAATGAAACTAAATCAGTATATTAATTCTCTTTTAATTCCGAAAAATGGCCAAATTATAATGGTTTTATGATTAGATTAATGCTAGAACATGTAGGAGTCAATTCTTATTATTAATTCACATATATGGAAACTATAAAATTGCTAGACATTGAATGTGAGCTTCCTTTACACCCTCTTATGAGGTTTTAACTTGATTTTTTTTTTTTTTTTTAATATAAAAGGATTAAAATTTTCAAAACTCTTTTACCAACTTTTTCATGAGCGAGTTAAAAGATAGTCTCTCGCAACCAAGTGATTATAATCAATTAATTAATGACTTAACATACTCAAATTTAAATGTTCTTACAATAAAAAAATCACAAAGTAAAAACTTGTCACCAGAGAAAGATTGTTTACTTGTCTATACATGGTTAAATATAAGCAAAGATTCAATTATAGAAGTTAAGCAACAAACAAAACAATTATGGGCTCGAGTGCATGCTTACTTTGTAGGGAATGAAGAAAACTTGAATAATCGTTCCCAAATAAGTATCTTAAGTAGATGACAAGAAATAAATAAGGAAATCAGTAAATTTGTTGGATTTGTTACTCAAATTAAAAATCATCAGCAAAGTGGAACGACCAAAGAATCAAAGGTAATTTTAATATTCAATTTCATGTTAAATTGTTTAATACGTTTTTTAACATCATTGAATTTCTCTAATTTTTTACTAGATTAATGATGCTTGACAAATGTATGCTTCTTGCATTGACAAATATATGCTTCTTACGTTAGCAAATAATTTTAACTAGAACAGTGTTAGGTTATCTTAAGAAAAGAGCTCAAATGGCAATTTGAGTGTGTAAGACAACATCAAAGATCAAACAAGAAACAAAAATGTCATTTCAATGCAAGTCCAGCTTCATCAGCTCCATCTATCGATGATTCTATTAGTTTAGGAGAAGATAGTGAACCGTTGATTTATCAAGATAGACCAATTGGTCAGAAGGCTGCAAAAGAACGACTTAAACATAGACAAGAAAGAGATAAAGTTGGGGAGATAACTGTAACAAATCTATTATAACAATTCAAGAATATTTGCAAGAGTTTCCTCATCCAAGTATCATACAGGTCCATATACAATTGTAAAAAGAGATTGGAGCACCCCAAATGCCCGCTCCACGTCCTTTCTTGCAGACTCTTGCTTATTTGCAAAATATTTTTTTTTTGCTCCTAATGACCTTGGGATTGTCTTAACAAAGATTGACCAGTTAGAATAAATCTCATCTGCTAAATAGTATCCCATTGTATATTCATGCCCCCTAATTGTATAATTTATAGGAGCAGTACAACCTTCAGCAAGTGCAGCGAAGACAAGTGATTGATTAAGAACATTAATATCATTTAGTGATTCAGACATTCCAAAAAAAATATGCCTTATCCAAAAATATTATAAAGCTATCGCCTCTAGAATTATAGTTGATTTACGACAATGATCAGTATACATTCCATGCCATGCAATTGAACATTTCTTTCATTTTTAATGCATTCAGTCAATACTCCCTGATATCCTTAGAAATCTATATTACTCTCCAATTGATCATAATCGATAAATATTGGTTTTGTTTGGTGCCCTATTCCAATTATCAAAAAAATTTATGATTGTTTTAATGAAAGTTTTAAGATTTTCTACTGCAGCAGTTTCCTTTCCCTAATTTGAAGATACTAATTAATAAGATCGATAAAAATATCATATGTAAGTATCCTATGAGCTGGTGTTACGAAAAAAAGGTAAGGAAAAAAAAAAAACCCTCCCAATTGGTATCATAAGGTACTCCTCCAAGGTGGTTTCAGTCGAGGATTTAGGCTACTTTAAACTCGTGCATCTCGCTGATGGCACCACCATAAAAACTAAGGTAAACAAATCCTACAATAGGGTCCATCACAGATTGTTTTTACTGAGATTTATGAAAATATTTTGTCTAAAATATTAGTTTGGGATTTAAGGTGTTGATTGGGTGTGACGGAGTGAATTCACTGGTGGCAAAGTTGCAACATACAAGGCGACCAGCTATGAGAGGTTCTGCAGATTTCAAGGCTAATCATGGCTTTGGCTCTAAGTTCCTTCAATTCTTTGGAAAAGGGTTTCGATCAGGGTTCCTCCCTTGTGATGATACAACCACATACTGGTTTTTCTCTTGGATTCCCTCTGACCAAGGTAATGAGCAAGCCTTGAACTTTGTCAGAGTAATAACAAACGACATCTGTTTTCTCACTTTCGCTATTTGCACAAATTCGTTTTTTCTTGCAGATAATAATTAAAGAGTTAAAGGATAATCCAGCCAAGATGAAACAACTTGTACTGAGCAACCTTGTAAATGTGCCTGACCAGGTAAGATCTTTCGTCGAGATCACTGAGCTATATATAGATAGCTTCATGCTATCTCCTTTAAGGTATAGGCATCCATGGGGGGTGCTATGGGGAAATATAAGCAGAGGCAATGCTTGTGTAGCTGGTGATGCTCTACATCCCATGACTCCAGATATTGGCCAAGGTGGGTGTTCTGCTTTAGAAGATGGAGTTGTCTTAGCAAGGTGCCTCGCTGAGGCCTTGAACGAAAAAGTGAGTGCCGAAACGAAGGACAAAGATAAGGAAGAGTACAAGAGGATTGCAAAAAAATGTGCAAAAGAGAGGAGATGGAAGAGTATAATTTTTTAATATGTTTTTAAAACATATAAACAAACAGAGCAACTTCATTACGGAATTTGTTAATGAAGATGTTTGTAAGAAATAGTTAATGAAGATTTTTATCAATTATTAAAGCAATTATAAATTTAGTGGTTACACCTACACTAGTTATGGTTTATCTTTAGGGAATTTGTTCCTACTTTGTAACACGAAAACCATATTTTCAAACAGGCCGTCATAATAATGATCGTCATCGTCATCGTCATCGTCATCTTCTTGGACGATAGTTGCTTTTTATATTCCCCGTTTCATCATTTATAGTCTAGCAGTGCTACTCTTCTAGCCAATCATTCTAGCTTGAACAAACTTTACATCCATTCTCATAGCGAAACCAAGTTCTTTGGTACTAACTAGAGGAATTAATTCCAATATTATGGAATTAGTTGAAGAAGTGGTGATCGTAGGAGCTGGAATAGCTGGACTTGCAACATCTTTAGGGCTTCACAGGTACGTACTAGATTAATTATATGCGTGTAACAAATATTACCATGTTAAACTTGACCTGCGAGTATTCAATTGCAGGCTTGGAATTCGAAGCTTAGTGCTGGAATCATCAGCCGGTTTGAGGGTCACAGGATTTGCTCTCACAACATGGACTAATGCTTGGAGGGCATTAGATGCTGTTGGTGTAGGTCACTCTCTCCGACAGCAACATGGATTCCTCGATGGGTATATAACTAGCCGTTTAACTTCTTGTCATCATCCCATTTCACCAGTTACTTTGTTGGCTTCAACTCCCAAAATTGTCTTTCTACTACTGGAGCATTTCAAATCTGAGATAGAAAGGCCCTTAATATAGCATTTACATGTAAAATCTTGTTAATTTGACCCTGACTTTGGTTCTATGAAGCTAATATGAAGGGATCATTTGACTGCAGATTAGTTGCTAGCTCTACTGTTGTGAGCGAACCTGACAAACAGATATCTTTTAAGGTCAAAGGGACCATGTAAGTAATCGGACACTAGCCATGAGGATTCAGTGTAAACGTATATATTCATTAATTTTGTATACCATGTATTTGATGGTGAATTTTAGTAATCCGCCCTTTAATTTGGTGTACAGTGGAGACCACGAGGTTCGTTGCGTGAGAAGAAAATTGTTGCTGGAAGCCCTTGAAAAAGAACTCCCAGATGGTACCATAAGGTACTCCTCCAAGGTGGTTTCTATTGAAGAATCGGGCTACTTAAAGCTGGTGCATCTTGCTGATGATACCATCATCAAAACCAAGGTATAGAAATCACCGCACTTTTTTGGTGGCTGTTATTTCAGTACTAATACCGTGGAGTCTGAAAGAACTACTGAGTCCAGTGTTTCTATGTTTATATATATGTATATATATATGGAAATATTTCTAAGCCAGCGAATTTCAATGTCTATGGAAGGTATTGATTGGTTGTGATGGGGTGAACTCAGTGGTGGCAAGATTTATAGGCTTCAAGAAGCCAGCTTTTGCCGGCCGATCAGCTATACGGGGTTATGCAGATTTTAAGGTTAATCATGGCTTTGGCTCCAAGCTCCTGCAGTTATTTGGCAAAGGGGTTCGATCAGGTTTCCTCCCTTGTGATGATACAACTATATACTGGTTTTTCACTTACTTTCCCACTGGCCAGGGTAATGAACCTTTCTCAACTTGCAATTGGATTTTCTGATCAGATGTAATGGTCAAGATTCAAAAATATTTGTTGATGACCATGTAATTGTATATATAATAATATCTTTCTTGTAGACAAAGAGCTAGAGGATAACCCAACCGAGATGAAGCAATTTGTGCTGAGCAAACTGGGAAATGTAGCTGAGCACGTGAGGACATCTGTGGAACTCACTGAGCTAGATAGCATCACGTCATCTCCTTTAAGGTTTAGGCATCCATGGGAGGTTCTTTGGGGAAATATAAGTAAAGGCAATGTTAGCGTAGCGGGTGATGCTCTCCATCCCATGACACCAGATATTGGCCAGGGTGGGTGTGCTGCTTTAGAAGATGGTGTTGTTCTAGCTAGGTGCCTCGCCGAGGCTTTGAAGAAGGAGTTAAATGTGGAAGGTAAAGAGAGAGAGAGAGAAGAATACAAGAGGGTTGAAATGGGGTTGAAAAAATACGCAGCGGAGAGGAGATGGAGAAGTTTTGAGCTCATAAGCACTGCTTATATTGTTGGTGCTATACAACAAAGTGATGGAAAAATAATGAACATCTTGAGAGATGCAATTTTGGCTAAATTTCTTGCTGGATTGCTACTAAAGAAAGCTGATTTTGATTGTGGAAAGCTCAATATTTCTTGATCCCACTCCTGTCCTTGTAATCCGTAAAATCTCTTATTATGAATTAAGATCCTGCCGTGTTTTTTTTTTTTTTTTTTGTAATTTTTCTTGATGCAATCGGTAAACTTCGAAATAAAGGTAAGCCTTTTTATTTATGTTGGATTCAATAAATGTATTGTGTTCTTCATCCATCACGTTTGTTAATGCAATCCGTATAGTTCAATATACCAGAAGCAGCAGCTGCTGATATAAGAGGAGGTATGCCCTTTTACTATCATGACATATTTCTCTTCCAAGAGATAAATAATATAAGAGGAGCTAGTCCTTTTTCTTTGTATTTTATGGCATGTTAATATATCACATCAAGATCAAGTTGTTATGAACTGTATTTGAAATATACTCGTGATATGTTGGAAGAAATTTATTAAATGTTTGAGGAATTTATAAGCATGTCAAGTTTTCGCGCATCAAAGAAAGTAGAAAGGACTAGGTAGCCACTTCACAATCAACTGCCAACCATTCTGCACCTACCGAGAGCCCGGCAATGTTTGAGGAAGCTGAAGATGATTCAGACGATGATTTTGATAAGTTATTGTTGGAAATTTATTTAATTAGCATGACATTGGTAGTTAATTCTGTTTCACAACTAGCTGCATGCAGTGCAGAGTTTAATGTTCCAAGCTTCTCCCATCCAAGACAAGCACATGACGATCGGAATGCAAGACTTCTTCCCTCCCCGTCCAGAGCCTTCCCCTCGGATGGAAAATCGGTGTAAAAGAAGCGAACCATGGAAAAGTTTCCCACAAACATCAATGGATAATGACGGCCCAGTTAACGAGACTCGTTAAGGTTTGAACCACAGTTCTCGAACCAAAGCAAGCAAACACAACAACAACCACAGCCGCAGATGAACGCCGCTTCCTCATTGGGAGAAAGGAAGCTGGTTCGGTCTGATCCTCCTGCTTTCAGAAACTCAAAGCCTCCTCGTGAAACACCCAAGCAAGAAGCTTCTTCTCATGAGACCGCGAAATTAACCAGCATCTAGCTATGAAATACTTAGCTCTGCAAAAGCAGGTGTTCCTAGGAAACAAGGATTTGCATCAGACTTAAATAAGAACAGTCGAGGAAACCCATAGGATTCTCCCAGAAATTCCAACACTGGAGGGCGGGGACCAAATCCTAACCTCCGAAGTTGAAAATCAAATGGTGCCGTTGATCAGGGTGGACAAAAGGGATTTGGGATATTCGTTCGAAGCAGCCCAAATGGACTATCTAAGCCAAACTAAGCTGCAGAAACAGCATGTAAGTGATAATTATTGCAGCAAATAGCTTCATGCTACCAACCATTCTTGTGAAGATACCAACCCATTTGTCTTGAGATCAATTAGTCAGGTAGAATCTGTAACATTTGTGCTACTCAACACCCTTTGATCAGATGCCTGCCAAATTTCTAATGTACTTGGAACTGTTATTGAAACCATAGTGCAGAGAATAGTACAGGGCATCCTTGGTTTCTTTTTACAGTGAACAGTAGAGTGATATAATTGACAGAAACTTTGAGGGTGATCAAGAGTCATTGATTGTTTTTTACTCAAAAAAATATTTTTTTAATTTTTTAAAATTTATTTTTAATATAAACTTATCAAAATGATTCAAAAATATTTAAAAAATTAATTTTTTTAAAAATCAAATTTTAATAAAAAAGCATGTTGAAACTTACTCCTAAACATCCCCTTCATGTAGGGAAAACATGGTGCTTGCCAACACTGTTATTATCTTATAAATCATTATGGATTGAAGCAATGATTTTTTTAAAAAAAAATTGAATTTAATCCTTGAATTTCTTCTTTATGCAATTGAGGTTTTTTTTAGCCTAAATTAGCATTCTATTACATTTTTTTTGTTTGTGAGGATTTAATTGAAAGACAAAAAACTGAAGTGAAACGTATAGGTAAATATAGGTGATGGCTTGTAATTTACTTGAAAAGTATATTTTACCCCCCGGGTCTTTTTTAGCTATTAGATAACAAGTTCTCTTAGTTTTAGAAATATTAATTTTGGTACCAAACTTCATTTTCATAATTTCTGGGTGGGGGAAAAGAGAGGGGCTAGTTGGATTCTAAACTGAAAAGAGAAAGTTGTCGTTGTGAAGATTGCGATCACCAAAACAGTTGATTTTCGTGTCAAATAATTTCATATGATAAGTAGAGTTCAAATTAGTGTTTTTTTTACCTTGAAAGTGTCTAGAAACACATTTGAACCCGGGAATATTTTTTATTTCGGGTTGTTTTTGGGTTTTGAGGTTTTTTTTGTGTTTTTAAATGTTATGGATTGGTTTAACAAGGTTTCTAGGGTGTTTTAGATTAAAAAAAAAGAAAGTTGAGAATAAGATTTTAAAAGAAAAAAAAAAAATCAGCAACCTTGTTTTTTCATCTACCATAATGGCTAGAATCTAGGGATTCCAAACAACATGTTGTTTATTTTTTAAGTTGAATTAGAACAAATGACATGTTATACTCCTTATTAACTTAGAGAAAAAAAAATAATCAAAGGCCCATAAGCGAGCCTTCATTCATCGGTCGGGCGCTTGGCTTCATTTTTTATTTTTTTAATTTAAACCTTTTTTTATTTGTCTTTTTTAAAACAATTTTTAAGTTTGTATTTTACATATTTGGGATTTTTTTTTTTGCTTATTTAACCTTTTCTCAAATAGCAAATATTTTTATAATTATATTGGATGTGTTTAATTTTTTAATCATCTTGGTGTGACTACAACTCATGCTTTAGTTTGAGATCGTCTTGGTGTGACTACGACTCGTGCTCCAATCTTTGATAAGATTGGAACCCAAAAGAGTGAAAGGACTCTAAAATAGATGCCAATCTTCACAAGACTTATACAATCCAAGTTAAAAGACGATAAGCACGTGCTCGATTATTAACCAAATTTGGTTGAGGGTTTAAAGAATTTTTAGAGCAAAATACATTTACGCATGAAAAGACAATACGAATGAGTGGTAAGTGTTGAGGTGACATTGAAAGGGAAAAGACAGCCGATAGTGATCACAAAGCCTTCTGATTAAGAAAAAAGAAGAGGAAATGATGTTTTTCACTTCAAATTACATCACTATTGAAGAGGATGATAATGTTGGGTTTTCCGTCAAAGAGGATGTTGAGGAGGCTTTGCTCGCCACCTTTAAGCCTATAGTGAATGAAAAGGCTACCAAGGGGCAAACATTAGCTAATTTTCTTGTTGATCATCATATTCCTAATGAATGTAAGTTTTCTAAAGACATGTCTGATGATGATGTCTTGTTCATTGAAATGTCAGAACTATAGAAAATGTTATTTGATGGCGCATCACAAAAAAATAGAGTCGAAGCTAGGGTAATGTTTATCACACCTGAAGAAAAGGTTTTGTCGTTTGCCTTCTCACTTACTAAATGTTGCTCCAATAACATGATTGAATATTAAACTTTAATTTTTAGGTTAGGGATAGTGGTGAATATAAAGATGACTCACATTAAAGTTTTTGAAGACTCTTAATTAGTCATTAGAAAAATCCTATCATTTTATGAAGTCAAGAAACCAGAATTTAACTCATATCACAAGTATGCACTGAAATTAATGTCATCACTTGATTGGATCACTTTGGAACATATACCAAGAAAATTGAATAAGCAAGTTGATACCTTGACAAATCTAGCATCAATATTAACATCATATAGTGAAGAGATAAAAATCTTTGTATATCAAATATTTAAGCTTCTGATTTAACTAGATTAACTATTTAAAATTATAATTTGACTCTCATACTTTTAATTCCTTCTAATTAAAACCTAAATTGATTTTTAAAAATTATTTTTTCTTGCAATTAAGTCATCAATAAAATTGATCAAGCCTTCCAAAATTCTCATAAAGTCATTATCTGTCTAAATTTATATTTTTTACCCCAAATAAAAAATATTTTCACCAATGGAGTCCTTTGTTAATAGAATTAGGTTGGCAATTTTGTTAATTTTTATACATTTTGATCCTCCAACTTTTTCACTTGTCATTTAGTTATTCACCACCAACTTGGATAATTTTATAGGCTTTTTTTCCATGTATATCATCTTGTATTTTAGATTTTCTTTTTTTCTTTTTTCTTTTTTTCTTGATTTTTTTATGGAGTAAAAAATGGGTAACAACACTTTTCAAAGTATCAAATCACCAAATCTTACTTCACAATACAAGCCAAAAATCATGTTCTTACGAAGCACAAATCTTGACTTGATTTCACAAATAAATCAAGTCATCATATATTAAATCCAAGACAAGAATCAAATGATTATTTATTCTTTTTATAAGAATATTTTAAATAGAGATTATACCCAATCACATATTTTAATAAAATCAAATATTTGTACAAGTGTTCTTGTCTAATTTCAAGTTTTTAAAATTGTGTCTATAGAGATAAATATTATTTTAGTTTAAAAAATAATTAATTAATATTTATATTTTAAATCTATTTGTGAATTTTATCATTTTTCTCCCATTTCATGTCATTTTCAATTTATTTTATTTTAAAAATAATAATATAAAAAGATTGATGGGAAAATAAGATATGTTTTAAAATAAAAATAAAAATTAAGCATAACTAAAACTGATAAGAAAAAAATAAGTAATTACTTTTGAAACTAAAATGACTATTTATCTCAGCTTACAAAATCAGAAGGATATAATTTATAATTTACTCTTATTTGAATTAATCATGTTGTATATTTATAATCAATTTAATCCAAGTCTTTGTTGGTTTTGTAATTGGTTTCATATTTTTATTATGCCAATAATTTAATATATATATATATGTGCATATAATAAGAACTATGGTATAAAACAAGATTTAATTTAATAATATAAATATTAAAAAAAAAACCTCTAGAGTTATTTATTTAATTACCTATTATTCATTAATATATATATATATATATATATATATATATATATATATATATATATATATATATATATCCGGGTGGGCTGAGGACGGGGCTGGAAAGGGAAAAGTACCGTGAGTGCAAAAACTTGCCCCAGTTCTGTTTCAGGGTGAACGTCGGATTTTTAACTCTTTTTATTTTATCAGAATTCAAAGCGACACCGTTTCAGCGAAGAAAATTTTCCTCCTCTCTCTTCACTCCACTTTGTTAGACTTGTACTGAAAGAAAACTAGGTTTAAACACCAACCTCTCTCCATCTCCAATTTCTCCCAAATCAAAATCTCTTTCGGAAACCCTAATTTCTCTACCATCCTCTCTCTTTAACCATGACTCAAGACGTCGAGATGAAAGAGCAGCAGCAGCAACCCTCTAATTCCACCACGTCATCCTCTCCTTCCACTTTCCACCGTACGTATTTTTATACGTATTTCTGTAAACATAATCAGGTTTTCGGTTATTTATCTGTAAAGTCTTAATCTTTTTGTGATTGGTTGACTGTTTAGATTTGAAGGAGATTGCGTCGTTAATTGAGACTGGAGCGTATGCGAAGGAAGCGAGGAGGATTGTGAGAGCTGTGAGACTGACTATGACTCTGAGGAGAAAGTTGAAAGCTTCTGTGCTCTCTGCTTTTCTTAATTTTGCTCTTTCGGCGGGATCCGAGCCGTTTAATCGGTTAATTTCCTATCTTCCTAAGGTAATTTATTGAGATTTTTTAGTAGATCGTGTAATTCTAGTTTTTTTATTATTGATTTAATTAGTTTTGGTGAATGGGAATGGAAGAATAATGAAGGGTTTTGATTATTGGATCATTTGAAGGGGAAAAATAGGATTTTTCATTGATTGATTATTTATGCTTTTGAAGTGTTTGGTCTGTTTTTAGTTCTTTTTGTAGTGATTAAATCTGAAAGACTAGTGGGTGTTTAGGCAGTGAAGAAAAGTCTGGTACTTTGATAGTTCTGTGAAGAGGATTTTCTTTTTTTTGATGCTGGGGGAGGTTGAATCGTGACTATGGTGGTTAATTTTAGTGAATAAATCGAATGAAGGGTATTGGTTAATGGATGGGCAGTTAATCACTCAATGTGAAAGCTTAATCTGTTTGGTGATGGTCAAAGGCAGGCCTTTATAGTTTTTTTGGAGTGTTGTCTGTTTTCAGTTATCGTTGTTATGTTTTTGTAGTGCTTATGTGTGAGTCTTTCGTTGGTGTTTAGGCAGTGAAGTAAAGTTTGATACTTGGATAGTGTTGTCAGGTGAATTCACTTTGGTGATGTTGCATGCAATTGAATTTGAACGATATTGGAAGTTTGATTGCTTAATTTTTGTGGACAGGAAGATGCGCATGAAATGGAGGTTGATTCTGTGACATCTGTGACTCAAGCTCCTGCAAAATATCCCTTACCGGAACTGGAGATATATTGCTACCTGTTGGTGTTGATATTTCTGATTGATCAGAAGAAATATAATGAGGTGAAGCAGCATATAATTACAGAACAGTTGTACGTTCTTTTTTCCTTTTCTTCCAGGAAATAACTACATCAAGTTCTCAACAAAATTGTGCTGCTATATCGCAGGCCAAAACTTGTTCATCAGCTAGCATTGCTCGCTTGAAGAATCTAAACAGGAGGACTGTTGATGTTCTGGCATCAAGGCTTTATTCTTACTACTCACTTAGCTATGAACTCACTGGTGATCTTGCTGAAATCAGAGGGTAAATTTTCTATTTTATTGAATGCATGACCACATCAGTTAAAACATGATTTAGGGTGCATGACGGCTTGTACATGGGTCTGGTTGTTTATCTCTTTGATGTCTTGGTGTCTCATCTGCGTTGGTTGATGCACTCACAAAACTATAGCAGGTCTTGATTCTGTTATAGTTTAATCCGTTCTTAGCAACCTCATTTGTTAACTAACTTGAGTTTTTTTTTCACTAACAGTAACCTCCTTGCTCTTCACCGGGTTGCAACATTGCGCCATGATGAGCTGGGCCAGGTAATTTTTCCAGTGATGAGGGACACATTGTGGGTGCTTTGCTGAGTTCTTATACTTGAATGATGTTGTGATGCAGGAAACACTTCTCAACCTACTGCTCCGGAATTACCTCCATTACAATTTATATGATCAGGCAGAGAAGTTGAGGTCAAAGGCCCCGCGATTTGAGGCTCATTCAAATCAGCAGGTAACACGCACTGGACTCGGTGACAGTTATCCTTATATGTTGAATAATTAAAGCCTGCAGTATAGTTGATTTTGATGGAAGAATCTTGTTGGAACATAAACATAACATGAGATATAAGATTGGTTTCTAATGGTTTGCATTCTCCTCCTGGACCTGCTGCCCTTTCAAAAAAAAATCCAGGCTAGCATGTGCTTTTTAAACAATGCTTTGTTGCTCTTGATTTTAGGAATTTAAGTATAGTTGTTTTATGTAACACATATCGTTCTTGCTTTTCTTATATGTCAAATTGATGAAACATTGAATCTTATGGGATTGTTTGTAATGGAACTTCATTGATGTGAAAATAAACAATGTGATTTTCAAGCAATATTCAATATAGAAACAAAGTGGATTTATGATTGTCATTTAAAAAACTCATTGGTTCAATTTTATCTTGCAGTTCTGTCGGTATCTCTTCTACTTGGGAAAGATCAGGACAATTCAGTTGGAGTATACTGATGCAAAAGAATCTCTCCTTCAAGCTGCACGTAAAGCCCCTGCCGCAGCCCTTGGTTTTCGAGTTCTATGCAACAAGTGGGCAGTTATTGTCAGATTGCTGCTAGGAGAAATCCCTGAGAGGACTGTTTTTATGCAGAAAGGCATGGAAAATGCTCTGAGGCCATACTTTGAGCTCACAAATGTAAGTCTAGGTTTTTGAAACTTGTGTCTCTTGATTTGTTTACTGACAATGGACATCCATTTAGGCTTTACAAATATTGAGTTTGATTTAATTTTTCCGAGGAAGATGCCTCTGGCATGTCAAGGCAAGGTGCTTGAGGTTTTATTGCTGGATTTAATGGAGGCAATATTTGCTGTTTTCAGGCTGTGCGAATAGGGGACTTGGAGCTCTTTAAGTCCATCGCTGAGAAGTTCTCCTCCACTTTTAACGCAGACAGGACCCTCAACTTAATTGTTAGACTGCGGCACAATGTTATAAGGACTGGACTTCGCAACATCAGTATCTCTTATTCTCGTATTTCACTGGCTGATGTAGCCAAGAAGTTGAGGTTGGACTCTGCAAATCCTGTTGCAGAGGCTGAGAGCATCGTGGCCAAGGCAATACGAGATGGTGCTATTGATGCTACATTGGATCATGCCAATGGATGGATGGTATCTAAGGAAACAGGGGACATATATTCCACAAATGAACCTCAAATTGCATTTAACTCTAGGATTGCCTTCTGCCTTAACATGCATAATGAGGCAGTACGTGCCCTTAGGTTTCCACCGAATTCCCACAAGGAGAAAGAAAGTGCTGAGAAAAGGAGAGAGAGGCAACAACAAGAGCAAGAGCTTGCGAAGCACATAGCTGAGGAGGACGATGATGAGTTTTGATTTAGTATCTGTGAAGGTGCCTGTCTGTTCATCATGGAACTCTCTTCACCAGCTCTTTGCCTTTATAATCTGAACTCCATGGCAGGAATCTAGACCTTTTTGAGTCTATTTGTCTCGGTGTTTTTTTTTTTTTTTTTTTTTTGTGATTTAGGATTCTTTCTCATAGTCGAGCAACCACTTTTAAACTATATTGAATTGTATGGTGGGTTGCTCTTTTCCTTCCCCTGAATTTATTCTCTCATTGCTGTCATTTGATTTTACTGCATTATTGTCAAATTGATGCACCCGTGCCCAGAGTGTGCCTAGTGACTTAAATTCATAAGAAATGGATGCGTTAGATAATAAAGTAATATCTAATATTGATTTGCTCGAACAGACAGGAAAGCATCCATTACTAAGACCAGACCAAAGGCCTGATTTCAAGACATGGGCTCAAGGCCTTTATCATTAATTCAAATAGGTTAGGGTCAAGGGAAGCCCAAAATTCTGGATTTTGAAGTGTAATAATATCTGTCTAGGTCCAAAAATTACATTTCCGCACCTCATTAAATCTTCGGGGCATACTTTAAGACCCGAACAGGCCAATTGATCAGCATGTTAACCTGAATATAATTTGTTTATAAAATAATGTCATTTTAGATTAAAAAAAATAAAATAAAATTTCATTGATTGGATCTTACTTGGATTTTGAATATAGACTATTTATATGGTTCATCTAAATTTGATCAGGTAAATAATTTACATGATTTAAAATAAAATTGATTTTAAATAAATTTTAAATTAATTAAGTTACGAGATTGATTGAGATGTTAGATAAGAGAGGTTGATTTCAATTAATGTGATCTCATCAGGACATTTCAAGCAAAATATAAGCCAAAATAGTGTGGAATCCTTGTACTTACAAAGAACAATATGTAAGTGTCTACAAAATAATGAAGGTTTGAAATATTTTAATTTTAAAATTGAGTTTTTCTCTAAGTCATCACAGGGCATTAGCTACCCGCACAACAAGCAGTAGCGACATTGGTTTGATTTTTAGCAATAAAGTCTGTGCTAAGTCCTCCACTGGTTCTCTATCCTCACGTGATGACAAGGACTCTCCCATCACCTTATTTGTAGATTCGATTTTTATATGTTATTGTTGCTTTGATTTGACCCAAAAAAAAATTAGGAAAGGAAAAGGTATCTAATTCTTTTTTTAAAAAAAAAAAAAAAACTTAGAAAGGAAAGTTGTCTTATAATTTTTTGCTGACCAGCAAATTTATTCTTTTAAATTCAGCCCTAATTCTATCTTCTAAACTACCCTCTTCCATATGTTATTTTTATTATATTTTCTTTTCAATAATCATGAGTATATTTGAATTAGTATAAGTGTATTAAAGAAACATTTCAATTTAAAAATTTAAGTTATTTGGTGAAGTTTCAGGATATGATTTATATTATTTTCTAATATACCCCTTTAAGTAAAAACTCTTTGAGCTTGAAACTTGCACAATCCCACATTACTTTGTGCTTAATTTTTATCAAATAAATGAGGATGATAATATTCAAATTCGTGACCGCTTTGTCATTAAGATTCTAATACCATGTTAAAGAATCATCTCAAGTCAAAAATTTAAGCTGTTAGGTGAGGTTTTAAAATATAATTTATATTATTCTCTAAAAAAAATTTGTTTGTTATTATGGCGTAAAGAATTTTTTTTAAAATTCAAATTATTTTTTTTATTTTTAAATTAATATACTAAAATAATTAAAGAAAACAAAAAAGAAAACATCAATTTGATATTTTAAAAAAAACATATTTTTAAAAAACTTTAAAAATTAAAAATTACCACACTTCTAAACACTAGCTAAATTATTTAAAATTAAAAAACACATCCAACAGTTCACCAGCACCCCCGTATTAAAATTCGAAAACAAGAATATTTCAACATGAGATCATCTTTTTTTCACTCTTTAATTCCACGCATCCAGGGACATCACATGGAGAAAGTTATAGTCATATAGGAGGCAAGCTTAAGTACTTTGAAGATAATTATGCGATTTATGAAGGTGGTTCAATTGGTAGATTTTGATAAATTAACACCTTCTGTTAAATCTCTTTACCGAGAAAGCATGTGCATTATTTGGTGTTTCTCGACTTAATTCGACTCTTAAATACTCAATTCGAGTAATAAATTAACCACAATTTGATATTCTTCTACGAAACTATGGAGATCTAAATCATATAGATTATATAAATAACCTAACAAATATTTTTTTATGAATCAATAAAATAAATTTAGCTTTAAAAAAGATATGATAGTGTTATACTATATTAATAATTTAAAAATATAATAACAAGAAATCTGATTATTAAATCAAATTTAAATTTTTTTTCAAATCATTTCACAAGTAGTTTCTTTGTAAAAAACTACTTTGTCACTTATCAAACTATTAGATCTCCTAGAATTAGATCTAGAAGTTGCTATTTAAGACAATTTTATTGCTTTCCTAGAATTTTTCAGATTTATTATTTTTATTTGGATTATTTTTTAATTCTCTTTATGCTTTTCTATTGGAAGTTGTTTCATTTTCTAACCTATTTAAAGGAGACAAACCACCATATATTTATTTTTTAGATAATATAATTATAAATTATAACTCTTTTCACTTATTAAATTTTTTTATATTTTATGTGATATTATTGTCCTATTAGCTTTCACCTGCATAAAAAAATTATAAATAAAAGATGAGTTATAAAACACTATTAATTAGGTTAAGTACACAACAACTGAGTTCATGTTATTAATTTTTTTTTTTTTAAATCCTTCTTATACATTTGTTGAAAACAAATATTTTAAAAAAATTATAAATAATTTTTTTTTTTTAATAAAAAAAACAGATTGTTATTATTTCTACTTTTTAGTCATCTTACTTTTTTTTTATTTTAATTTTAGTATTTCTTTTTAAGAAAAACAGTATCTTATACCTTAGATGTATGATTTTAAATTCGAATACGAGGATACGAATACTCATGGACTTGTTCGTAGGAGTCCATATTTTCTAACCAAAATAACGGTTTGGCAGGTAACCTACCAGTCTACCACCATATGCCACGTCAGCTTTTGTCATCCCCCTGACCACCTTCCTCTTCACCTTCACTTGTTTGTCTTCTCTGTAAATTAACAAGCTTTTTTTATCTTCACTGAAAATAATGGCAGACTTACTGCAACAGCCATTGCTGGACATTGAGGAACAACCACGGACCAGTAAGAAAACCCCACGTGTTGCCTCTCTTGATGTCTTTCGTGGTCTCTGTGTCTTTGTAAGTTACTAAGCTCCCTGTCATTTTTTATCTCTCGATCTTGATTTAGTTTAAAAGCTCTGGATCCTGCTTCGTTGTTTTCTTATAAAGTTGTGACTTATTGGCTTGTCGAGTTGGATCCTGCTGTTTTCTTTTCTTGAACTGGTTTGACTTTCTGGGGTCTCTCTGTTTGGTTTTTGAGAAAATCTTGGCAAAGACACCATGATACAATCCTCGTTGTTCACCTAGATTGGATCGTTTCTTTACTTGAAATCAAGAACTGAAAAGCTTAGCTTAACTTGAACTTTTTGCTTAGTTCTTAAGCTGAAGCATACAAGCTTCATGAAAAACTAAACTTAATTATGATCTGCTTTGAAATATTGGTTGTTTTCAGCTAATGATGCTAGTTGATTATGGCGGGGCAATTGTTCCAATTATAGCTCATTCTCCATGGAACGGACTTCACTTGGCAGATTTTGTGATGCCCTTCTTTCTTTTCATTGCTGGGGTTTCTCTTGCACTTGTTTACAAGGTACTATCCCCTCTCAATTCAACAAATTGGTGTTTCCTAATGCAATTCAATATCTTAATAATAACGGTTCATTTTAGACCTAGAGATCACTCTCGTGATTCTACTTGTACACTAGATATTTCAACCACCAAGTTATTATTGGATATTGAAATATGATTGTAAGCAAACCAATTAACTGGATGCACTTAAATTGAACGCTTTCTTTCTGTATACAATTTCAGAGAGTACCAAACAGAATAGAAGCCACACGGAAGGCGGTGCTAAGGGCAGTAGAACTATTTTTGCTAGGTGTAATTCTTCAAGGTAGCATGCATTATCTGACTTGCTCTAGGGAATTGAAGTTTTACAATGTTTTTCTCTATGTAATATGGAACACACCCTTTTGAATTCAGGTGGCTACTTCCATGGAATAAATTCCTTGACGTATGGTGTTGACATGAAAAGAATACGTTGGCTTGGGATTTTGCAGGTGCATAGATTCTTAGATTAATGCTTCTGAACTACTGTTGAGTTTTCCAATGAGAAATAATCTGTTCATGGTACTTTATTTTGCTGTAAAACGCATCTACTGCTAGCACTAACTTGACTCTTCACAAGGACAAGTTATTGAGAGTAGTAGAGAAGCATCATCGTTTATGAAGAAAAGCTAGGAAACTTCAACTCTACCTTTAGATGGTACTGGAAATGGTTGCACAGAAGTATCCACATCAGTTTCCTTCTCAATTAAATTAGATAGGCAGTGTAATTAGCCACACAGATAAATTCAAATTTTATTGTATCTACATTATGCACATACTGTTCAACTCTTGTTTGTTATCATTCTGGTCAGATGCAAGAAATACTCCTCAGTACTACCCACATGATACTCGAGCACTGCACATGACCTTTATGGTCTTCGTTTTAGTCCTAACTACTAGAGAATAATATAAATTATATTCTGAAACTTTACCTAATAATTTAAGCTATTAGGTTAAATTAGTTCTTTGATATTGTATCAGAACTTTGATGACCTAGAGGTCACGAGTTCAAATCTCACAATCTCTATTTATTTGATAAAATTAAGCACAAGGTAATATGAGCTTGTGCAAATTTCAAGCTCAAAAGGCTTTCACTTGAGGGGGTGTGTTAGAGAATAATATAAATCATATCCTAGAACCTCACCTAAAAGCTCAAGTTATTAGGTTGAGATGGTTCTTTGACACTAACAAATTCCTGGTTTCTTTTTGTATAATATGCTCGCACTTTGTTGACTTGTGTTAATTGTCATTCAAGCCAGAGAATATCAGTTGGATACATTTTTGCTGCTTTATGTGAGATCTGGCTTTCATGTCGATCGCGGGGAGATGTAAGCTTTCTCAAGAGTTATTTCTGGCATTGGTAAGCTTAACATTTGAGATTGCATTTCGCTCTTAAACTCCAAGGATAGTGAATATCTAATAACAACATTTTTTACTTTGATAGTCTCAGTTTTTAATGTTGATGCCAAGTATCAGACCTTGTTTCTTTTCCCGCTCTTACTTTTATGAGCTGATAAATGGGATTAATTTGAATTGATTAAATAAAGTTGGATTCATGTTTGGTGCACGACAGATTGATGATTCTTTGTTTCCTTCAACTTAGCAGGCAGAGTGGATTATGATAGCTAAAAACCTGCATTCCTTTCCTATTTCATTGACTATAAAAATTCTGTTTTGTAGGGGTGCAGCGTTTTCACTATCTGCAATATACTTGGGATTATTGTATGGTTTATATGTTCCGGATTGGCAATTTGAAATGTCCAATGCAACTTCTTCTGTGTTTCCAGCAAATCACAGCTATGTTTACATGGTGAGGTGCCTAAAATCTTGTTGGTTGATGTCCCAATTCATAATCTAATACTTCCCTACTTACACAAAAGCTTACACAGGTAAAATGTTCTGTAAGGGGTGATCTTGGACCTGCTTGTAATTCAGCTGGAATGATTGATCGCTATGTACTTGGCATTGATCACCTATATAAAAAACCTGTTTACAGAAACCTGAAGGTATCCTAAGCAGTTCATTTTTGCTGTGTCTATTCATCTATGAAGTCCTTTGACCTTAATGAAGTTTCACTATGTAGGAGTGCAATATGTCCACCAATGGCCAAGTTCCAGAGAGTGCACCTTCCTGGTGTCATGCTCCTTTTGATCCTGAAGGTGTTTTAAGGTGGCCAATCAAACCTCTTTTATGCTCTGCTTTCTCGAAGGCAGTTCTTCTTTGCTCTACTCACCTAAATATCCATGCTTCAACTACCTCGATCAGTTTGGTGCCTATTTAGGAGGGCTACAGGTTCTTAGTGGTAGCTTTGTGTCATGTCATACTGATAGCTTACACAGTTCATGGGTTATTATCTTTCCATATTATCTTCATAAACATAAGCAGGGTATCTTTTTTGCGCGAATTGGCCCTTTGCTATGGAACAGTGACTCGAATTCTCTGTAGCCTTCTAACAATGATTTATTTCACAGCTCCATAACAGCTGCAGTGACTTGCATAATTGGACTTCAATATGGTCATAGTCTTGCTCACTTGCAGGTGAAAACATGGCCGTCCTCTCCATTCTCTTCTTAATTCTTATTATTGTTCTCAATCACTTAGTGGGAGTTGCAAAAATAATTCAATAGAAATACAAGTGCCAAAACCGTTTTATTTACAGCACTATTAACAAATTACTTGTCATATTACACAAATGCTTTGCAGGACCACAAGCAACGCATGCAAAACTGGATCCTGTTCTCATTGTCACTTCTTTTGGTTGGATTGCTCCTTGCTGTTGCAGGTATGCACTCTAATGACTCATAATCTCTCCTAGAATGAATCAATGGAAGATTCTTGCTGCAAAGACAGCATTAATATAATCGAAACAGTTTTAATTTCTTGAAAACAGAAATCGTCTTGTGTTTTGAACAGGGGGGTGTTGAGATGTTATACCTTGCAGATGTGCAAGAATTCTCCAGCTAATTGCACAGGAATGCAGTAGCAGATAACGCTTTTCTTTGCACAATAACATTGAATCTTTGATTTTGCTCCTCCTTTTCTTTCCAGGCGATCCCGTGAATAAATCCTTGTACACATTTGGCTATATGATGATTACTTGTGCTTCAGCGGGGATCACATATTCTGCTATTTACTTGCTGGCAAGTCCTTAAGAACAAACAATTGTTTATCATTTCTACTTTCGGAAATCCATATTAATGAAAACACTATTTACTCGTTGTTTCAGGTAGATGTATATGGTTATAGATGCTTGACATTTGCATTGGAGTGGATGGGAAAGCATTCTTTGAGTATTTTCGTTCTCATAACCTCTAACTTAGTTGTTATAGCAATACAAGGATTCTACTGGACAGCTCCTGAAAATAACTTGGTAAGCATTTAGGATCGCTAGCATTTTTTTCACTCATTACTCAATGGAAAGTTCAAGGATGATTAAACATTCTCTTGTTATGCTCATTTGCTAAACAGATTCACTGGATTGTTACCCGGTTCGTGCACAGATGATTAAAGTAGTTCGGAGCTTAGCTAGGATAGTAGCTAGTCACGCTTTTTCTCATTTCCTTGTAAATTTTTCCGAAGATGCTCATGCTTATAGTTTCATGGCCACAAGAAGGACGACGCAAACTATATTTCAGCATAGCAGTGAATGACGGAAACTGTGGATTCTTCAGGTGATTTTAGGGCCTTCACTGAGGCCCAGATTTTTGTTAAATGAGCTCAAGACGAAGAGAAAAATTCAAAGTTTCTGACTGCAGTTAATTTTTTAATGTATTGCTATTAAAAATAAATTTTAAAAATTAAAAAATATATGATTTTAATAAGTAAAGTGTATTTTAAGAACCAATCATTATTATATTTTCAAAATCATGAAAGAAAAAAATTTGAAAGAAGAACTGGGGTCAGATAATCGTGATTTCAGTAACTAAACTTTATAAAACTCTTTATTTGGAGTTCTTTGACTTCCCATGTTTTGAGAAAACAATCAATCAAGTACACCTGTTCTGAGATATCCTTCTCGAGAGTAATCAAAAGGGTATTTTTGAATGATTCGTACTTGGTTGATCATTATTTGAAAGTGTAAGAACTTCAACCAATAATTAAAATAAAGAAATTCAAGTAGAGATTTCTATAAAGTAGAAGCACTGAATTTACGGCTTTCTCGATTTGTATTTACCAGTGAAGCTGTCTTGGATTATGTTTTCGGATCACTGTTCTTGGCTTTTAGTTCAAGAACCCAAACGAGGACAACTCACCTCAATTTCACTAACCTTCGTTTCAAGACTTAACACCTAATTATTCAGTGCATGATCTTAATCCACTTTGGCATTTGAATACAGTAAAGCAGTTCGTCGCCACCCCATGACAACCATTTTCCAGCGGATGCGTTGTTGTGCCCCTTAATCATCAATGATTAAGCGACCCCACCTTCATTGATTTGCGAAATTTGTGAAATAATTAATCAAGCTGTTCTTGCCATTTGGAAGAGAATATTCCGGATAGGCTCTTCTTTTTCTTGGCCACCATTATTGTGGATAATGTTGAGCCATCATCTGTTCTCGCATTAATAAAATCTCACTACCTTTCTTGAATTAAAAAACAAAAATAAAAATCGCTACTTTTTCTCGTACACCTACCTAGCTAGGAACTTCCACTCAGATAGTTTTTAAGTGTTGAGTAGTTGAGTATACTCTTGACTGGGTTCTGATCGATACCACTGCATTAATTTATATATATATATATATACACACAGATTATTAGGAGAGACCCAGAATTTCCCCATGCCTGTATGTCATGCCTTGCCAAGAGTTCCTCACCATGACCCATGTAGAAGATACCAAGAATATGGGAAAGCAAAAGGAGTCAATATCCAAGATTCTGATGAGTGTACATGCAATATTATTTTGTTTCGTGTATTATGCAGGCAGGATTCTAGCCTCTACGAAGCCAGGAAATTTACAGTGCTGCTACCTGGTCTTTACTTGTACTTTCTTCTGATAATGTTGCCTGGGTAGTAATCATCCTCGTATATGATGCTTGGTCTGTTGCGTTTGTAGCAACTGCCTATGCATAAAATCAATCTGTTGTTCTTGTATTATGCCACAAATCAACAAGGTGGAGCCGGCTAGTGGTGGCCGGATTATGCATGAAGTCATCGCAAAATCAAATCTTGCTTTGGATATTAATGAAAGAACCACCGTAGCAAACCACATTTATGATGATACCAGGCTAATCAAAACTCTCTCTCTCTCTCTCTCTCTCTCGTTGCTTTCGTTGGCTACGTGGGCAACAAGCTAACTGGCTGGCTGGGCCACAAAAATGCCACCATTATATTTCAAAAAAATTAAAAATGAAGCGACCGTTGGGGGCGTCGGGATCTTGAGAAGGGTAGAGTAGACAAGTCCCTCTCCTTCACATTCCCCAACGGCTATAAGATTGAAAGAGGGCTCTGGAACAATCTAGCCGTTTTGGGATACCGGACACGTGTCGTGGCTAGAATGGTGATGATATGTACAAGTGAATTGAGTCGTTTGATACAAAATGTCGAGTCATTTTCTTTTGTTTGGCATCTATTTATTATTCAATAGAATATTACGTTAGCATTTTATTTTCCCAACTAAATAAATGTTTGGGACAGTTAACGGTGTGTGTTTAAAGCGATGTTGTAAACCCGGAATGTTCTGGTGGGCACACCCGGTATCAGGATCTATCCGAATTAAAAAAATAAAAATAATAAAAATTTAGTTTACCAGATAAAAAACCTCAATTAACTCACTAATCCAGTACAAAATATATCCTTTATTTTTTAATATTTTCTTAGAAACAATATCATTTTAATAATTTGTTAGATTAAATTTATTAAAATAATAAAATAACTATCATTTAAGTTTGAGTTCCCATCAAATCAAATCACATATCATAATAGTTAATTTAGATGAGACCGAGTTAACTTATTTTTTAAAAAAAAAATACAAATAAAACCACATTGTTTTTTATAAAAATATTAAAAAATAAATGAATTTTTTACTAGGTTTTATTCAAATTACAGGTTAATCCAAGTTTTTTATCAGGTGCAACTAAACTAATTAAAAAAAAAATTAACCCAAGCTAGTCTAAGCTCTACTTAACTGGGTTTTATAACTAATGTTGTAAACAGGAGTTACATCACAAGATTAAATATACATTTCAAATCAAGATTGTCAATTCTATTTCGTTTCGTCCGGAATAACCGAAACATTTCCATACCAATTCAAAAAACGAAACAAAACAAAACAAGTTTCATCTCGTTTTTAATTTCAGTCCGTTCTGGATTTTTCGGCTAAATTTGAGCCGGAATGTTCTGATTTCATTTCATATGTTCTGTTTCGCTCTTGAAAAGTCATTGAATCAAATTGAACCTTGTTCAATTTAATTAATTAAATCACCCAAGTATAAAAAGCTCTTTTTCATTACTATTTTCAATAACAATGATATTAATAATAATATTGAAAATTATTATTAATATTTTCATTAACAATGATATTAATTTTTTAAAATTAGATTTATCACTAATATATATGGTTTATATTTATGTTATTTTTTTTTCATATTTATACTTTGTAGGAATTTGTGCAAAATAAGGGATGTTTTAGATTTCATTAGCCTTAATAACATTGACCTAACTTTATATTTAAAATATTCATGTTAAAACATTTTACTTTCATAATATTTTAATATTTTGTTTAAGTTGAATTACTTTAAGTTAAAGAACTATTTAATCTTAACTATTTAGAAATATTTTAAATTTTAAAATTATATTTATTTGACATTGTGTTTGTATTGCATAATTTATAATTAATTTATCTTGAATTTGAATTATATATATATATATACACACACAGAGTACAATCTCAAAATAACATGGAAAACACTCTAAAACTAAAATATTTAATTTTAATTAAAAAAATAAAATATTTACCGAAACAGAATTTACATCCTTGTTTCAAACTATTCTGACCCGGTGAAATAAAAATGAAGCGATGGAGGGAGGGCGGAGATAAGACTGCATTCCGGCGAGTGCTTGTGATGGCGTCATTTGAAAAACTGCCTTTGATAGGGTAAGGAGAGGCCCATCAAAAACACCACCACCCACAGCAAAGCTACTTCGGCAATCATTCTACCTCATAAAGGACTTATCTTTTTATCCTCTCTTTTCCTTTTGGATAAATAAATAATGAAAAGAAACACCCTTCTTCTACATTTTACACGTACTGATTGCACTAAGCATTTGTTTTGTTTTGTTTTGTTTTTAGAAAATGACATTAGGCATGTTTTGCTTGGTAAACTTAGTCATGGTATATCAAAAATGATATGAAAATACGTCTAAAACCAAAAAGATTAAGCATATTTTTCATCAATATTATTCAAATAACAGTGCACATACCATAAGAAACTTTACTTTTTTATCATATTAAAAACATTATACTTTTATTGCATGTAGAATTTTTTATTTTAATCGTGGCCTCACCATTAACTAAAAATAAAGTATGTGAAAATAATTATCATGCTATTTTTTTTTACATTAAAATATTCTTGAATAAGTTTTTATATATTGAGAGTCTATTTGTTATTGTGATGGGGATTATTTTTAAAGGTATATTTTACTTGAAAATATATTAAAATAGTTTTTTATTTGTTTTTAAATATATTTTTGATATTAACACATCAAAATAATCTAAATACACATAAAAATTAATTTAAAATAAAATATATTTTGTTTTATAAACGCTTTCAAAACAAAAACAAAGGAGCTCCGAGTCATTCTTCACAAATAAGATTGGAGGCAAATCATTCATACATGGATTGGCTTGTTCACATGGTATTTTTCCACAACCTCTACTTGAATCCAAATTTGAGACAAAAGACGTGAAACCAACTACTCTTTACCATAGATAGAGCCTTCAGAATTGAAAGGTTGTGTGTAATTGATTCTTGATATCGATGATGAACATCATTGTTGTTCAAATATTTGTATAGATGGGAATTATTGTCACAAATATAATTAACCCTAATGGATCATAAAAGAGGACTCGTTTGTTCTTCTCCATATACTATGGAGCCATGTTCCTTCCTACATTTCAAGCACGTTCATGGCAGAAATGTTGATGAGGAGCCTAATGTTTCATGGACTGCATTTCACACTTTCATAGCATTTCTATGGCAGCAAATCTATAACCATTAGAGAGGCAAAGACATCCTCTAATCCTCACTACCGAACTAAGCAACTACACCCAATGCAAAATAAACAACGAACTAATACAAATATAAGTTCGGTTTGGTTTCATAGATTGATCCGAAAGATTTAGTATCCTAGAACTCAGTCTGGGTTAGGTTTTTAATTGACGTAATCAAGTTATTAGCAACACACGGTTAAGACAGTTAAATCTGGTTAAATCAACATCAAGGAAAACCTTATAATTAATTCAATGATATGGGATTTAATCTGATAGCCTAATAATCATTTTTCCTTTCAAATCAGCCCTCCAATCGTGTACAATAATCATGTCCAAAACATTATACCGTCGCTGTGTAAGAACTTGGTCCAAAAGGGTGTCCGAAGGCAAGGATGGGACTGGAGAAAAATAAAACGAAAATAAAAGTTTCAAGTTCGAGAGAAAAAGCAAAGAACGAAAGAAGACAAGAGATAACCGTTGGTCGCGTGGCTTTGGTTGGATGCCAGGCTGACCCATTGAGTCCCCATAGCTAAACCTTCTCACCCTGTATAGAAAAGGAGATGATTAGCCATCACATGGCTTATCTGTACAACTGGTCCCACCCCCGTTTTCTCTCTCTACAACCCATCCTCTCTGTCTCTCTACCTTCTCCTAGGTCCAGCAGTAAACATTGTTTTGTTCCCAAAAGGCCCCTGTCTTATCCAGAACACTCAACATTTTCATACCCTTCTCTTCCTTCTTTAAAAGGACTGACCACCTTAGGGCATTCACACAGTTACAAGCCGAGAGAGACACGAAAGCTTGTGACAAGAGAGTTAATTGTACCGACTACAGAGAAAGGATCTTTAGATAAAAAAAAAAGAAATGTCGAAGGAAGTGAGTGAAGTAGGGCAAACTCACGGGAAAGATTATGTTGATCCACCACCTGCACCACTTCTTGACTTGGGGGAACTCAAGCTCTGGTCTTTCTATAGATCTCTCATAGCTGAGTTCATTGCTACCCTTCTTTTCCTCTATGTCACTGTGGCTACTGTTATAGGCCACAAGTCAAATAAAGACCCTTGTGATGGAGTTGGTTTGCTTGGCATTGCATGGGCTTTTGGTGGCATGATCTTTATCCTTGTTTACTGCACCGCTGGTATCTCTGGTAAGAACCACCTTGTTTTAACTCCTATATTAAGTCCATGGAATAAAAGTTTACAGCTTCGTTAGTTTTTTTTTTTTGGTTTTAGTACCAGGGTTACCTCCGGCCCCTTCCGGACCAGCTTTGTTAGTTATGTTATACTTGCCAAGAGTTTTGGTTTCTCCACAATCAGGTCTTCGTGTGGTTTGTTGATCATGGGTTTTGTTCCTTTTTTTGCTACAGGTGGACATATTAACCCAGCAGTCACTTTTGGGCTGTTTCTGGCCAGGAAAGTATCACTGATCAGGGCTGTGGCTTACATGGTGGCTCAATGCTTGGGTGCTATCTGTGGTGTTGGCTTGGTCAAGGCCTTCATGAAGAAAAAATACAACTCTCTTGGTGGTGGTGCTAACACAGTAGCCATGGGATACAACACTGGCACAGCTTTGGGTGCTGAGATTATAGGCACTTTTGTGCTTGTTTACACTGTTTTCTCTGCAACTGACCCTAAGAGAAGTGCACGTGACTCCCACATCCCTGTAAGCACTCCTACTAGTAAACTGCAGTAATTGCTTTTCATGTGTTACTGTCTTGTTACTCTATCAAGTCATGTAGTTAAACTCTGTTAATCAACTTGGATTTAGTTTCGATAACATAACATGTTTTTGGGTGCAGGTGTTGGCTCCTCTTCCAATCGGGTTCGCTGTGTTCATGGTACACTTGGCCACAATCCCTATAACTGGTACTGGCATCAACCCTGCCAGGAGCTTTGGCGCTGCTGTCATCTTCAACAATGAAAAAGCCTGGGATGATCATGTAAGAAGCACGATAATTTTAAAGCCCAAGCTATATTCCGACGTTGTTTTGATACTTTTTTGTGTATATGGAGAGTTAAATAGTCCCAAAAACATGTTATGTTATCAAAGCTAAATCCAAAATAACTAACATGTGCATAATTTGATGGACGTGCAGTGGATTTTCTGGGTTGGGCCATTTGTGGGAGCATTAGCAGCCGCAGCATACCACCAGTACATCTTGAGAGCGGCAGCAATCAAGGCCTTGGGATCTTTCCGTAGCAACCCCGCCAACTAAGGAGAAAAACCACCTTAAAAAAAAAAGGAAAAGGAAAAGAAAAGAGCGCTTGTCTTTACCCACCATCCCGTCACTCTATTTGTTTGTTTGTGTGTATGAGATCGGATTACGATGGATCTTTCTTCTTTTGCCCACTTATTTATAATTTTAATCTTTCTTTGTTAGTTTGGCCTTGTATCATTGTCATGGGGAGTTGTGCCCAATTAATTAACCTCTCTTTTCTTATCACGTCTCTCTTTTCTCTGCTTCGACAATCTGGACTGCTGCTGTGAACTAGCTAGCTCACTTGATAAAAAAAAATGGCTAATGGGGTTAGTTAGGGCATCACTCACTTAGTAGTCTACCACCTAGTAGTAGGCTTCAACTTTCCGTCATCTCATTTGATTAGCAGCTAGTGGCGTGGGGGGTGATCCATGAATGAACCTTGACCAGATTGTAGTTCTATTTTTCAAGGGGTATTTTTTACGGCCACTTGTGCCACACGCGCATGCATGAGTAACAGGGAAGAACCATAGATGCTTTCTGGAGGTATGGGCCTGGGGTTACCTTTTGCGCTTTCACCTCAGGGAAGGTCTCCTTGAAAGGCTGGCAAAATACCCTACTTTCGGACCAAGGTCCAACCAATAGGATTAACAGGGCCAAAAGTAGAAAGTGAAAGGAACTGCTATGGTGGTATTCTATGGTCACTGCCCAAACCGCATTTGCCATGTCATAAGGATGCATGTGCTGAGGTGGGAGGTCATGCCATTCCCCATAAAAAAAATAAAAATAAAAATAAAAATACAGTTACCTACACTCCACAGAACCCCAAAAGTGAAGGGTAGTCGTGCCATTGTTTCTTTTATTTTCTTTTTCGGAGAGGCTTGAAGCGAAGGAATCACAGGGTGTCGTCTTTTTACAAGTTTTATATCAACCTTTGCTCCTTGAGCCCGGTGCAACTTAAGAGTGCCTGGGTGGTCCTCCAGGGGGTCAACAATTCAAAAAACCAGGCTGACACGCTTGACCAGTGCAGGCTGCATATGTGGTCCTTGGTCACGAGGGGGGGCCATGACTCACGAGGGGGGTTTTTGAAGCGCATCTCTGGTTCAAGCTAAAGCTCATTTTAACATCATACCTAACGACCAAAAAGCAGAGGCATCTCCTACCATACCACTCAGCAAGCCTCGGCTACCCGTGTGTGTCCACGAAGAGTTAAAAGCGTTGGCTCACGAGTAATATTCTGTAGGTGAGCATGGAATTACTAGACATCCTACTTGACCTTTTTACCTCCCCAATTCTTTGGAGAAATGACTCAGAAATTCAAACAAAAAGCAAAATTCAGCCATGGTTTCCTTTCAATGAGGGGCACGGAGCTGCTCCATGAAGTCCTGTTTGAAAGAGTGAAGCTACCTTCTACCACGAAGTTAAACAGGGTAGAGGATCCAAAAACAGCCCCTATTCTTTGTTACCTTACGTAAAAACATAAATAACTGTATATTTGGACAAGGTATGGACATCCCTTTTGGCATGGAATTCCAATCTGCATCGCTAGAAGATTCAACCTACATGATTCACCGCTATTTTATGGCTAAGTACTTCAATCAAATTACAACAAAATAGCAAATATCTCGACTCCAGGTATGACAAGGATATGTCCAACTGCCGTAGATCCTCAGCCCCTTGAATTTCATAATCAGCTGTTTGAAGAGAACCTGCAAACATAAGATCAGACTAAATTAGAACAAAAGGAATGATAATGGAAACCAGTGCTACTGCAAATAAGACCTGAAACCCTAGAATGAACAGCAATTTAGTTCCTGATTCCTAATGAACCGGGCATCAAAATTTACAGTAACTGAGTATAAGACTAATCTGCGCAGCAAATAAATTTTTTTCAAAAGCAGTAGAGAAAATGGAAGTTAGATGACCTTAGGTGCAAGATGTATTCTTCAATTAGACCATGCCACAACAACATACAAAGCATTGCAATGACCATATACCTTAGTCAGGCAATGCAGTTCCTCGCTCAAGATTATTCTTGATCTCCAGTGTGTATTTACCAAAGGCACGCTCTATTTTCTTGTTGAAATGTTCATTTCGGTCATTGATTGAGTCAATATCCTTCTCATCTCGGAATCTCCTCCTTCGGCTAAATGACTTCCGATTCTCGTCCCGGTCCTTGAGTTCCTTTACCATCCTTTCAATCTTGTCCTCGGAAGTCTTAGGAGCCTACATAATTTGAACAAAACATACCACATTATTGCAAAATCCTTGAATTAAGATCAAATGGGAAACATCTTTCACAACAGCGGCACCTTTCCATATTGAAGGCTTGAGGCTTCACGGTAGAACTCGGGATCAGCTTCTTTCATTTTGTTATATTCTTCTAGGTCAACATCAACATTCTTGGTCCGTTTTTTATATGCATTGTATAGTGTCTTCTGATTGAAAACTGTTAAAACAAGATATATCAGTTTAATTCTCAGGTTAAATCCTGATACAAATTCTTATTGAGGGATGCAGTCAATGCCACTAATATAAGAATTCAGATGCATGACTCAACATGCGTGTACCAGCCACCCTGGACTATGCCAGAGTCTTTTTGACAGTTTCAAAGTGGACGTGCACATATGAAGCAACTGAGACAGAAGGGCATTCTATTGAACCTTGCTTCAGGTGGCTCTACATATTCTCACTTCTTATATATAATGTGGGGGTATGTGCTACTGTTCAAAAAATTGAAAAGAGGAAGACAACCACATGAAATGCACTGTAAAAAGTATAAGTAATGTGAAAAGATTGAAATGTAAGTGGAGTTCTGAACATACCATCCCAGCCAAATGGAGCAGGATCCTTCTCCCATTTCTTGTATTTTGCCTCTGCTGCCTCTTGTGTGTCTAGCATGTATGCCTTTGTCATGTCCAAGCCATTTGCATCTAGAAGCTTGCCTATCTTTTTCTTCCTGTCCTCTAGCCATTTCTGTTTAGAAATGCCCCTTGATTCTGAAGGAGCTTCCATTTTCTTTTTTTCAGATACCATAGCAGTTTGATTGGCTTTTCTTGCCTCATTCTGCATTCCAAAAGCCATAATTATTTCCAAGTATAATAAATAGACACAATACAAAAAAACCCAATAGTATGAAACAGCTCACCAATCAAAATATACAATCTGCTACATAAAAGGACATTCATAGTTGACAAGTTTATCAAATTTACCATCTTAAGTCTCAACTCAAACAACTTTTTCTTTCTCCCAGTAAGTTGTGTAACATCTCCCTCCACGTTATCCAGTACAACACGGTCGTCGTCATCTTCCGAATGTTCATGATCTGGTCTTTCTTCATCAAGCTCTTCACCTTGCTCAGGAGCTTGTGAACTGGACCAACCAATTCCACCTTTTGCTTGCACAACTTCTGTAAACACCACAAACAATACAAGTAAGCACATGAACCATCATAACATCAATGGTCTATAAAACCCAAGTTATATACATTTGAAAATTGCAAGGAATACAACATCCAGCCTCAGGCAACATCTCTAACACATACCACAGTCAGCAAGTTAACACATAACACTATATACAACTACGGGAGCAATTCGACTTCTTTCTAACCACTACTAACAATCAGAAACAACAATCAATGACACTAAAAATAAAAATACCTGTCTCTTTAATCTCCGCACGTGCTTTCGCTTCTGCGATTTTTATAAAGCAATATTCGACACATTCGTGGTAAGGATTCGACGCATTTATGCAATCAGGATGCACTCTCCTTTCATCAGCCATATTTTACTAATCACGCCTTCTTCTCTCTACTCCTACAGTTACATTAATAATACAAAACCCAACTTCAATTAACAAAACCAAAAACACTGCAATTCCTTAATAAATCAAACGTTAACAGTACTAATCAAGTTCGATTAATGCTACTGAGGATAGAAATAAACCTAATTATCCCACACTATATGCATTTAATTACTTCAAAATCACAAAAAAGGTTAATTTTTCATGTTTTATCAGACAAAACCCTAAAAAAATTGCAATTAGAGAGATTTAGAAGCGAGGGAATGAAATTATGAAAGAGAGTGACAAACCTGTTAGAGATCGGTCTCTAGGGTGCGGTTTGATTGAAGAGAGAGATAGAATAGGGAAAGAAAGGGTGAATCTGGGAGTTATCCGTGTCGATTGAGGATTTTTATTTTGAAAAAAAAAAAAAAAAAACACGGTGGCTGTAAATTGGGCCGCTTAAGGCTTTTTAGGGCGGCGAAAAAACGATTTGGGCCTTAATGGTCTCAACATAAGACTTTGGAGCCCAATTGTCAATTTACCATTGGTTAATTACAAATATTGAATTAAAAAACAAACAAACAGAAGAATTCAGATTATTTTTTCGTTTTTCAAAGTTTCTCAAAACTAAAAAAATAAAATAAGATATTAAAAAAATCTAGAAAACGGAAGAACTTTTACGAAATGTATTAAAGAGATGTTAATCAGTGAAAGAGGTCGACTTATTTTATTTTATTTTATTTTGTTGAAAAAAGAAAGAAAGAACGGAGTGTTTTGGGTCCATAAAGTTAAGAGACACTTTTTCATAAGATAACAAATGGGCTGGGCCATTAACTTGGTTTAGAGTGCAACTAGATAATTTTTCTTGCTATGTTGCTCGTCGGATTAAATTTTTATTGAACATAAAGAAAATATTTAGGTGTTGTTAACATATTTTCTAGCAAAAACAATTTAGGTGAAGATTGACCTGATGAGATATAGTAAACTTTTCAAATTTAAAAATAATTCGAACGACTAATAAAAATGTAGTTTAACTAAAAAAAATCAAGACAATACTATTTTTTTAACATATTAGATCTACTTAGATTTATTTGGATCAACTCAAATTCACTCGAATCAACTTTTCTTAACCTGCCAAATCTCCAATCCAGATCATGAGACCCTAATAATTATATAGAAAAAAAATAAAAAGAAAATCATTAAGCGTAATTCTCAATTAATATAATATTGAAGGATGAAATTTAAAATAAAATTCAATTAGAAAAATGGGCTCAATCAACCTGGGTAAACCTGTGAAAACTTAGTCACGAGATTGAAATAGCCGCATAGAAAAACAAAAATAAAATATATTGTAAAGCTCAATTCTCAATCAACTCAATATTGAGAGATGAAATTAAAAAAAAAAATCAATTAAAAAAAGAACATGAAAAACCACCATAGTCAACTCGAGTTAACCGACCAAACATGTGACCCGAGTCAAGAGGATGAGATAATTTCATAAAAAGCAAATAAAAATAAATTATAAAGTCTAATTCTCAATTAACCAAGTATTGAATAATAAAATTTTAAAAAAAATCAATTAAAAAGGACAAAAAAAAACCCTGGACCAGCCTAGCTAACTTGCAAAACTTACTATTTGGGTCATAAGACTATAATAACCTCATAGAAAGAAAACAAATATATGAAGTCGAATTCTCAATCAATTCAATATTAATAGAAAAATTTGAGGGAAAAAAGGGCAATTAAAAAAAAAAGTCAACTCAACTCGTATTAATATGTCAAACTCGGGTCATAAAACGAGAATAATTATATAGAAAATAAATCAAAACAAATTATAGTGTCCAATACCAATTAAATCCAATGTTGAAGGATGAATTTGAAAATATATATATATATATATAAAAGGCCAAGATGTAAAAGGCCAAAGTATTTACTTATTCATTGTTACAATGAAATACCAAGGTCTTTTAGCTAACCTAGAGGATTAAATTGTAAAACGCTAAGGCATTTTGTTGTATTCATCACAATAGTAAAATGCCCCAAGGTCTTTTAGTATATTTTAATAATTATTATTAAATGGGTGTAGTGTAAATTCAACCCTTCCATTTTAAATGAAATCATAACTTAACACTTTTATTTTTATAATCAATATTGCAATTTATTTACTTTTTTTATTGTATGATGTTTTTAGTTTACAAGCAAATAACCAAAATGCCTTTGAATCCCTATTATGCCCCTTTGTCTCGTCACTAATATAGTTTTATAGTGTTGCATTCTCTAATTGTACAGGATAATAGTATCAAATACAAAAGTTATTTTAAATAAAGTTATTTTTTTCAAGCAAAAAAAATTATACACACAAGCTTTTTCGACAAGTTTTTGTAGTAAAACAAATTCTAATGAAAATAAAAAAGTTTATGCATATATTTCATTAAATAAATTGAAAACTATGTATGTTAATAAATGAAAAAAAAAATAAACGATAACCACAAATAAAATAAGAAAAATCAAGAGACAGATATAGATTAAAATATTTAATTTCTCAAGACAAGATATTTATCCAGTTGTTTTTGCTAACTTTATTAATTAAAATATTTTTTTATTCCATAAAATGATAATAGAAATAAACACATGCTTTAAATTGATTGAATAAAATAAAATGAGAAAAATATCATGAAAGGTTGCACATATTAAAAATATCATTTTAAAATAAATATTTTTTATTTTTAAAAATAAAATTCATCTACAAAAAATATAAAAAAAATTATAGATGAATCGGAAAAGCATCTTAAAAAATTAAATGCATATAAAATAACAAAAAATAATTGTTATTTAAAAAAAGCTCTATAAACAAAATAAAAGAAATAAAGGGTATTACTATAAATATAAGTAAAAAATAATTTTGAAAAAAAACATAAAATAACATTAATTTAAAATAAATAAAAAAAAAATAATTTAGAAAAAAAGAAGAAGAGAAAAGGTCAAGCATTGCTAAGCTTAGCAAGCTAGGTCAGCCCGCTTGAGCCTTTTTTTTTTTTTTGTTCCATCTGGGGTGCATGACATGTCGTCCATCCTAATTTTTTTAAAAAAAATTAAAAATAAAACAATGCGTAGTCTGATTTTCTAAGAATCCAGCCACAAAAGGTTTTTTTTTTTTTTTACCCAAAATCCCATTTTCTAGCCCATTGTTTTTAGCCAAAATACCCAAGAAAACATGATAAACCTATCCATTGCTTCTAAAACCCAAAAAACCATCCCCAAACCTGAAATCAACCCAATATTAAAAATTTTCTTGAGATCATATCTATATTTTCTAGGCACTTTCAACGTAGAAGATCACCTAATATGAACTTTCATTGTTAAATGGAATCATTTGACACAAAGATCAACTTTTTTGGTGGCTAGAACAGCTTCCATAATATTCTTTTTTCTCTACACTGGAATCTAGTGGCTAGTCTCTCTTCTTTGCCAAACCAAGGACTAAAAAATAAGAAAAATAAACTTTTATACTAAGATTGAATTGAAAAGATATTGAGGTACCAAATATTTATTGTTTTTAAAGTACGAGCACTAAATTAAACTTGTTATGTGAACTTTTAAGCCATCCCCATTTATGGTGTCTTTTTTGCTTTGATTTCCTATCTTTTAATTTTTCATTGTTAACTAATAAGTTTCACTTAATTGCTCTTCAATTTGGCCTAAAAATGATGCAATTTCACAAAAAAGATTTGAAAATAAAATTGAAAAAAATATAAACGGTAGATTTACAGTAAAATAAGAGAGAATGAATAATGGATTTATGCCATAGGAAACACCAATGCATTTTATAGTTTGTTTATATATATATTGTATTGTATTGAATTGATTAACTGAGTTTCTTCATAATTCTGTAGTTTATTATAATATTTGAAAGTGTTAGAAATCGAGCTGCTGTGCACGGCTTATTTTTTTTTAACTTAAAAAATCATATATATTAATAAATTATTAATATTTTAAATGTGCTCTTCCCAATGTTCATTGCTTTGTAGTGTAGGGACTGGCTGCTGCTGTTTTTTCTTTGATTAATGAAATGAAATCTCTTCATCAAAAAAGGGAAAATACTTTTCAGTTAAACTCAAATCAATCGCATCTTCCACATCACAGAACTTACAATACACTAATAAACTTTATAACATACCAAAGTACAATGTCTATGTCCATGTCTAAGTATCATCTACATGCTTTTGTAATTTGATTCATACAATTAAATTCTGTAAAATTGTAAATATGGAAAACATTAGAATACAAGAAGTATCAGGTAGCAGTTGTTGTTTTGCTTGGCAGTTGCATTACAAGATCTCATCTGCCAAGGGTTTGTCATGAAACTTTTCGACTGTCGACCAGATTGAAGAAACAGTCTCACTTAACCGAGAAGAATCGAGCTCTAGCTTATTCAGGCGATCTCTTGTTTCAGAGATTTGTGCTTCAGCATCAGCAACTGCCTTCTCTTTTTGAGCTAGATCCTCCATCATGAACTCTAGCTCTTTGTTTATTGACTCTATAGCATGATCACACTTTGATTTTGCTTCTTCCGCAGCTTGATGCTGACCGCGCAGCTCCACGCCTTCAGCCAGATCGTTGAGTATATCTCGTAGCCAACTAACATCAATCTGTGCGGATTCTACGTCCTTGAGAACAGCCAACATTTCTGTAACTTTGGATTTTGTCAACTGCTTGAAAGAAGTGCATTGCAACTCATGAACCACAGAGCACAGACACTCTAAATAATAAGCTCGCATGGAAGCTGATTCCAATCGACTGCCTGCTGCTATATCACCATACTTGTCCAAGATTAACTGTAGAATAGAGGCAATATTTTCTCTCACGTGATATTTCCCTACTGACACACAGGAATCAGAGATGACAGATTGAACCTCTTCCTCGTCACTCTCTTCTGAAGCACGTGAAAAGCTGAAGTCCAGATACTCGGAAATAGGACCATCAGTGACTTTTCCCTCATGGTTAGCAGAAGGATATGTAGCAGCCTTTGGTGAACCATGGAGCTTCCCATTCTGTTGCGGCTCAGCTGGTGTTGGAATTTTATAGCAGGCCAGACTAAGCTTTGTAGGGCTCTTGGGAGGATCAGGCTGGTGGAGAAAGAATAGAATGAGAGACAATTCAAAGCCATTATTGAAAAATAAATTTAGCGAGATGGAGAGGAATGATAAACTACCATGATAATCCCAGACACATTCATTGGTCCAGGGGATCGAACCGGCCCCTTGTCAAGAGAATGATCTTCAGAATAACTTTCATCAGAATGTTGTCGATATGAGGAAAACGATCCACTATTCTCAGCTTCATCATGCTTTTTAGTAGGAAGAGGTGATGGACCATGGCGAGCCGCTTTTACCACAGGAACATTGTTAACAGCTCGGGGAGAGTTCTGCTGAGATCCAGATTCCTTCTTTTTTCTACCAAAGCTTAAAGCAGCACCAATAATGGAACCTGCAACAACAATGTGCTGTCATGAGGAACTGAGCATCAAAGAAGAGTTGCAAATTGGAGAAAGATATCATTGAAGGACTTCGATTTTTTATTGGAGTTATAAAGCATTCTTCCATCTCTAATGGCTTGAGCCCTAAGGTTGCGAGATCCCTGATCCCCCCCAAAAAAAAAATGAAAGTGAAATCCAACGAGCAACAATGTATTAGTATTTGAAAAGGGGGTAACCTGAATCTTTTTTAACCCCCTGGGGATTGGCCTCCAACGTTCCGTTGGAACAAAGTTCGTCACATTTATGGTGAGGGTTAGATGCTCTGGGGCATGTCTGTGCTCTTTCTGATTGTTTTTTAACCCCACGGGGATTAATCTCGGCAGTTCTATTAGAACAGAATTCTTCACATTTATGGTAAGGATTAGATGCTTTAGGACAAGTAGGCCGTGCTCCTCCTGTTTCCTTTTTAACCCCCTTGGGATTAATCTCAGCAGTTCTATTAGAACAAAATTCCTCACATTTATGGTAAGGATTAGATGCTTTAGGACAAGTAGGCTGTGCTCCTCCTGTTTCCTTTTTAACCCCCTTGGGATTGGCCTCGGCAGTTCTATTAGAACAAAATTCCTCACATTTATGGTAAGGATTAGATGCTTTGGGACAAGTAGGCTGTGCTCTTCTTTCTTCATCCTTGTTTTTGCTAGACCAACCCTCATTTACACCATTATGATAATCTAAAACACAAAATAAATAAATTAAAGCTGTATTTAAAAATGTTCGGTCTACCCTTTACTCAGAAACTCACTGATCCAAGACCTGTATTAGAATTGTGAAAATAGTTCATATGTTGCAAGAAAATAGCCATGACTCACTGCCGGAAAAATAAATGTCTAAGATGTGCGTTTTCAAACTCAATCAGAGTCTTAATTGGAAAATCCTCCTCTACAGAGGTGGATAGGTAGCCGGAGTAAATTAACACAAGCCGTCCGGTGCTTCTCAGCCTCACCCTTTCCAAATAACAGTTCTCCGATCAATACAAATTCACCTCTCTAAAGGTGGATTGGCAGATTCTGGTAACATTATCTCTACTTTCTTCATCAAACAGATCAAGGCTTTACACAAAATCATGGCTATCGTAAAGGTATGAATCTAAAGCACATGGCACTTTCCGTCGCAATATTCAACTGATTCCTAACTAAGATTCTTCTGTGATGGTGAGGAGATACATATTATTGGTAAATTCAACATGCCAAAATCTACAGCTCTCAGCTTTACAAGGAGTGTTCAAGATATAAAAAACAATAGCAATTACCTGACTGTTTCTTCTCTTTCCTCCTCTTCCCTTGGGAAATCCTTTCAAGGCAAGCTACACCACATTCATGGTAAGGGTTTGAAGCATTCATACAATCTGGATGTACCCTTCCATTCTCAGCCATCTCTTTCTCCACCCTGAGCACTGCAGCCTAATAATTTTAATCACAATCAGTTATCTTCCACACAACACTCTCTCACCCAATTTACCAAATAAGTGAAAGCAAACAGCTTTAATGAACGCAAAACTTTAAGGTCGTTGAAAAAACAAGATCTTTTTTTGGCAACGAAACAGAGGATTCCAAAACAATCCTTCTAGATTCCATTATCTTCCGATCTTTCTCACCTTTTTCTCAGAAACCAAACATAAAACACTATCAATCAGGAAAAAAAGAACGACCCGTAAACCAAAAACCCTAAGCCATATAAATAGATACAGGAACTAGAAGCAAATGAGCAGAGAGAGGCGGGGCTCTACCAGAAGAACAGGGGGCTTTGCACCTTCAACAATATTATTGTTAGGTGCCTTTCTACGACCAATCTTTCTCCTGTTATTTTCCAGCTTTTGAATGTCAACTTATCTGACCAAAAGTGGGAACTGAATTTCCCCGTTTTTCTTCAACTTTGACCAGCAGACTCCAGTTGTGAACACACAATCTCTCTTTAGGAACGTGATGGGTTGTGTATATAGAAGGATAAACACATGCTGCTAGCCAGAGCCAGCTCTCCACCACACCCAGCCCAGGTCGCCAGCCACTTTCCTCCTAACTTTTTATCGCGGCTTGATGATTAATGTGAAGCTTGACACACGTGCCCTTGTTGGAAACATCTTCAACTGTTTCAACTTTGTACCGTTGGGACTTGGGATGGCCTTGTTCGTGTCCAAAACGACAGCTGGCTCCTTTCTTATCCAGCCAATAACAATAAATACTATTAGAAGCTTCTAGCCGGTTAAATGGAGTCAATTAATTTATGTATTTACGAAAACAAGGATATGAACAATATTTTCTAATCCAGTTTTTTTTATTTTTTTATTTTAAAAGTATTTTTAAATAAATTTAAATTTTATTTATTTTTTAAAATTAATATATTTTTTAATATTTTTAGATTATTTTGATACACTGATATTAAAAATTTTAAAAATAAAAAAAATATTATTGTAATATATTTTGAAATAAAAAGTAGTTTAAAAAACAATTACAATTATATTTTTAAATAGTTACCAATAAATCTTGTATTTAATATAAGTTATTTATGCTAAAATATTTTAGACTGTCAAGAATAATTGTGTTTGTTTTATTATTGAATGTTAATTTCAAGAGATTTAACGTTCATTGATATTATATTTTCTTAAAACTACGGAATGTAATTCTCTATTTCAAAAACGAGAAAAATCTACCATTTTTTTACTTAATTGGTCTTATTTTTTTTATTTTAAATGAAATGTTTTTTACATAATTTTTTAATCAATAATAATACAATATAATATTATTATTTTATAGAGTCAAAGTTTACGATTACATTTTATAATATACTTTAAGTTATAAGGGTATAGTAGTAAACTTATCTATATTTTTCAAGAATTTTCTGCCCGTCAAACACAATAAAGATATATTAAAAAAAAAATTATTTCACCAAATACAAATATCACATTTCTATTTATTGCATTTTTATCGATCACGTTTTAAAAGTATATCTTAAAATCACATAATAAACATTCTCTTAATTTATTTATTTATGGATGATAATAAGTTTATCTATTCCAAGATTCATAAAAATCTTCTATTTCGAATAACCTCGTTCTAAATTATTACAATCTAAAAGAATAGCCTATAAAACATTTTTATTTACTTAACTAACACTATCAATGAAACCCGTGAGATCAACACATACAAACAAAATATTTTTTTCCTTATAAATTATCAAATTAACAAAAATTCAAAAAACTCGTCAAAACCGAGGCAAATCGGTTTGAACCGATTTTTATTCTAAAAAACTGAATTAAACCAAAATCGATCGATTTAAATTTGTTTCGGTTTATTTTATATAAAAAAAATCGATTTGATAACTTTTTTTTAATAAAGATCAAATCAAATTAAAAATAATCATTCCTAAGTAAAATTATCATTTTTCCCTTGCCAACAAAAAAAATTTATAACTTTATACGAGGGGTAAAGGTTAAATGATATTTTCAGCTAGATTAAACTGCCAAATCAAAGTTCACCAAAATATATAGGTCTTTTTACTTTTTAGTTGCACAATAAAATTATTATATTATTCTTAAAAGCTAAATTAATTGAACTTAAGGTGAGTAGCTTTTCAAGCATTTCATTATTTTTTTTACACCGTAAGATACCCAAATCACACTTAAAATTAAAATTTTTTAAAGTTACAAACTTTTTAAAGTTACAGTTAAGGGTGTTTGTGTCATTTTATATATCATTTCATATATATATATATATATATATATATATATATATATATGGCAAGTTGTCTTAGAGGCATTTAAATATTTTAATTAAAATATAATATTATTTTAAATAAAAACTTATCAGGGCATGTAATACACACGCTAGCAAGTAAAAAACACCCATGCTCTTCAGGCAATTCCTCTCGGTGGTTGAATACCACATTTCAAAGCCACATTAAAAAAGTCTCATCACCCTCTTTATATTGGTGCTCCATTGGTTTTTTGTGTCCTACACTCTTTAATTTTTTTATCCCGTCAATCTTGAAAAACACGCTGGCCTTGCTAATATTAAAAAAGATGTGATCTTTTGTTAATTTTATCAAATTTATTTTTTATTTTTTTGAGTGTATCAAATTTAATTGTTTTTTATTTTTATTCATTAATATTTGATTGTTATATCGGAATTGGTTATTATTTTTTTAATTGTTATTTTTTTATATTTTTTTACTATTTTTTTTTTTCAATTTTATTTATCAATATTTGATTTTATTTTTTTGTACTAATTTTGGTCCTCATTCTTTTCAATATAATTTTTTAACCTTTTTTTGTTGGTTTTTATTTGTATTTTTACCCCTTATTGTTTGGTTAATTGAGAATTTAACTTTATATTTTTTTTATTCTCCTTTTATGGTTAAATCTCATGATCCATGTCACGAGTTTAAAAGATTAAAATGGGTTGAATTTGGTATTTTTAAGTCTTTTTTTTATTTTTTAATTTTATCCTTCAACTTTGTGTTGATTGATAATTTAATTTTGTTATTTTTTGCATTTTTTCAGTTGATTCATCTTGATCTCATATTCCGAGTCATGAATTAAGTGGGTCTAGGGTTGACTTGGACCCTCATTTTTTTTTTATTGTATCAATTTTTTTTTTAATTTCATTCATTGGTATTTGATTTTTATATAAAATTCATTCCTCATTCTTTTTTATTGTTATTTGTTTTTTTTCTTATACTTTTATTGATTGGATTTTTCTTTTTATTTTCATCCCTCAGCATTTTGATTTGATTTTTTATTTTTATATCAATTTTAATCCTTATTTTTCTCAATTCTATTTTTTGGATTTATTTTGTTGATTTTTTTTCTACTTTTACCCTTTATTATTTGGTTGCTTTCAAATCTGACGTCTTGATTTTTCTAAGATTTCCTTTTATGATTCCATCCAACCCCATGACTTGTTTCACAGGTTCAAGAGATTAGACTCAATCTCATAATTAGATAATAAATTTGGTTTGCTGACTCAAATTAAATTGAATAATTTTTTTATTTATTATTTTGTTTTAGTTTTTTCATTCAACATTTAATTTATTAAAAAATGAGATTTTTTTTTCATTTAGCTTTGTATGAGATTTTTATTAAACCAAGTCAAATCAATTATTTAAATCTCATATTTTTCTTACTATTTCTTAAATGTTGGCATCGCTATAATATTTTTTTTTATATTAAAAAAAAATAATCCGTTTCACAGCATAATAAAAATAGCTATGTAGTTTATTCTTTTTTAAAAAAGGAAAGAATATGAAAAGATTAATTTTTTACCTATAAAAAAGTTGAAAGACATGAGGCTGCTTCTAGAGTAGGGTCCTTGTGTTTCCTAAATTCCTTGATTTGACAGTGGAGTCTAATATTTCTTGCAATTTTATTTATTTATTTTTCAAGTAATAGAATCGTGTGAGTAACGTCTAAATGCTCGGATGATCCGTAATTCCGGATCTCTCTGTTGGATGAACTATATATTTGACACCTACCTTTCATTCTTCTTTGATTTCTACGGAAATTTGAAGAGAATAATTAAAGTTTTCTTAAATTAAATTTGAAGAGAATAATTAAAGTTTTCTTAAATTAAAAGCGTCCCCACCAGCAGCCGGCATAATGACAGAAATGAATACAGAATTCAATGAAAAATAAATGAAAGTCAATTAAATGACTTTTAGGCAACAAATCACAGCGCATGCCTTCGTAAATGATTTTATATATATATATATATATATATATATATATATATATATTATTATCTCATATTCAATTTTTTAAAAAGAAAATACAAGAAAGACAACATTTTCATTAACGTAAAAATCCAGAAATTAATAGCTTACCAAACTCCTTAATTCTACAAAAAAAGCAACAGAACAAATTAAGGAGGTCTTGATTTTCTTTTATTGAATACAAAATCGCCCAGTGGCAATTTTCTACGGAGAGACCTTCTAGTAAGACGTATGGCCAGGTTCATAGATTTTTTTTTTTTTTTTGTAAGGGAACACCAAGTTAGAACATGTCCGAATGTTTTCCGGGGCTTAGACATGTTTATTTACATGAAAATATTTTATTTTTGAAAAATAACTTTTTTAGAAAGTAAATTCTAAAAAAATAAATTATTTTTTAATGTTTGATAATGTTATAAAAAGTAAGTTGAAAAACACTTTCCAGTGTTTGGTTATGTTATAAAAAAATAAATTGAAAAATAACTTATTAATATTTTTTTTAAGTTTATTAAAATAATAAAGAACAAATCTTACAAATTAAAAAATTGAATGCAAACGGAATTGAAACAATCTAATTTAGTAAATTATTTCAAATAAAATAAATAATAATTAAAATAATAGAGATCAAATCTAATAGATAAAAAAAAATTAAAAGATGATGAAATTAAAATAATAATAATTACAATTTTATAAATTATTTTAAATAAAATAAGTAACAATCAAAATAACGAGGATCAAATTTGATAAATAAAAAATTTCAATTTAAAAAATAACAGGAGAAAAGTAAATAACAATTATAAAAATAAGGACCAAAGTTAATATAAAAATCAAATTAAATCAAAATTTAAGGGATGAATTTGAAAAAAAAAAAGATTCAAACAAAATATATAGCAATTAAAAATTTGATGATTAAATTTGATATAATCAGTAAATAATATGATATTTTTAAACTTTTCACAACTTCTAAAAAGTATTTTTTACTTAAAATAAAAAGAAAATATTTTTCTAGAAATCAAGTTAAATTTTTCTTTAATAGAAAAGTGTTTTCAATTAACCGAAAAATAATTTCAGTTAATTGATTTTTCTAAAAACAAATAAATAAAAATATAATAAAAAATAATTAAAAAAATCATTTTTCAAGAAATAAACAAACCCTTAATCAAAGGTGCCAGCAATTTTGACTCTTTGCGTAATATTAGGAGGCCTTTAAAGACAAGATACTGTTGGCTTTTACAGGAGATGATTCTCATAACCAGACAAAATGAGCAATCGTGCGACCTCGACAAAGCAAGAGAAGAAATAAATAATCAGTCATCAAAAGACAAATTGAGAGAAGGGGTCTCGATCCTTGATTTGACGTTGATGATCGGTGGTAAATGGTTTTCTATTTCCTACGCTATTATTTTGGATTTAAACGAATCTGATAAAATGTTGCATGATGTTGTCTTATTGCTGGCTGTTGTAGATAAGAAAAGACTTTTTTTTTTTTTTTTAATATTATATGTGAATTTGACTTAGGCATCTTACACGTCTTAAAAAATTTAATTTTTTTTATATATTTTAGATTCTTTTAATACATTAATCTTAAAAATAATTTTTTAATAAATAAAAAATATCATTTTGATACATTTCGGCACAAAAAATATTTTAAAAAAACAACCGCAACCATATTTCTAAAAAATACTCTTAATTATTTTAATAAAATCTAGGGTTTTCAAATTATAAAATTGATAAATAAATAGAATTTTTTATTTTTTTTAAAGTCTGAATAATAAAAAACACAATCCAAGTATTTATATATAAGCACTTAACTAAAAAATTCATAGTTAAGTAGAAAAATTAATGAAAATATAAAATTAACCTAGAAAATAACTAAAATAGAAAAAAAAAAAAAAAAAACTGGCCTAATGCTAGAGATCTAATTTTTTTTTATCTTCAATGCTGCAAGAGCCCGAACCCACTCAAGTGAACAAATCTGTTCCCCTAATTAACCAGGAAACGGGAGCCACGTCTCTCTCGGACCTCTTCCTGCCAAATGAGGTTACGAGAATGCTTTATTTGAAATAGTGTTGGAGAATAAGGATGAAAATCGTGTTTTTAAAAAAATTATTTATTTTTATTTAAAATTAATAATTTTTTATATTTTAATATTGTTTTGATGTAATGATATTAAAAATAATTTTTTAAAAATAAAAAATTATTATTTTAATATATTTTAAAATAAAAAACATTGAAAATCGCAATCATTACTACTCTATTAGATACCTATAAAATTTTGGGGTCCTTGGAGTGACTTTAAGACAGCCATTTATGATATATATATATATATATATATAAGAATAGTAGTGGTAGCTGTAATTAGGCAGCCAAATATTGAAAAATAACATTGGAATGATAATTGACCCAAGAGAACGACAATTTATGACCATCTGGTTCGTTTAGAACTAGTGATTTATGACCGCCTGATCCTTGGAGGACTTGCTTTAACCCTCTTTTTTGCGATTTGCAGAAGGAAGACTCGTGAATGACAAGCAACTCCAAATGCCTTTTGAATCTTCACCTTTCTTCTTCTTTCTCTTCCTCCCTCCCTTTCTCTATTTATTTATTTATTTTTTTTGCTGTGGTTATTATAAATTATAATGGGATGCCGATATGTAGTGGCATATTTTAAATAATATTTATGTAATTTTATTTATTAAGGGTAGAATAATACTTTTAATTTAACCTATATATATTTTATTTGTATTTAGGTTAAGATAATAAACTCATAATATATAGATTATTCAAAATTCTATCCTTTTTTGTGTTTGATCTTAATTATTTTAATATGGTATCAGAACTGGTTTAATGGAATGAAGCTTAATCCCAAACACAGCTTTGCGGATCCAACTAAAATTGGAAGTTATATATATAAACAAAGTTCTAACAATAACACTTTGGTTTAGATGCATTTCTAAACAAGGTGAATATAAATTATAAATTTGAGTGGAAAATCAAAGCATAAAAAAAGATGAAAACACTGAGAAAAAGTGTGGAAAAATAAAAAAAAATACAAACTAGAAACCCTTTCTTCACACTCTTTTTATAATGAATTTTAAAAGTTAAAAGGTTAAAGAATTAATAAAAATTAACTTTCACCATTATTAACCATCATAAATCAAGAATCAAATATATAAAAATTAAGGATTTTTTTGAGTCTCATTCACCTATAATTTATCTAATTAAAATAAATTTCCAACACCAATAATAGATTGATGGTGATGATTGAGGAAGAGAAGAAAAAGAAAAAGAATCAAACGACTGAGCTTGTTGGGTCAACTAGTAGGGCTTTGACTCTGGTTGTGGTGTGTACCAAGGCTTTGTTTCAATACAGGTATCTATAACTATTGCAGTCACTTCTCCTACTAGGTTTCTGGCTAGGAGAGGCAATGTCAATAATGGTGATGGTGTATGATTCTTGATTTGTGTTTTTTTTTGCCTTGCCTTTTTTCCCCCTCTCTATTTAGCACCTTTTGTATTGGTTAATGTTGAATGAGATTATAAAAAAAAAAATAAAAAGGCTAAAACTTTGTAAATTTTATTTAATTCATTAAAATTATCTAATATTTAGAAAAATAGAATATAAATACTAAAACTCCAACTAAAATAAATAATTAAGTTTATAGCCCAATAAATAAAATATATAACAATACTTAAATAAAACTCAATAAATAAAATCTAATTAAAAAAACTTTAACTAAAAATTCAAATAAGTTAAACTAAAAATATAAATTAAAACTCAATTTCTCGATGGTTGGAATAATGTATATGATGATTGTGTTGTGTTATGAAGTTCACCGATGCACCCAATAAATAAAATATATAACAATATTTAAATAAAACTCAATAAATAAAATCTAATTAAAAAAAATTTAACTAAAAATTCAAATAAGTTAAACTAAAAATATAAATTAAAACTTAATTTCTCGGTGGTTGGAATAATGTATATGATGATTGTGTTGTGTTATGAAGTTCACCGATGCACAATAATTTTTAAGAGTTAATAATCATATCAGTGCCAGACTGTTGGTTCTTGCTTATTCTCTTAATGATTCAACTATTTGTTTGAGTGGTCAAACAAGCGTAATGATCTTAACACAGCCTGCACTGTAGAGTTAAATCCAAGTTTGACAATTGGAGCACTGCCTTGCTGATTTTTCTGGATTTAAAATTCAAGTAGCTGTGTCTTTCTCTTACTGTTCTCAATAAATAAAGGGCATGAATCATGAATTTATACAAATTTGCAGATGGAAGGATGTTAAGAAAGTCTTTGATGGAGGATATAATAGAGTCGATCACACTCCATTCTCTCGTCTTTTATTTTCTGAGCTGAGCAGAACATGACTTTGGCAATTATGGATACGCAATAAGAACATCTCGATCCCTTCGTTTGATTTCTAATGTCTTCGAGCAAAAGGAAGGCAACGGAAACTGCCATTTCAAGCGATGACGATTGAGTTTTACCTTTGCCAGTCATAATGGATCGTCTTTCGAACTTAGATTCCTTGTGTTCATTTTATTGTCACGATTCAGGGGACAATGATGCTGTTTTTAAAGCTTGCTCAGTGCCTAGAGATTTGTGGTCTTCTGCTGGTTTTGCAGCTCATAAGGATCGTCATCAGAATCTGGATTTCCTAGACTGGTTCGAAGTCATCAGGACAAATCTTGGAGGAGAGCAGCTGTGTTTAATCGCCGGTTGTTCTGGGATCTTGGGAAGCGCGAACTGTGATGTTTTTTCAGGTGAAAACCCTATACAATGGCAGTTCAGGTCACATCAAAGCCACATGTGGATTGTCATTTAGCTTAAGGGCGTAGTAGAATGACAAATAACTTGAAATCTACACAACAAATTTTGAGTTCGAATCCGGACATATATATCTTGTAAAAATCTGAAATAACAGGGGTTTTATTTACTCAACTAGGCTTACAAAATATGTTTTCTGGGAGGTGAAGTTTCCTCAAATCAAAAAAAAAAAAAAAAAAAAAGAGATTGGCGTTTGTAATATGCACCAATTTTACTCTCGATGCTATACAGCAGCCTTTCCTTCCTTTAATTGCAACCTTAACTGAGCTTAGAGATCAAACATCTTTCTGAAGAAAAAACACCAGCCATTGAACCATCACAGAACCATTTTAATTAGCAGTAGATAAATATTTAGTTAGCGAAAAGCCTTCTTCAAAGGATACACCTCTAAGCTTGAGTAAAATCCGCACAACATTGCTTCTGTTTGCGATATAACTTAAGGATTGAAAGATAAAATTATTGCAAGCTCTGTCTTCAATTACATATAATACATCATTTCAATAAAATAGCAAATTAAACAGTCAATCCAAAATCCTGTTTTCTGGATCCCGAAGTACCAGAGAATTGTCAAAGCAAGAAGTCAGAAGCAAAGCTTCCATGACCTGATCTGTTGTGTTCCATGATCGAATAATCATGTGACTAAATGAAGAGCCTTAATTTGCTGAAGATACCCCAGGACCTAAAATTAATAAAGACACTGAATGTCTCTGACCCCAAATTCATGTTTCTGAAAACTCTACATTTACAAGTACTTGGGATTTGAAAGTAATGGCAATTGAATGAATGGGAAAACAAAAAAGAAAACACCATGACCTTGCTGGTTTGATCCAAATATTGAAAGACCAACTTGTTAGATAATTTTATGACCGTAGCAGATGCTTAAATTCAAGACAATCAGCGCCAACTTCATTCAATGCCAAGTAAAGCTTTGGCAAAATCTTCGCTAACATCAACTTGAAACCAACCGAAGTTAGATTGGAACTTTCCTTACTGCTTATAGAGCCATCTCGAGAGAGAGATCCAATTAAATTGCCTTGCATATACGCATCACAGGCCTTAAGAATGTAGTAACCACGCCTCCTGAAATGATCCTTTACCAAGCATTCAAAATCCTGATGTGTATTAACATAACAAGACATTATTGTGATTAGTGAGCATATTTTACCAAGTAATGCATGCACAACTGCAGCACAATAAATAAAAGTCATGTTCCCCTCAAAAAAACTGAACAAAATCCTGTTTGTACAGATCAAAGCCTGAAAAGATATGGACTATTGACCAAGTAAAAAGCAAATAAATAATCTAGTCTAGCAAAATGTCCCAATCCAATAAAATTATGAAAAAAAAAGGATCAAATAAAATAGTTCTTTACTCAGTTGTAATAATTGGCATATTTGTTCAAATAACATTGCCTTCATCTTTGTCAACCAAAATGATTGCCATGAACTGAAATTGAACGTTTACACAAAAACAAAGAAAATATGAATAAAGTTGGGAAGGAGTGTAATTCTTGTGAATTAATATATTACCTTGGGGGGTTTTCGCATAAGATACATCATCGTCTTGCAGTTTAGCAAGAAAGTATTCTCGTTATATGACAACGAATTTTTCTCTCCTTCAGCTGTCCCGATCTGCTTATCATACCCAGCTTCATTAAAATATGGTCTAGAATTTAGCACCAACCCTTGAAGTGAAACTAGGACTTGAAGGATGCTAGAAGACGAGTGCCAGACTTCATTTCCTCTGCCAGTCCAGGTATTTAAAAGGCTAAGGCACAACTTCCCCTCCTCGTACAAATTTGGATTTATTCGCCAACCACCAGAATGGTAGTATGCTGACTGCAACATCACATAGAACACAGAAAATAGAATCATGAACAACTTTTTCAAGGTCAAACTCAAGGCCAATTGCATCAAACAATACAAAATCAGAGCATAGCCTTCAAACCAAAGACCAATTATTAAGATTAGTACATCTTACAGGAGGGACATCAGGATACTCTGGTGGGAGGTGAAAGTCAAAAAAGAAGAGTCCATCTTGGTAAGGTGTTCCATATGCCCCAATTATTGTTGCTCTTAAGAGATCCATTCGATCCTCATAAAACCGTACGTAGATCTCATCTGTTAAAAAAAAATTATGGGAAGACCAAATGATGCTAGCTAGATATTCTAGAACATAGCATAAAATTTTACATAAACTGAACTACTCGAACCTGGCAGGTTGTTCTGGAGGATGTTCCAGTCTTGTTGAACCTTCTTAAGCCACTTCCTTCCATTTTTGATCTGCCAACTTCAATGCATGAGAAAATATTCAAAAATATCACAGCACATTTAAGACATTTAGATTTCTTGATTGTTGCCATGAGGTGATAAGAGTAAAAAAATGAGCACTTTAAAGACCTTGAGAAAAGAGGTAATCATTGCACTGTTGTCTATTACTAAGAGAATTTGAAGAATGTGAAAATCAACTGAGAGAAAGAGTTTACTTCAATGCCCGTGAAAGCCTGACTATTTATTTAAGTCTCCTATGTTCAGAAGAATGAACAATTGTAAATTGCAATAATAGCACTTCATACCAGTCTATTTGAATCAAGAAAATGATGGTCCAGAGGATCTTCAGCTGTGTCAAAATGTTTAAAGTAGTGGTGAATCCGAGCCTCAGAACATGTAATGGCATTTGACCTTTCAGTGCTTAAATTGCATGAAGTTTCTTCTGCATTTGATGATCCTGGGTCCTCCATTGACACATGTTTGTCTTTTCCATTGGTACTTTGCATACCACAGCTATTATTGACATTAGATTTTTCAGCACTGGACTCGTCACTGGAATCTTTTTCTTCAGAAATACAGCTTGTTCCCTGAGAATGCTGTTTGTTTTGACCTTGGTAGCCTGAAAAATCTGGGTCGAGATTTTTCTGACCTCGTGAAAATATTCCAGTGGCCAATCTTGCAACAAAGTCAAGTGCAGTGAGTGGAAAATTAAGTGCTGCATTCCTTCCAGAACTATAATTCTCCACACTCTCTTCCTCCTCTGAGTTCATGCCAGTTGCATCTTGCAGCCCAACTGCCTGAACAACAGATACTATCATCAGTTACTGAAATATCAATATCTTTCCAATCTAATAAGAGTATACCTTAAGGAATGTTCAATTCATGTGAGAATGGTTAATCCAATGACATTAATTATTTAGCATTTGTTTATGGGTGAACCCAATCATGCGATGCTCCTATGTCTAAGATAAAGTAACTGATACTGCCAAAGAGATTCCGAGAAAAGCAAGGTTAAAGGTTAAAACAAAATTTATGTATACAGCCTAGATTCTATACTGTACTGCTTACTCCATATCAGCGTGACGTTATATTCATAGAATCCTATATTTCAAGTGGTGAATTATGGGTTCATTACTAAGATAATGAAATCAAGAATCTACATAAGCTTCATAGTTTCTTTTCAATTTCCATGCCTCTCCTTGAAATCTAAAAAACAAAAAGTGTGAGCATATCATTAATTGATAAATGCTCACACAGTCAAACTTCACAGACCTACTTTTTATAAATATTTCCCAGCCAAGGATATATTATGAAAGCTAGGTCCCATCCTATGACCCACTCATATGTTACCCTGATTACCCATTATGATTGTAGTCACCATTGCGTTTAACAATGGCATGCTACAGTTTCAAATGGATACACACCTCTTGATTATAATCATGAGTGTCCCTCTCATCGTCATCCACTGTTTCCCAACTAGCTGCAGCTTCACTTACTTCACTCCCAGCTGAAACTGAATCATCATCGTCATCTCGACCAACCACAAAAATTGCTTGAGGTCCAACCTAATAACAAACCGAGCAACAAATTCATCAAACCAAACTATTGGGCCTATACATCATCATAATGAATATGTTAATAGCTTTGTAATTTAAATTGTGAAGATAAAAGAAACTTAAAATGACATCCAAAATCTCAAAATAAGAAACTATAGAAGTTGAGTATTTTCTCTTTCCTCTATTGTAGAGCAGAATTCAAAAATAGAAAGGATCCTTCCTACTCTTTGCACCAAAAAGTTACACGGGAAGGAGTTGCAGGAATCAAAGAAATTGAGTCATGAAGATACCAAAAAACAAGAGTTGATTGCATACCACTTTTGATAATTTAAAATGGAAACTGAGAAAAATTTATAGAAAAAAACTGCATAAGCATACCATTGAAACCATCCCATCAGCCCATGTGACTTCGAGATCACCATTCCTAAGACCAGATATATTCCCAACCCAAGAGAGATCTGAGGAGTCCATAGAAACATCATTACTCAGTGCATCCTCTCCTTTCTTATGTCCTAAGCACTTTTGTGTATTAATAATCTCACTTTGGCCGCTTTGCTGCCTTGATTCCCCAATAGTTTCCAAATCAGAGGTGTTTTGATCAGACACAGAAACCGGGGATAATCGAACGACTACATCCCCATAGGAATAATCATAATCTGGATGAGTCTCCAGCTCATACACACTTACAATTTCATCCTTGTCAAACTCACGAGGATCTTCTGCCCTGGTAACTGGCTTTAACCACTTCACACAAGCTGTTCGCTCTTTTGCATTAAGGCTTTTAACAACACCAACACGTCTAGATTCAAATGAGTTATCAACATCATCAGAGGCCTTCTCCACAACATACTGTTCAGCAACGAATTCATGATCACCAGGACTATCAATTGGAATCAATGTTGTTGAATTCAGCCCACGTTCTATAGCTCCATCCTGCCATGCTATATCGACTCTTGTCCTGGTGTTGACAATCAAAAGGGCTCTTTCAAAATCTTCCTCTTTTTTTTTACTCTTATTTTCTCTTCTGATTAAAACTTTACGTATCTTTCTGCGATGGGCAGGCACCTTTGAAACTGATGTTGAACTACCACAAGAGCTAGATTCATTACTTGCAATAATGCCTACACTTCCATCCGGTGCTGTCACTGGATCAATTGCCATCGATCCATTCGTATCATCTACTTCCTCATTTGCAACTCCTTCTGAATCACATCCATTTCCCAGTTGACTAGAATCCAATTCACATTTGGCTGGGTCATGGATTCCCAACTTCAATAAATCCTTGTCTAAAGTAACAGAAGATGATTTAGCAACAGATGATGGGAGAAGACACCAGTCACCTACTTGCCAACTTGCATGTGCAAAACAAGACAGCAGTTCTAAGTTCTTTGGATCCTGCTCTTCATCAGGGGTAGTTGAAGAATCCGGTCCATAGCCAGCAGAAGCTATCCAATAGATGAAAACTGATCCAGATGTAACTTTAGTAACAGTACCTTCCAATCTATTAGCTTCCCACAAGCCGGATAGCCACTGAGAGTTTTTAAAAACTGATGATGAGGTAGCCCTTACACGCTGGCCAGGATGGTAAGGAAAAAGTTCATCTTCCTCAAAGATACTCTTGGAAATTGGTTTTAGATGCAGTGGCTCAGCCTCCTTTACTTTGCACACAGAACCATCATCAAATAACACAGTCACATCATCTGCAACATCATCAACTCTGCCTAACCAGGGACCAAAGACCACATAATCACCAACAGAAAATTCCCTAACACGCACCAAATTTATGGATGAAACATCTTTTCTAACGGATCCATCAGGAGCTAACAAATCAACAGAGATATTAACATCCACCACAACACCCACTTGCCCTGTTGGATCTGAAGCAGATGCAACATAGTTCCCGTGTAAGAATCCTCGATCAATGACAGTTACATCATTGACATGTTGAACTGCTTTAACATCACCCATCCAAACTACTCGAACCTGATCAGTCTGAAGAGTTTCACTCTTATAATTATCGCTCCCTTCACCCCTATCGCCATTGGTATTATCATTATCATTACCATCACCATCAGCTCCCTCATTGCCAGCATCTTCATCAACATCACACTCGTCGTCGTCGTCGTCGTCGTCGTCATCATCATCATCATCATCATCATCCATAATACTTCCATCCGAATCTGACTCACCAGCAACTTCACTCACTACCCCAACCACATTGTGCATTTTATGTCTAACAATATCTTGTCCATAAATATATGGCACATTATTCAAGTTCCTAACAACCTCATCCAGTTTTTTAACGTTGTTTTCACTATCAACTTTCAACTCACAAACCAACCCATTTGCCATAGAACCACTTTGATCCAAGCTGTTTTTATCACCACCACCATCGACAAACCCGTTAACCTTGGAACTACTTTCATTCTGCATATTTTCTAGCTGAAAACACATCGAAAAAGGTTTACCACCAAAAAAAATTTCTTAAAAAAAATCAGTAACGTGGCATGTAATTCAAAACCCTCATCTTCTTTCTCAAAATAGTTTCTTAACACGACAACCAGCTCATATACAATAAAAAGTTTGCTTCTTTTTTCTTTCAAAAACTGCCCTGAAGCTCAAACCTTTATACTGTAAAATAAAAATCGGCAGGTGAGCTGCCATTCAAATGCAATAACAAAAACAATACTTTGCTACACAATCAACGCTGATTTTTTCATAACTCACAAAAATATTAAAAAAACAAAAATCCCATTTCCTAAACTAATATTTGCAATCTAATAAAAAAAAAAAACGCATTTCATTAACATAACACATGATTAAAACCAATCTTTTATTTCACATCAAAATTTCACTAAACACCAATCAATATCAAAAGAAGCTAATAATCATTAATACAATAAAAATAAAACCAAATAATTAATGCCAAAAAACTCACCGATTAAAAAAGAAAAAAAAAAGACGTAGCAGCTTCAAATTGATCGAGCTCAAATCCACACAATAGCGGCTCAACAGCTAAAATCCGTCAAAAACTACCCAATAAAAAACAAAGATTACCACGATACAATCGCAAGATTACAAAAGGTTTTATTTGATTTTTTTTAAAAAAGGAACGGTCTTCGAATAATCAGGAAGAATCGTGTGTGTGTTTTTTTCATGAATATTACATATGAATGAAGCAAAAATAGAAGTGAAAAACTGAGGAGGAGACATGGGAGCAGAATTCTGATTTCTGAAGCGGTGTTTTAAGGGTATGTTTGTAATCTTACAGTGTGGTGTTAAATTGGGCGTGTAAAAACATAGGACTGACTTAAAATGTTCTTGTCTATTATGTTGTTCGATGGATCAAGAAATAGAATTGGCCGTTGGATTTGGTGAATATAATTGCGTCAAGGATTTTATTAAAAATGGTGTGATTGAACCATTTAGATGGTGGCTAGTAATAAGAGTTTGGGACCAAAAGATTTATTCCCTTTATGGTTTCAAGTTCGAGCTCTGAAGTTGCTCATATAATGAGCCACTGGAGGCTTACATGGTCATTAACTTCAGGGCCTGAAATTAGACGAGGTATATACAAGTTAGATATCCATTATAAAAAAAAAAAAAAAAAAAAAGGAAGGTGTGATGGGTCCTTTTGGGGGTTGATAGCGGTAAAATAAGTTTGCACTTCTAGAGACTAGAAGAATGAAGAGGACTTTTATCAGTTGAAGTAGGACGGATAATTAGAAGTTTTGAAGGGACAAGAACTAGGAAAAAATAGTCGAATTCAAGGATCCTATTAAAAGAAATGGGGACTTATGGGAGGGTTCAATTGACCAATTTAGTAGAATTCAAGTATTAAGAAGCGCCCATGTGATTATTTTTTCTTGCCAGTGGCTTTGTGGGAAATTAAAAAAATATATAAAAAATCCAAAATAAATTTAAAATCTTTCAGAATTACGGTTCGACCGCATATATAAAACACCCTAGATCATAGCTACGAAGAGAAGAAGAGGGATACAAGGCAATCTTCATTCCTTCATGCTCAGGTCATTAAGCTAATGGCATAAATCAAATCCATGAGCTTATGGTTTGAAAATTATTGTTTTATAAAAAAAAATTAGATTAAGGTTGATTTGATATTTATGTATGTTTGGTTTAAACTATGGTTGAAATTGAGGTTGAACAAAAAATAGTTTAGAGCGTGTTTGGCAGTGTGGTAGTGGTTGCTTTTCAAATAACTTTTCGTGCTGAAATGTATGTTAATGATTTTTTTTTTATTTTTTAAAAATCATTTTTGATATCAGCACATCAAAACGATCCAAAAAGTACAAACCGCATCAAATTTTAGCAAAATCATTTTAATTTTGGACCGAACCCAGTCCGGCCAGAACAGTGAAGAATATCTCCACTTTTCATGTGAATAATGAAGCATGGCTACACTGTTAAGTGATTCCTCCATGCAAGATGTAACAAAATTGTGCTTTTGATAAACTTGCAGGCACAACCATAATTTATGATGGATCCTATCAATAATAAAATTATGTTTTTTATTTAATCAAATAATAATATTTATAATTGCAAGTAAACCTCACTCGCGACCCCAATTAGTCAGCTAACTTCATCACAAATTATGTTATTTTGTAACTATAGACTGTGAGCAAATTCATTGGCTTCTTGCTCCCCACATTGCTTGTTTATCTTCTGGCACTCTTTTTCTTCACCAATGCCCACTATTCTTCCCTCGCCTTCTTGTCATTCCTCGCCTAAAGTCGGTACTGGTTTTTAAATTTTAATCATATATTTCTTGTCTTCTTTGGTGGCAACCCCACATTGTTTTAAATTTTCATTAAATATTAATGAAAAAATAATAATTATATTCCTCTACGGCATTGCTCTCCTGGACCCCTTGTTATGCATGATGATTGTGTAGTTTCTTGTTTGTATATCATTCTATCTTTCAAATAAAATGTTGTTTTTTTTATTTTTATCGACTTGATTTGGCAAACATGTCTCCAAGAATTGTTCTGAAAAGTTATGTATATTTAAACCATATTTATTTGCTGGAAAGTAATTTTTTTAAAAAAAGTGAAATTCCGATAAAGTAAATTATTTTTTTATATTTGGTAAAGTAATAAAAAATAAATTGAAAAACACTTTCCAGTATTTGACTATATTATAAAAAATAAGCTGGAAAAATAACTTGTTAATGTTTTATTTTTTTCAAGTTTATTAAAATAATAAGAAACAAATCTTACAAATTAAAAGGTTAAATGGGAATGAAATTGAAAAAAATATATATAATTTCATAAATTATCTCAAATAAAATAAATAATAATTAAAATAATAGAGATTAAATCTAAAAAATAAAAAAAAAAACTGAAAGATGAAGAAATTAAAATTAATAATAATAATTAATATTTCATAAATTATTTCAAATAAAATAAGTAACAATCAAAAGAATGAGTATCAAATTTGATAGATAAAAAATTTTAATTAAAAAATAATAAGGGAAAAGAAAATACCAATTATAAAAATGAGAACCAAAGTTAATATAAAAATTAAATTCTAAGAGATGAAATTGAAAAAAAAAATATTCAATACAAAATATATATAGTAATCAAAAGTTTGAGGATCAAATTTGATATAATTAGCAAATATTATGACATTTCTAAATTCTTCACAATTTCTGAAAAGTGTTTTTCCATCCAAAATAAAAGAAAAATATTTTTCTAAAAAACCAAGCCAAATTTTCCTTTAACTGGAAAAGTATTTTCTTTTTATCGGAAAATATTTTTGATTGACCAATTTTTTATTAATAATAAATATAAAACAATTTAAAAATTAATTTTTAAAAATTATTTTTCAAAAAACAAACACAACGGAAAGGTTAGGGAACATGGCACTCTTCTTTGGGAAATAGAAAGCATGCAATAGTCAAATTTTACATTTTTTAAAAGTAGGGGTAGGTTAAGAATTTATTGGTCGAACTAGTGCATTTCTGCACGTAATCATGAATGGAAATAATCCATAAAAAAAAAAATTCGTTGTCAGTAATTTATGATCTTTCAATAATATTTTACCTCGTCATTAATAAATTTTTAAAAATTATTTTTTAAAAAAATATATTAAACAAGATAAAAAAATAATTAAAAACAAATTAAATTAATTTAAATTTAAATATTTATAAGTTTGAATATAATTAATCTATAATAAAGACAATAAAAAAGGAAGAAGGTCAATCTTCACTTAGATCGTGGTATAAATAAAAAAAAAAAACATATGTATCACTCATTTATTATCTTATTTTTAATACCAATCAATGAAGTTCTTCAACTCAGTAGTCTTTCTCAATCATCAACAAAATAGATTATTTAATTTTTAACTTATTGATCTAAAATTATCTTGAAGTTTAGAGTTCTTGAATTGTGAGTATCAAATTTGGGTATATGAATTTATAAATTAAATTTTTATTTATAAAAATAATAAGAAAGGAATAGTTAAATTCTTACTTTTAGGATGTGACAGCTATTTTTTCTTTTCAACATTCAAGAGGATCGAAGGCCGGGAAAACAACAAAGAAGAGATCGTATCTTTTTACAGCATGGCGCGCATGACCGAAAGTCAAATCTTTGCTTAATTACCAAATCTTAAATTAATAATTATTTTTAGGATTACTATCTATAATTAATAATTCTCCAAATGATTTTTCACATTCACATAATATATGTTGCTCGAAAGAATTAATTTTTTAATTTTATGTTTTACGTTACAGTGCTCAATAGATACTGGGTCACTATGCTTAATTATTATTTTTTATTTTTTTATTAGGTTGTTTTAATTATGTGTTCATAAGTTTGTTAGTTAACTCAAATTTATTTATATTTATTTAATTTTTTTTAGTTTTATTTTTTAACATTCCAAATCTAGTTACAACCTTACTGCTGTGATCTAATCTCGTATACATACAGCGATAGATAACTTTTTTCCTAATAATGACACTTTGTCATGAAGAAAAACTTGATCTCTATCTACACTTCTCATTCTACCTCAAGTTCTAAATGGACTTGACATTCCGTAAATTGATTCCTGAACAAGCAAAAAACTAAATAAAGGAGGAAAAAACTAACCCCGTAGAGAATCATAACTTGTATATATATATGATCACAATTCACAACATTCCGTTAAAAACAAAAGTTTTTCTTCACGATAAGTGTCTTTTATTAGGAAAAAGTTATCTATTATATATATATATATAAAAGATTTTATACAATTGAACAATGTTTGAAGGTACATTGGATTAGAGCCTAGAAGATCCCACGTATTATCACAATGATATGAAAAGGATTGTTTCTCTGTTTGCATCTTGAAATGGTGCGTTTCACTCATTGGAGATTTATTATATTCTCACCTAAATTTTGCCCTGAATGGACCCCTAGTGGCAAGGGATGAAAATAAATTAAGAAAAAAACCGGCTGGGCAGGCTGAGCTACAATATGCTTAAGATTGTTGTTGACTCTAATAAACAGCTTGTTTCCCTGCACTTTGTTTTCTTGCCAGCATCCATTGGAATTATTCAGTTTTCACTTGCATTCAAAAACTCTTGGTCAATAAAAAAAAATAGCTTTAGCCAGAGCTATACACACACAAGCCATAAACGAACGAAACCACATGATGAGTAAAAACCAAGTGGTTAAATCATTGAAATGACAAAGAATCAGGTCCAAATAGAGCCATCCGCATGGGCACGGAAACAAAAAATAGCAAAGAACAAAGAGTTGCTTGGATAAATCATAACTTGGCATTCGACAGAGTTGAAAGTTGAAACTGCTGTTTTATAAAATGCAAGACAATTCATAGGCATCAATTAAGCAAGGACAGATTAATTATGAATTGCATACATAAAATCTGATCATGTTGCGATAAGAAAGAGGTTCGCTGACAAACTTCAATTAAGCTCCATAGGGAGGAAGTCTGAAGCGATTCTTCAGCAGTCTGTGAAAAGAGAGAGAGACCTCAACCTTAAAACTAGACATTAACTTACTACTAGATAGAGAAATAACAGAGAGCAATTTATATAACATTCCTATCATAGTATGAACATTGTGAGGACAGCTTCAACTGTCACTCAAATGCCCACTGGTTCTCCCTGCGCACCTCCTCCTCTTCCTCTGGAGTGAAGTCATTCTTGATGTTAAATGTCTTGCGAATCTCTTCCGGAGTCTTCCCCTTGATCATGTCAGCCACAGTCTGGCAGGTCAAATCTAGCAAGCCCTTGATGTTCAGATAGTTAGCTGCCTGAAAACAACATTACATGTTAGCAATGCTAATTCACAACAGTGTATACATAACAAACAAATACACAGAAAATGATAACTAGCAACACCTTAGAAAAGGCTAATCTCATATGAGAGTATTCAAATACAGATAGCTGGCAACTGCCCACATATACCAAACTTGAGATTATTCGATTGCCATAAGCAAGCCGTCAAAGCTCAACCGCCATGAATTATACATTGAAGCAGGAAACAAACATAAAGCTTATTTCCCTCCAAATTTCACATCAAATTTGATCTAAAAGAATAAAAAAGTACCTTCTTTCTACACTTTCTAGCGCAAGAGAGTCATAAACTAATGATGGTTGAAAGCAAACAGGCAAAAAAAAAAAAAAAAAAACCGTCAAAGCATAAAACACAATCCCTAGAAACTCAATAAACATTTTCGATTTTTAAAAAATATTTTCCATAAAACCAAAAAAGGAAAAAAAAAACTTTAAACAAAATACCAGGCAGAAAACTCAAACAAGGACAAATCAATAAATATAAAAAAAAAGGTCAAAAAGGAAACTCGAACCCTTACCAGGATGAGGTCAAAGAGGGTATTTTGGTCAACCTTGACAAACTCGTTGTCCCAACTCTTCAAAGACTCATCCTTCTCAGTAACACCTGTAACATTCTTATCCTTATCAGAACCAGCTTCCACATGTTTCTTGCAGTACTCGATAACCTTGGCAAGAATCTTGCTTGTCACGTTAGGCAACGGGATCTCGTTATCGGCGCAGTCATCTTCAATCATGTGTTTGATGGTTTGTGACTCCACGGCGACCGCTTCATCGACGACGAATGTCTCGCCATCGGATGATTTGAGAGTGATCTTCTTTGATTCTGACATATTGGGAAAGAGATAAAAGCCCTAACCCTAGATTAGACTCGCGAGAGAGATCAGAAACTGAAATTGTTTTTTGATAGGGAAAAGGGGAAGGGGAAGGGTCGTTTTATAAAAGAATTTTTGGGACCTGAAACGGTGTCGGTTTTGGGAATTTGTGTGTGTTTCGGATTCGGAATTGACAAGGTATTACGTTTAGGTCCTGATTTTTAATAAGCTAAAAAAACGGGTTGGTTTTGAAGAATCCTTTGTAAACAAGGAGAAGGAGAAGGGCATTTTGGGAAAACGCTTTCAGTTTCTCCCTCCTGTTTGGTTGCGATTTGAGGAGGAAATTACGGTTTTGTGCCCAGGGATTAATAAATTTTGGTTGGTGGGTGGGTTATTTTATTGTGAGAGATAAACGGGGCAAAGAAACAAGATAAGGTTGCAATAAATTATTATTATTAAGTGATCTACAAAGTTTTTATTTATTTTGTGAGTAAGCGTATTCCAACGTAATATTAATTGAGAGATTATATGAATAGGCATTGCATATGATGATGTACTAAAGAATCTATTTTTTTTAAAATACTTATATGTTGATTAATTGATTAATTTCTTAATTTTAACAATATAATTCATTTTTTATAATCAAAGTACTTGATGGTTGGTGTCTAATAAATTAATAAATTAAGATTGCCAGTGATTGGTACCTATAAAAAGTTTTTTTTTTGAAAGATTTTGGGACTTTTTGATATTTAAGTATCTTTTGAGATAAAGAATAATGATATTTAAAAAAAAAAACTCTGAAAATAGAGATTGTGAATGTATTTTCATTAAAGGATTCATAAGATCTTTATAGCTCATGAGCCTTGTTTTTTTTATGGAAATAAGATGTTGGAGTTTCATCTTGCCCTGATATCATTATTGAAAGAAAATATCACTAACACATGCATTAATGAGGGATAAATATCTCTTATACATCATTATTAAGGAATAAGCAGTAGGGCATTTTGAAGACTTTTATAAATCTAGGGGTGTAGATAAAAAACAAACGAAATCTTGTGACCCAATATGGAGTCTAGAAATATTATCAATCTTATATCCATTTGGGCTATGCAAGATGCTGATCCCCAAGATATTGAATCTGTAGTTTGCCAAACCCACATATATATATGGGCTCAATGCGTAGCTGACCTATGGATGTTAGCTTATCACCTTGTTTATAGTCCTTTTAAACATGGATTTTTAGGTAAAATAACATATATAAAACACGTTGATCCATTAGTAGCCCACCAAGTCTTTACGTATTTAATACGTAAAGATTTTGAAAGGTTATCATCTTTTATGAAAGTTTTTTTATTGGAGAGTTGTATGTCCTATGAATGAGAGACTTTTTACCTTTCTCATGAGATTTATCTTGCAAAAAATGTTAGGATTCTTCATGGCCATGAGTCTCATCTTTATTTGAAAGAGATGCCAAGTGGCTTATCTTCATTAAAAAAAAACAAGAAGATGTCTATTAGGAAACAAAATAACAGTGTGCATTCAATGTAGCAATTGAATAAATTTCTAAAGATTTAAGATACATAAAATTTCATTCATCCAATAATGAGAGTGAAAAGGTGTTTTCTTTATAGCCCTAGTCGTTCTTTCTTCTATTTTTTTTACTTTCATTTTTTATAATTTCTGAAAAATAGTTTTGTTAAAATATCTTTGAGGTAATTTTGATCTAATTCGAGAAGAAACTGTCACTCTAGATATTTTTCACCAAAAACTTTTTTTTTCTTCTTTTCTTTGATCATAAAAATAGACCTAAAAGGAGTCAGATTTGTCCTTAGAAACAAAGATGTTGTTGTCTCTAGTAAAGAGTTCATGTTTCAACATGAAACTAGAGGAAGTAGTAGGGGACAGGGGTTCATCAAACTGAGCCTTAGAACTAGAGGAGGTGGAATCCCAACATCCATATTTGGTAGGGGGGGAGTAGTTATCCTCGTAGGAGAAACTCTTCTTCTACCATTATTAGGAAACTTTAGGGGAGAAAAAGGTTGTCTTGGGCCTTCGACCATTTTAGCAATCTGACTCATTCTCCCAGCTAGGGTGCTTGGTGCTTGGTAAGTCAAGATGGTTGGTAACTAGTATCTGTAAAAGATCTTATTTAGTGAAAATGTGGACTCTATGATATTTAAGTAAGTATTTTTTTTAGAAAAAAAAACTAAATATTTTAGAGAAAGACTATGAAAATAAATATATAGGTAAAGTATGAAGATTGTGAACTCTTTTTCATTAAAGGATTCATAAAATTTTTATAACCAATGAATGTTGTTCATTTATGGAAAAGAGGGGCTTGAATGTTATTTTTCTCTGATAGCACTAATAAAGAAAAATATCCTTGACATCTGCATTAAAAATAGATAAATATCACTTACACATCATTACTTAGAAATAAATATCACTTATATATCATTAATGAGGTATAAGTGGTAGGATATTTTGAAGATTTTTATACATCTACATGTGAGAGAGATGACTATTCTTGAACTTAATATTTTATATTAAGGATCGTAAAAAAAAAAACAAAATCTTTTGACCTAATATGAGGTTTAGAAAGATTATTAGCTTCTATAGCTATTTGAGCTAAGCAAGATGCTGAGTTCCAGGATGTAATTGCCAGACCTATATATAAATTAAGTCGAAGAGATGTTGGATTATCACCTTGCTTTTTGATCTTTATAAATATAAATTTTAGTTAAAAATTATAAATATAAAATACATGGAATCCATCATAATGTTATGCTAATCAATGAAAGATACTGACGTTTTAAAGTGATTAAGATAAGATATTGCTTTAATTGTAATTAATAATTTGTGAAAGATAACTGGGGGCACATAAGAGTAAGCTTTAATGTACATTGTATTTTCTTTCATTTTTCGATTCATTAATCATTGCATAGTTATCTTCTTCTTTTCTATGGTTTTTTGGGCCAATTAATAGATCTTTTCTTAGTCGGGTCGTTAATGGGTAATTACACTCGGATTGGAATCGTTGGGAGAAATTTCTTTTTTATGACCTCCTTTTGGAATTAAGATAATAACATGGGGAATAATCTCTTTTAAATCAAACCTCAAGGGTTACCTGTCAAATCTAAAATCAACAACTCATAATTTAGAATCTACTTTCACACCCTAGTCTAACATGAAATTTGAAGAAATTAAGAACAGATGCTAAGAGTATACTTGTAGAATATGTTGTCATATCAAAGAATGCTACGAGTAACGATTCATGATACATCTTGGAATGTTTATATATATTTGTGTGTTTTTATATTCTTTTGATATAAAAATAAAAAATATGTTTTAAAAAAAATTTATTTTCAAGTTAAGAACATTTTAAAAAGCAAATGAAATTGAAACACCGAATCGAAACAGCTTAAAGGATCGTGTCAACAACATAAGCTCGAGCACAATATTGCTATTTAAGTTCATAATACTCATTACACGGTTGTTAATGCATCTACCAAGAGAAAATCATAGGAGAGACCATGATCCGATATTCAGAAACACACACATTATAAACCACAAGGCCCCTAGATGATGATCAGCCTTCCATGATTTATAGCTTTGAAACAGGTAGACCTGTGGCAAAAGCAAGATAACAAGGTCAAGAGATGCCTCAAATGTGGAGACTGGAGATTGACTTGGCAAACAATTATCCAAGTCCTTTGCATTACCTAAGGCTTTTGCGTTCACAATACTTGGACTTGCAGCAGGAGGAGGAGCATTCTCGTTCAAAAATGGTGCTACCCGATTCGGGTCGCCCCACACTGGATACCCTTTAATCTTTCCCTGCAATACAGAGAGCAGCCAAAACATAGGGATTAAACATCAGCTAGATGAACTTGAAAATGGCTCTCGAGCTACTTGTTTGATTTTTTTTCTAAATTTTAGCGTACCAGGACATTCAGAGCAGCTAGTGTTGCCATTCCTTCACGAGTCCACTACAAAACCAACGAGGCGAAATATTTGTTAATGTCACTGATTGGCCATGGAAAGCCTTAATGACCTCGGTCAGATCATGTATCTATCAGTTTTACCTTGGACGCAGAAGCAATGTGAGGTACAACAACAGCATTCTTCATGTCAGCAAGCCCGGGCTTCATGTAAGGTTCATCCTGATACAAAAGAATTGGAGAACAATCATGCATGACTTCATGGTGGTTTCGCTTTCATAGACAAAAATTGAGACAGAGAAGTTCAGTTCAGTTCAGTTACCTCAAAGACATCAAGGCCAACACGAAACATGGGATTTTGTTTCAAATGCTCTACAAGGGCTACTTCATCAACCACTGGACCCCTACTGCAGTTTACAAGGATTGCTTCCTACAGATGCAGATGGTAATTTGCTCAGTGCTAAGGTTTGCCTTCTCAAATAAGTCTCGGTGTCTAAAAGAACATTGCTTCAAGTAGTTACCTTCTTCATTGTTGCAAGGCTTTCCTTGTTGATCAAATGGTAAGTGGTTTTGTCCAATATTGGGTGAAGACTTATCTACAATGAACACCGATGGCAATCCATATTATTTGAATAGATAAATCAAACTTGAGAGCATTGTAAGACACAAATTATCAGCAAAGGATTCCCACCACATCTGCCTCTCGAAGCACCTCATCCATGCTGGCTGCTCTTTTCCAGGTAACTGGCTGCTCGCCGTTAGCTTTTAGGAATTCACCATAAGCTGCAATCACAAAGCATACTATTATGACTACAAAGAGGAATTGAAAAGTAAATAATTTTGATAGATTCTCAGAAGCATGCCTGTAACAAACTTCTCTAAGCGTGTGGATTGGTAGAGATCATAGTAAATAAGATTCATTTTGAACCCTTCAACCTGTAATAAAGAAGGAAAGAGTATATATAAACATGTGGTCTGCGATTTCAAAACCATAATTTCTGGCAAAGTACAAAAATCCTTAAACATCCATTCACAGCATGTTTTACGACATGAAATTGCACTATGAACTAGCGTGGACTGCCTCGTGCCATCAAAGTTCTCTTTAACAGCAGATTAATGCTTATATATGTGTATCAACTCTAATTAAATTGATTTGCTAAGCTTGATATGTGAGTCCACTAAACAATCCAGTTGACTCGGAAATTCAGCTACTCCAAGCCAGGTCTTTAAAAGGAATTACATATGATATACCCAGAATCAAGAAATTACCATCATTCTGGCATAAGCAGATCCAATGCGACCAGCTCCAATGACACCAACAGTTTGTCCTTTGAGCAAGTTTCCAACAAACCTACAAAAAACATGACCAAATCAAACAGTCATACAACTGCATTTACACAATCATTTGGAATCTAACACATGTTAAGACAAACGATGATTGGAGTCATACAGGTGAGGAAGCCATCCATCGTATAAGCCTGCCCTCATGAACTGGTCTGCTTCAACAATTCTTCTAGCAGCAGCTAAAGAAAGTGATGCTGCCAACTCTGCAGTTGTCTCTGTAAGCACTCCCTAACCAAATAACCAACCCATCAATCTCAATTCACTTGCCCCCGGGAATTCCAGACTTGCTCAAAACATGTATAAAAGAAATTGAACTTACAGGAGTATTTCCAACAGCAACACCATGCTTGTTAGCAGCATTTACATCAACATTATTGTAACCAACAGCCATGTTACTAAATGCCTTTCCACCTGCCCTGCTTAATGCTGCAAACAATGTCTCCCCCCAATCTTCTGTCAACTGAATCACAAAATAGTACAAAACCACGGTTCTTAAACATGTAAACAGCAATTTCCAACATGAACCCACATAAGAAATTAATGAATTACCTGGCCTATTACACCATCACACTTATCACCAATTAGAGCAATAATATCCTCAACAGACAGTATTGTTTTCTTCTGGGTGCATATCTAGTAGACATTAAAGCCAACAAAAACAAAAGTCTGTCAAATTCACAAAATCGTTTCAAGAAATTGAAAAACAAAGATGGCCCTTTACAGACAACAAGTAAATTACCTCAACACGACAGTCTTGCTCAATCAAGAGATTGATCCAGCGAGTTCCGGGCATTGATTTGGTGCTAACAACCCTGTACTTGCCATTTGGATTGTAGACTTCTATTGAAATTGGTTTTGCCATTGAAGCTACTTAGCTAGAAGCACCAGAGCTCAATAAAGAATGTGAGGGGCACAATACATTGCATTACAAGTGAGTGGCCTTTTTAAATTTCTGGTAGTCTAGTTAGTAAGACAAAATTGCTATAATGTGGTGGTGCACACACTTTATCCAAAGTCTTGTCCAATGAGGTTAGGTTTTTTGCTTTGGCTGTTGACTTTGGAAGCTTCTGATTTGCTATCTGTTAATGGGGTGCAAGATGATATGGTACGTTGGTTAGTGATTGAGTGTGGTCTATTAGGATAGAGCCATACAGGGTGTTTTGTGGTGGTGCTGTGTTGAGTCATTGTGGCTCGGAAGTTTTGGACCTTCCATTTGGTATAAAGATAATGGTGAGATGGCTCTTGTGCAAGTTTGACACATAAGGTTGCTGTTATCACTTTTAGTAAATGACGGAAATAGCCCAAGTTGTTTGGACAATGCTAGCTTAGAGGTCATCTGATATGGTCCTTGTGGAGAATTCCCTACAAGCCATGGCAAGAGTAAACCTTTCATTGGCTAACAACTATGAAAATAATTTTGGAGATACGACCAGAAAACCAGAAATCAATCCCATCTAGATTAGCCTGGATCATGGAATGGCTCGAGCCTCAGTTGGACCGGGCTTGATCAATTCAGACTTGAGCCACCATATACAGGCCACTTTTGTGTAGCAACAGTAAAGGGCCGTGGCTAGCCTTATTCGTGGATTGATTCAGCAGTTAGGGAAATTGACAAGTTCCATTTATCAATCATGAAAATAAATGGTAAACCAATTACTTGTCATCAAATTGCTTTGATCAACAACATATTGTAAGAATTTTTTTTTAAATTATCATGTATTTAAGTCAGCTTGAGTCTATCTTGATTAATTTTACGAGTTTTAAAATTAATAATTTAAATAAACATTTAGTAATCTAAAATTGAAATTCGGGCAAATTTAGAAACTGATAAAGGTAAGAATTGTTTTTAGAAAAATTAATGTGTGCTTCCGTTCGGACTCGGTCCCCTACAAAACAAGAAAAAAAAATCGACCAACTTTTTGATAAAAACAAAATTTCCTCTGATTCCAAGTACTGGGCGTTTCTTTTACGAAGCACCCCAACTTTTTTTCCACTACAACCGAGCCAAATAGAGATTGAGTTTTCTATCCTTTTTTCTTCTCCGATGTGAACAAAATGCGAGCACTGGATCAAATGCATCAGATTTATAGGACCAACCCTGTAGCACTCGCCAAATATGGCAAAATCCAGTGTGGAACGGTGGCTCAACTAAATTACCGATTGGCACTCTGTTTTGCGCGTGCCGAGCGCGTGCCAAAGCGAGGAGCCCATGTGCCACCATGAGCCTGTCTGTATTTGAACTTTGATGTGCTCAATTGTGGACTACACAAGCTCAGAACAACTGATCAGAATTCAGAGATAACCTTACTTATCCTTTGTGATATCCAAAACTCCAGGTCTCACGATAGCAAGAACCCTAGCTTACATTGTTCAATTCCTAAGAATGGGTGGAACGGACATTTGCCACGAGCTAGCCGAAAATACCACCAAACTATTGAAAAACGAAGAAAAAAGCCATGTCTTATTTGTCATGGCTCCCAGCTTCACCTACTCTGTTCCAAAAGGGAAAAGATCTTCACCTAAAACGTATCTCACTCTGAACGTGCATGTTTCCCATAGCCAGCTCAAACCCCACCAAACTGCCATGTGGGTTTTGTTGTGGCGTAATATTGATCAGATAAAAACCAAAATGTTAGGAAGTGGGGAGGGAACTACAAAGAGGGGGGGGCGGCGGCGGCTGCAATAACACCACTGGTTTACTTTTAAAAACCTAATCAAAGAAGGGAGAGGACTTGTAGGCAGCAAAACAATGAGCAGAAATAATCAAGAGATAATTTTTAACTAGTTCCATAAAATTTAACGCAATTACAAGGGAGAGGACCTCTCGAAGTTGAATTATTGAGGAAACCACGATCTGACTTGTCTCCACGACACAATATCACTTGTCTCAGAGGACAATTTCTCATTTTTAAAACATTATCCTTTTTTTCTCTTCTGTGTTTAAGAACAGAAAAAATATGAGATACCATGTGATTTTTCTTGTGTAATGAAAGAACTCGGATAAAATTGAACTAAAAGTCACGTTTTTTTTTTAACCAGATCAAAATGCATGGATAAGCATGGCATTTTTGTAAGTGAAATTACTTTTTTTTTTTCCAAATAAATAGTGCAACGGGGACAATTTCTTCTTTTTTTTTAATGAAACAAGAAAGTTGGGTTTTTGAGCTTTAACCCACTTCCCTATATTGGGAAGATTGTACTAGTAAATCAGTAAGATTTGACCTGCATGGCAATTTAAATTCCGGGTTTGCCGTATGTTTAGCAATAAAACATGTTTTTCATGTAAAATCACAAAATTTCAATTTTCAGTTGAAGTTAAACTCTGTCAGCCATAACTTTATCCTCGCCAAACCCCGTACTCTCTCCTTCTCTCTGCAAAATATTTACCTCTCCGCACACAGAGAGAAGTCATGGAGAGGCTTCTGTATTCTCCTCCTTCTACTCCCCTAAAAACCCACCTCAAAAGGCCCTCTCCTTTGCTCCCTAGACTCAGCAAACTTGAGTCACCAAAACTCGGTTTTCCCTCGTTGACAAGGCCTGGGTTCAGGAGAGTCAACTCGGTCTCTTGCAAATATGAGAATCCATCAACCCCACCTCTTCAGGTTGATTCTTCAACTGGGTCGACGCCAAAATCCAACTTTGTCAAACAGATCGTTGGTGGAGTTTCTGTGAAGTCTAAGGTATTGAGTTTGTGTGGTTGTTTGGCTAAAGTTCTGTTTTTTATGCCGTGCGGAATTAATTTTTGTGCAATGTTGCAACTTAATTGGACAGTTGGTTGATTTACTATGTTTGTTATGATCATTAGACTTTAGATATCATAAGTTTGTGGTGTCGTTGAATGAACTGCCAACACAAATCATAATTGATTTTTACAAGGCAATGGTACTGTACAAAGACTGGTCTTTTCAAGGATTCTTATGTTTTAGTGGTGATGGACTAATGCCTGCTGGGATTTTTAGCTGAACAAAGAGTTTTGTCTATAGTTAGCTACGTTTATTATGATTGGAAGGCTTTACATATGGCTAGCTTACGTTACACTTGAATAAGTTCACCTTAGAAATCGTAATATAATTATTTGAGGCGGTGTTGTGGTAAAAAGATTGGTCTTTTTTGTAGATTTGTAGTGATGATGGGCTAGTACATACTAGGATGTTCAATGCAAGGGAAATTATAGTGATACTTAGATGGTTGGATGTGATGGGAAGGTTTTAAATATCACTAGAATGAATTCCATGAGAAATCATAATTGAACAATTCAGGCCATGATATTGTGAAATAGTGGTCTTTTTTGTGAATTTTTAGATGATGGACTAATTCCTTCTAGATTTGAGGATTGTTGAACGGAAGTACAGGGGTGAAATATTTGGTTTCAATTGGACCGTGTTTGTAAAATAAAGAAGGGGAAGGGGAGGGAAATTGCTGAAAAATGAATATTTTTGGCTCATTTTATAAGAAATTGGACACGTTGGTGAGAAGCATGGTGTGAATGCTTCAACATGACCACAATGGGATTTGAATATGTAATTTATTATGCTTTTGTTCTTAAGGCAGCGTTGTGCTGTGAGTTCTGTTCTAGACACTGAAATGTGCAAATCCCTTGACTCGTGTATTTGAAGTTGCCATTGATTCAGTAGAATTCCACTGCACGATAGAGACTGCTTTAGTTACAATTATTATAGAAAACTTAAGTCGTGATGCTTTAGTTCTAAAGAGTTCACTGGTTACATTGTCTTCTGAAAAAAAAGCTCAGATTGAAAGGAGTGGAGTCTGACTAAATATGCAATTACCACGTTCATATGTACCATTGTGCTGATATATAACAATGCTTGTTATGATGGAATGCTTTAAAGGTATCTCTAGTTTATATTATCCTTGAATGAATTCCCGTGAGAGATCATAGTTGAATAACTTGGGTAAAAAGAGGTCCTTTTATGGATTTTTGGTGATGATGGACTAGTATGAAGTATCTACTAGGGTTGAGGTTTATGGGATGGTGGCATGAAGTGTAAAATTTGGAGTGCTATCTATGTAAAGTAGTTGAAGGGGAAGGGGAATTGCTGAAAATTAAATAAATGTTTGTGTTTGATATGAAACTGGAATCATGGGCATGTACCATGGCTTGTATTCTTGAAAATAATTTCCTTGGGATTTCAGTGCGTAGTTTATAATGCTTTCATTTTAAGGTAGTATCAAAATGCTGTTTAAGTTATGTTTAATCACCGAAATGCTTAAATTCTCTTGTGAATTTGGTGTCTCGGGTAATGCAGGTAGAAATGCACTGCATTGCAAACACTGGTTTAGTTCCAATTATTGTAGAAGCTCGAGTCAAGTTGGATTAGCTCTAAGTAATTCATTGTTTACATTTTTTTGGTGAAAAACTAAACTCAAATTGAAAGGACTCAAGTCTGATTGGTAATTTGTAAGCCTCCAAATATTCTGTTACCTTTTTTTTTTCCCATCCCGGCAGAAATAGTACCAATTTTGTTACAGTCTCTTTATTTCCTGGATTTAGGACCTTTGAGTTCCACTTGAAAGGAATTTCAGACTCCTCTGTGTGAATTTAGAATTTGATCATGCCTACTACTATTTTGCCGAATTTTTTTATTGAACTGCCAGATTATGTTCTTAAAATTCCATCTTTATCTTGTCAAAATTGCTAAATCTGCTGTATTCTCAAAATGCTGCAGGCAGCTACTCTTGGGATATTCGTGGTAGTTTCTGGTATTATTATGTTCTTAATCCACCCAGTTTTCGCTTTTCCAGCTTTTGCAACCTTCCAAACTGCCGCCAATACCGGGGGGGCTGCTGCCGCTGCAGGGGCAAAACTTATGCGAACTGAACTACTGAGCAGTGGTTGGGCTGGTTTCTTTGCTGGTTGCTTACACACATTGTCAGGGCCTGACCACCTTGCTGCTTTGGCTCCACTCTCAATCGGTCGATCCCGGATGGAAAGCGCTGCTGTTGGAGCTCTTTGGGGTTGTGGGCACGATGCAGGTCAGGTCATATTTGGCTTGCTCTTTCTACTCTTAAAGGACCGACTCCACATTGAAGTTATCAGAACATGGGGCACAAGAGTTGTAGGTCTAACTCTACTTGTTATCGGTGCTATGGGTATTAGGGAGGCCTCGGAAGTCCCAACTCCATGTGTTGCCTTAGAAAATGGTGAGCGTGATGTTAGTGTCTATGAAGCACTAGAAACCCCAACAGTAGGGAAGAAGAAAAGGGTTGGTTTTGCTACTTTTGCTACCGGTATTGTCCATGGGCTACAGCCAGATGCATTGATGATGGTGTTGCCTGCACTGGCATTGCCTTCTCGCTTGGCCGGAGCTGCATTTCTAATCATGTTCTTGTTTGGAACTGTGGTTGCAATGGGTAGCTACACGGTGTTCATAGGGTCATGTAGTGAAGCATTAAAAGACCGAATACCCAGAATAACAGAGAAACTGACATGGGCTTCTTCCCTTTTAGCAATTTCCCTCGGCCTCGGCCTTATCATTAGCCAGTTTTTCGGATTCAGTTTATATTGATCTTTCTGGTTGCAAGCTACCCGTTTTAGTGTTAGAGAAAGATAATTAGAGAGGAATTTTAATTTATTTAGAATCATCGTTTTTTCTCTTATTAAACTTGCAAGTTTGTGTATTCTTCAGCATGCAAGGAAAAGACTTGTGTCTTTGAGAAGTATTTATAATTTATTTATGGTAGAATTCAATCTATTAATCATTGTTTGGTGCTTGATTTGATTTCTGCATTGCCATTTCTACTCGGTTCCCCAGCTGAGCCCCCCCTTATAATTATTCTTGTAAAATATATTCTCAAAGAAAGTTGATTTTTCAAGAAAGTTTTTCTTGATCTTGTAAAATATATTAAAAAAAATTTAAATAAATTTTTTTAAAAAATTCTTAAAAACATGGTTTCAAATACGTTTCCAATCACTCATTTAAGATGACAACTAGTTGTGGCATATGCTATGTTGCATATCTAAACCTTGCCGAGTTTAACAAGATGGTTTCACTTTAATTAAAGAATAAAAAAAAATAGCAATTATAGTAAATATATAAAAATTAAAAAAAAAAAAAAAAAACATGACATAATTTTTTAGAATTAGGACCCAAGACTTGGGCCAACGTGCTACAGCATTACAATGTCTTTGTACCATGAAAGGAAGAAAAACAGCATATGAATTAAGTGGGAAACTCAAATGTGCGGGTTTTCCACCGTAGCAGGTGACATTGTGCGTCTTTTGGGTTTATTCTTCTTCTTCGTCTTCTTTCAATTTGTTGGTCACATTTTTTTTATACAATTACATCCTTTCTAGGTCAAATTCAAGGGTAATTAAGTTGAATTTATTAACTAAGAATAAAATAAAAAATCAAGGACTAGGATAATAAAAAAATGCCATAAATTAGTGATGATTCCAAAGTTCATATAAAAAACTTAATTTAGTCCTCATACTTTAAAAATTATACATAATCAATACCTCAATATTTTTTTAATTAAAGTTTATTTTTGTTATTTTTTAAAACTTGATTTGAAAGAGGAGAGAAAGGGATCACTACATTCCAGCAGTAGAGATAGAGACAAATCATTAACCCCAATTAAGCTACCAAAACAATAAATATTTATATCAAATGATTTCATTTAATAAGGAGAGTTCATATTATATGTTTTTTACCTTTAAAGTTTGTGAAAAAATAAATTTGCGCTCAGATAGATTTTTTATTCTGGGTTGATTTTAATTTTCAGGACGGTTTTTTCAATATCATGGATAGGTTGATCATAGTTTCTAAGATGTTTTTGGTAAAAATGGATTGAAAAATAGATTTTGGGGTAAAAAAACCTTAAGCCTTGATTTTCTAGTCACTATGGTCTGCCCAAGATGCAAAAAAAAATAGGACAGACATGTCATCAGCCCAATATTCAGGAAAAAAAAAAAAAAAAACTTATTCGTGCAAGCCTTAAAAAAATGAGCCAAGTCTAGCACTGGCCTTTTTTCTATATAAGGTTTTTTTTTATTTAAAGTTCGTGAAAAAATAAATTTAAACTCAAATAAATTTTTTATTTCGAGTTGATTTTGATTTTTAGGATGAATTTTTAGTTTTTTCAATACCATAAGTTTATCATAATTTCTAAAATGTGTTTTATATGTTTTAAGTCAAAAGAGATTGAAAACAGATTTAGAGTAAAAGAAAACTTAAGTCCTAATTTTTCAACCACCGTGGTCCACCCAAGTTGCAAAATTAAAAATAAAAATTAAGGGCTATATTTTGTGGTTATGCATTTGAATTTTAAGGACATTATTTTCTGAATCTTTTTTTTTTCCTTTACATAGATAAATTTTGTTTTTAAAAATATTTTTTTATTTTTAGATAATATTTATAATGTGTTACCTTCCATAATATTTTTACCCTTTTAATTGATTCAATCAATTTAATTTTTATATTTATTTTTATTATCGTTTGATTGAATAAAAACAATATTATAATAAATAAATTAAACAAACATATCCAAATAAATATCTCTTCTTATAAGACTAAATATCTTGATCTATTTTTGTCTTTTGATTTTTCTAATTATCATTTATAATTTTTTTAATTTATTAACACATAATTTTAAATTTATTTTATTATATATATACATAAATTTTTTAATTTTCAGTTTAAAAATTTTTTAACTACAAAAACATGTCACAAAAGTATACAACTTTTTTATTGGAAAAAAAATACCTCACCGCGACGAAACGCCTATCAAGCGTCTAGTTTACACTACGCAACGTGGTGGAAAAATCTGATTGCATGTCATCGATATCAAGCTGTTTCAAATTCAGGGCCTGTTATACAAGTGCGATCCTTTTCACATTGCAAGATCAATTGAAATCCAGCACTTTCATTTGTCACTTTCAAGATTCAACACTAGAGCTGAAGGCTACCAAACTGTACGATATCAAGTCTGATGCGGTAAAGGCACTGGAATTATCCAAGCTTAATAAAAATCATCACGGCCTCGCCTTTTTGTTGATATCATGAAGCACGCAAATATCAGCAGCAGTTTTCATCTGAAATCATCAAAAGAATGGCAGAAAAACCCAGAACATATCAAAACACTTAAGGCGAGTGTAATAAGCTCTCTTAAATCCGTACTAATCAAATGTTTACTGCACTTGGCACATTGGATTGAGTAGTCAAAGCCAAAATTTAACTGAAACAAACCTTTGACTGCCACAAACTATATGCAACCATTTCAAATCTAGAACTACTTGAACTGCGCTATGGTCATCTTTAAAGAAGAATCAATAGTCTAACAGAACGAACCACACCATTGCTAATCAAATGTTATGCTTTTACCATACAACATTATTTTTCTACCAAAACACAGATTAAAATTAACAAAATACTCAAAGATTTAGCATAGAATCTGAACAAGGCACCAATCCTGTTTTCCACGCGAAGTGAAAGCAGTATATGCAATTTCAGGAGTCTCAAAAACTAATATATCAAAATAAATGAATGAATAGAAATTTCAACATCCACTATTTCCTTCATTTTCAAAGATTGACCACAAGTTCCTATCAAAATAATTGAGGTATTAGTTGGTACCTGAATCACATTCACAAGTTGTTTGATTGCCCATCCGAACAAACTTAAACCAACTAGGACAGAGATGGGTGAACCCTCTGTTATAGAAGCCTTTAAAACCTGAATGGAGAAGAGAATCAGAAACCAAGATAAACAAGAAAAATTCCTTGTTTAAGATGGATGAAAAGTAGACTAGTAAAATAATGACTTACGTCCATCAACTTTTCAGAGTCATTTTTAGCAAGAAGAAACAGAGTAATATAAAGAACCTGCAGGATTAACAGTCGGATCAAGAGAACATTGCTAACCATTACATTATAGAAAATTTGACTAGATAAAATGGCAGACCTAAGTCATCATTACCTCACATGCTACGCAACAATAAGCCATAAACATACGATTTCCATAGTAAGCCTTGAAGAGCCAATTAGTGCTGTCTTTCACATCTTTATGGCTAACTTTGCCTAGCAAGAAAGTGCTGCAAATTGATGTATTAAAGATCCAATGAAGTGGATTACACGTGAATGTTTATTCAGCAAGATTATATTTATGTCGGCCACGTTATGTAAAGAAAGATAGATAGATAGATACCTGTACATCTGCAGCCAGTGGCTAGCAATGTCTAGGGCAAGCAATGACAGAAAAACCATGCCAGGCCTGCATAAAATTCAACCAAAAGTCTCAGATATAATTAGTACAAGTTCTTCAACTGCAATGAACATGAAACAAGTAGAAAAACCTTACCTGTATACTTGGGAAAGAATTACTAGTAGGCAAGCTGTGCTAATCCTGGATAAAGACAAGTTGATAAAATTAGCCACACAGACATGTGTAACATCCAAAATGAACTGACAAGGAGCAAGAAAAATTCAAATTTGGTATGTATCTGATATGAAAAAGAAAATACCTGTCTGTTACCATGTCCAAAACAGCTCCAAAAGTTGAAACTGAACAGCAGAAAAGATGAATCAGATATTCCACATCAAACATTTATTTACAAGCATGTGAAACTGTAGAAACGGTGCAAACCCTTACAATGAAACAAAACGTCGGAAGCATGGAATGGCATTTTTTATACATTATCATTAGCCTGTTTTATTGAATGCTTCAAATTGTATCAACATAAGCAGCAGTGCTATTCACAATATTTTCAAATTGATAAGAACTTGGATTCTAGTTGTAGCTGAGTTCCATTTAGCTTCATATATCCATGGACATTCTATCCAATTCAAACTCGAGGTGACAAAGTAAAACACAATCGCCCTCACCAAATAATCAGCACACAACAACCCTTTTAATCAAATATTATTCAAACTATTTAGTCCCAGACTCAATCCAAAATTGTTATGCCATGCAGATTCAACATATGTAATAACTATTCATCGTTGAATCACAGACCACTATAATTTCAAGTACTCAGGAATAAGAAGACCAGGAAAGAAAAGGACCATACCTTGATTGAATTTGCGAGCACACCAACCATCAACACCATCACAAACAAAGCTGAAATTACAAAACACAAATCAAATCATGCTCCCATTTCTTTCACGCATTGAGAAAAGAAGAAAAACCCTCCAATCACATTATGAATATAAATTAAATCACAACTCAAAACTAAAAGAACTCTTCAAGAACAAAAATTCCTCACCTGATAAAATAAAGAGCGCAAAATAGCCATTTGTTAGAAAAACATATAGCAAATGCATAGCAATTCATGAACACTCTTGTATACCCTGCATTGGAAAGAAAACCCATAAAGCAAAACATCATAGCATAAACAAGAACAATAAACGAATGTTGAATAGAAGAAAAACCCACCAATAATATTGGGAATATAAAGATAAACACTTAATTTTCCTGGTTTTCTTGGTCCTGGCTTATTGTTCTTGGCCATTGGAGACGCTTTCTATTGCAACTACAACAACAATAGCAAGAAACAAAACAAAGCAGCCCCAATATATCAGAACACAGCATAACATTAACTATTCACATTCACAGTTTCAAAGAAAAAAACAATGAAAAGAAACATTAAATTGACCTGTGACAATACAGAGGTAGCAGAAATGACTGGACTAGACAGCGGAGTAGCACAGCAATGAAACCCAGAAAAGAGGATGTGGGTTCCGTTTATTTTGAGGAGTTAATTGTGGGTTAAGACTCAATTTTGGGTTTTTAGGATTTTGACAATCAGCAAGTGGATTTGAATGGGACAGAGAGGGAGCTGGACGCCACGAGGCCAGCCTGAAAAGGGTGGTAGTAATGAGGAATCTGTTTTTTATCTTGGAAGGTGAAAGTGTAATGGACTCGGCGCTGTTGTCGCTTGGTGCTTCATTTCTCTCGGTTTTGGGGTAGATGGGTACGGGTGGGCCTCGGCCCAGGAAAAAACTCTACTTTTATTTTCTATTTAAACTTTTTGTGGAGCATTGAATATATGTTTCCATCTGGGAATGATTCTATAACTAAAAATATTGGGTTTGATATTTTTTCAAATTTAAATGTGCTTAGGCTTAATCTATAGTCAAGTCTATGAGAATTGGATTTGATATTTTATTATATTTATGTATTTTTGAACTTAGTTTGTAATCAAGTTCGAAAGATTTAGGTTTCGCATCTTATTAGACTAACATGCGTCTAAATTTAGTGGGTAACCAAAACCAAAAAAGTTGAATCTAACACTTTATTAGACCCACAAGCATTTAGGCTCCACATTAAACCAAATCCAAAGATATTGAAGTTAAAAATAAAACTAAACTCATGTCATCTAAACTTATAATTTTATTAAATTTATGAATATTAGATCATCACCCTAGTTCTATATTTAGGAACCTCTTGAGCTAAGCTATAAGTTGCGTAAAATGTATGATTATCCATGGTATTGAATCTGATTCTATGGAGGCAATTAGTTGTTTATTGACTACTTCAAACACCTGGCACCTTCACTTTTTCTCCTATTCAAAATATCATGTCTCTAGTTGCAGGTATTGATCGAGTTCAGCTCATGCACTCTCATCGCAAGGGAATTTGTGATCTTTCTTCTCCAGGCACTCATCTTTTTGCTTGAAGCAGGTAAAATTGAAGTCATTTTCTTGCGTGACTAGTTGTTCTTTCCCCTTTATGCCAAAAAAAAAAAAAAAAAAAAAACATAGTCAAGCATCTGGAAACAAGAACAAGATTATCTTTATAGATCATCTTATTCACAAACAAAAAAAACTTAGAAAACAATTTCACAGACAGACTAAAAGGCTACCAGTAGCTCAGCCATAAACAGACAAAAACCATATCTCTGAATCCAGTTCATCATTTTCACATTATGATCGTCTTTATCCATGAACTCTGACGCTGGTACAAGCCAAGCATTGTCCTTAAAGCTAGCTAAGGGCATCTTCTAGACTTGGGCATCAAATCTTCTTCTGCTTTTCCCCTTTTGTTGCTTCAGCAAATGGTCACTCCTCCTCGTGTCTTTCGAATTTGGCCACTCGACACCGGAATCGACAGAATATTGGTTGCTTTTGGTACGGTCAGTGACTTGTATAAATTACCTAAATAAAAAGGGACAGGGTTGCATTTTTTAAAAATATAAGGATCGAATTGATCTTCTTCAAAAAAATAAATCAGCTCTTGAATCTTCACATGAGAATTCATTGGTCAACTAGCATGAATGAAGTTGGAATGTTTTTCAAGAAAAAAATAAATAGATTTTTAAAAGAAACGATTTTAGTCTTTTTCTAAATGTCCATTTAGGATATCAATTCAGAATTTATCAATTTCATTGCCAATCAAATCAGCTTTGAAAGGAGTAAGCCGGCTATCTATCACAAACATGAGGGGCATAATGTATGTTTTGAGTTATAAAAATGGTTACTTTCTTCTTGCAATATATATATATATATATATATGATGTTTTGAAAAGTCATTAAAAGTTAATTATAACTTGACACTTGTGGTTTAGTAAAATTAAATAATTAGTTGTTATAGATTTTAAAATTTAAAATTATATATTTAATTCTTGTATTTCTAGATCCATTCCCATAGTTTTGTATTTTTATCCATTTTGATTTTTTTATTTTAAAAATTTTAAAAACGAAAAAGATAAGATCTAAAGATTAACATTGAAAAGAAAACATGTTAAAATAAAATATAATTGAATCAAATATGGTTAACGAAGCTAAAATTAAATCTCATTATTTTTTTTAGGGAAATTAATTAGTTTTTTACTAACATAAATTAAAACAGCCTGGCTTAAGCACCTTTTCATTCTGGTATTCAAAATTTTTGAGGAATGTTTTTTTTTTAATAAATTTTATTTATTAATATTGTGTTTATTAAGTATAGGGCTCCATAATTGATTTCAATTTGTTTTCTATAGAGTTATACTGGTCTAATAACCGAGTTGCAAGTTTTACGAGTTAATCGTGTTGTCTCGGGTCATTTTTATCCATTTTGTAATAATTTTTTTATGTTATCATTCAAATTTTGATTGATTGGTAATCAAACTTTATATATTTTTTTTTTTATTTTTTTTTATGAGTCATCTCAGTCTCGTGATCTACATCGCGAGTTTTGTGGGTTGGATGTGTTAACTCGAGTTATTTTTTTGTATATTTTTATTATTTTTTTTAATTTCATCTTTTTAACTATGAATTGATTGGTAATTGAAATTTATTAATTTCATTGATTTGCTTTCTATGGAGTTATCTTAGTCCCATGACTTGGGTTACGAGTTTTATGGGTTAGTTAAATTGACTCGCATCATTTTTTTAGGCTTATTGACTCGGGTTGTTTTTTTAACTGAATGCTTTTGAATTTCATCATATAATATTAGGTTAATTGAGAATTAGACTTAATACTTTATTTATTTTTGTTTACATTCTATGAGATTATTTTGATTGCATGGTATGGGTTGCAGGTTTGTCTGGCTGACTCGGGTTAACCCAAGTGGTTTTTTATGTCTTTTTTTTAATCACCTTTTAACATTGAATTAATTAAGAATCAAGTTTCATGGTTTTTATTTATTTATTTTATACATAATTATCCTGGTCTCATAACCCTTGTTTGACTGGCTGACTCAACTTTTTTCAGTTGAATTTTATTTTTAATTTTATCATCCAATATTAAGTTGATTGAGGAATTGAATTTAATATAAAAATCTATTTGTTTGAATATAGGCTTGTTAAGGTCTTATGACTTGGATAACGAATTTGATAAATTAACCCATGTTGATCTGAGTCAATTAAATATATTATCGTTTTAGTTTTTAAAAATAATATTGTCCTAATTTTTTAAAATCAAATTATATTTTGACCAGTCATTATATTGTTACTGAATCTATTTAATAGACGAGGTCATCTTAGGTCAATTTATATATAGTTATTTTTCATACAAATAAAAAAAACATAAATAATACATGATATTTTTCTCACGTTAAAAAAATTAATTCAACCCGCAAATGTAACACAAACAATGATCTAGTAATAAACTGCAAGTACTAAATTATAATTAACTTGATCACCCGAGGCATGATCAAGAGTATGATATATATTGTTTTTTTAAAGTATTTTTTGTTTGAAAATACATTAAAAATATTTTTTAAAGTTTATTTTTAATACCATCACGTATCAAAACAATAAAAAATATAAAAATAATAATTCAAAACTCAAAAAACATTAAAATATTCTCAACACTGCTGAAATACATTCACA